>NC_138769.1:241013621-241560560 GCF_965119305.1 Pelophylax lessonae
CCTCCCTGTGGGTGCGGCTGTTGGCAAAGTGCTGGGGTATAAATGTTTGCCCATTCGGTAGAATGGGATTCTTTTTGGTCAGCATAAATTTGCAATATTTACAGGCACCGCATATAAAGGTGCCTTTGGCCTTGCAGGGATCTCTCCCATTTTGAGCTGTGTATTCGCTACGTACCAATTGATCTTTTAGAGCGGGAGCTTTTTTGAAAGTAATTTGGGGAGCAGGGGGAACATGTTTGCCCACGATGGGATCGAGGGACAACAGGTGCCAATACTTCCCCACGATTCTCCTGACCTCAGTATGTTGTTCTGAATATTTCATGATTACTCTCAGTGTTTGGTCAACTGGTCTGGTTGTGTTTGTGGCTATTAATGAGGTTCTATCTTTCATCAGGGCCTTTCTATAAGCCTTCTTTAAGGTGGTAGGGGGGTATCCTCTAGTCAAAAGTCTCTGTCTCAAATCGTCAGCTGCCTTCTGGAAACTGATGAGGTCTTTACAATTGCGTCTAGCGCGAAGGTACTGTCCGTATGGAATGGATTGCACCAATGTAGATGGATGAAAGCTAGAGGCATGGAGGATGGTGTTACCAGCAGTGGGCTTACGATAAAGCCCACTGTGGAGAACACCATCCTCCCCCCTAGTCACTGTGACATCAAGAAACGTGACACAAGAAATGTCATATTGCATTGTAAAAGTTAAGTTAAAGTCGTTTTTGTTAATTCGGTCCATAAATGCATTCAAAAGTTCAGGGGGTCCATGCCAAAGCATGAACACGTCATCGATGTATCGGACCCACAATCTGATGTGGTCCGTGTACATCGAGAGCATGTCATCATTCAGAAGAGCTTGTTCCCACTCCCCCAGGTACAGATTGGCGTAGGATGGGGCACAACATGTGCCCATCGCTACGCCCTGCACCTGGAGGTAGTGGGAACCATCAAATGTAAAGACATTGTGAGATAATATGAACTGTAACATGGACAGAATAAACTCTCCGTACGCATCCAAAATTTGGTTTTCTATTAGTGTGTGTCTAATTGCCGAAAGGCCACGATCGTGAGGAATAGAGCTATAAAGTGCCTCAACGTCAATTGTGACTAGGAGACACTCATCTGGAATCCATATGTTTTCAATTCTTTGTAAAAAGTGTATCGTGTCGCGTACATGGGATGGTAGTTGTGTGACCAGTGGTTTCAAGAAAGAGTCAATAAGCCTGCTAGCGTTATCTGTTATAGAGCCTCGCCCCGAAATAATGGGGCGCCCTGGTGGATTAGTGGCGTCCTTATGTATTTTGGGGAGGGCATAAAAGGTCGGGGTAATTGGAAAGGTTGTGCGTATGAATTCCCATGTATGTTTGGGAATGACTTCGTTCAAATAAGCAGTATCAACCAATTTGTAAAACTCGAGCTGATACTTATTGTTAATATCAGCTGGAATTTTTCGATACCAGTTATGATTCTTCAGAATCTTTTGGCACATAGTCACATAGTGAACATTGTTCATAATCACCACGTTGCCCCCCTTGTCAGCCTGCTTAATAGTAATCGAGTGGTTGGTTTTTAGGCTTTCAATGGCCTGTCTTTGATTGAATGTTATATTTGTTTTTGTAGGTTTTTTGATGTTGAGTTTATCAACATCTTTAGTTACCAAGCTGACAAAGGCGGCAACGTGGGGATTGGAGATGCACGGAAATTTATCTGATTTTTTCCTCAATTTAAGATTATCTTTTTTATGTATGGATTTTTCGGAATCTAAATCTGTCAAAAGAGAGGGCAAGTCGACTCTGTCAATGAGATCCTCATTTTCCTCCAAGAGAGAGATTAGTGTTTCTAATATAGGGTCTTTGTCAGAACGTGTAGTCTTGGATGAATTCTCTTTGTCGAAAAGAATTTTAAAATTCAATTTCCGAGCAAAGAGATTTATGTCTTTGATAAGGTCAAATTTGTCTAGCTTTCTACTCGGGCAAAAGCTTAGACCTTTTTTGAGAACATCAATCTCATCTTGAGACAAACGGTAATCTGAAAGATTAATGACTGAAAGATCAGTGTGTGAAGTTTTAGAAGTAGGTGCCTCTGGGGGGGGTGAGGGGGGTGGTGCTACGGTTGAATTTAAAGGGGAGTGGTGAGAGTGAAGGTTGGTGCTTGTGCATGAATAAGCTCTAAAAAAGTGGTGTCTTGCAAATTAATTGTGGAAGCTAATGAAGCAGGTGCTGAATTCAAATTGGAAAGTGATGTTTTGGTGTTAGATTTTGTGCCTTCTTGAGGTGTGTCAGCGTTGTAATCTGATCTCTGTGTCGTGGGTTTGAATAAAGATATGTTTGATCCTGTGTCGTGTAGGACGTTTGTTTTTTTAGAAGATTGTTTTAGGTCATGTTCATCATGATAAGCCCGTTTCGTTGTTTTTGATTTGGGCATGTTTGAGGGACCATTTCTGGATGCATTTTTGGAAGGAAGTTGAGAGATAGGGAAATGTTGTTCCTTCTGTGTAGGTGGAGAATAAGGAAATTTATTTATATTCCATCTGTATGCTTTGTTTTGATCAAATGCAATAGTGTCACGTACTAGTTTTTGTTGTTTTTTTATAAGAATATTGCGGTTGAAAACCTCTAAGTGGTCTTTAAGCTGTTTTTCTTTAGTTGAAAACAGTTTGTGAGATTTGTATTTCTGGAGCTTTTGACAGAGATTGGTGACCTCAGTATCTAGCTTGGAGGCGCGAGTGGTATATTCAGTAATGAGAAGAGTCATCAGAGTGGCTGAACATTCACTTAAAGTGTGCTCCCAATTGGTTTTAAACTCTGGACTAAGGTCCTCAAGGAGAGGAAATACCTGTATCCTGAGGCCAATTGGGTTAGTCTTATTTTTGATGTAGTCCTTAAAAGACTTTACATGCCAAAAATAAGCAGACTTTTTTTCAAGGGTTTTGGATAACTGAAAAAATAGTGTCGATAAATCAGCTTCTACATACTCTTTGTTTCCGAAATCTTGTAAGTATCCAGCCATCAATGACTCCCACTCATTGCCTACATACACAGACATATCTGTACACCAAATTTAAGTGTTTGCTGCAAAAAGATAGAGAGATAAATATATGGACCAAGACAAAGACAAAGCAAAGAAAAAGGGGATTGGAATAGGAAAAGATTGTGTGATTACACAAAATGTTACAAAATCTAGACAAAACTAGACCAATATTGTGGTCAAAATGCAAGAAATTCAAAAAATTGTAGTTTTAGTTAGGATTGGGACAACGCCACATGAACTGAGGCGGGGAATGGTATTTGCTACCTAAATCAAATTGTACATATGTAGTTCATGTGGAGTGGTCCCTAGCGTGCCACATCCCGGGTACAGAATCAAAAACAAAGGGGTTCCCCTGTGGGTGGGACTTTAAAGGCACTGATATTTCAGAAATTACACATAGGTAAGAATACAAAAATGTAGCTTTATTGAAATTGTTTATACAAAATATATAAAAGATAAAAGCAGAGGCAAGCAAAATTATACATCACATTACAGGGTTGAACATCCACCATAGGACCCCCATGTAAACACCCGACGCGTTTCGGAGAAACACTCCTTCTTCAGGGGTGCCTTGGGAGGGTGGTCTGTAAACAATCAGTGTAGATGTACATATTATACATAATTGCAAAGTCAATCTGGCAAGAAGAAATAATAATCAAGTCAAAAAAGTTGCACTTACATGTTTCACTGTAATGGTTGAAGAAAGAGTGCCTGCCTGCAAGGCTAAAAACAGAACATCGACAATGCCGGCGTGGGTCTATGGTAAGCCGATTAAATTCGATGGAGTTGGTTTCATACAGAAGGAGAATTTTTTAATTTGTAGAATTGAAATTCAATCAAGGTTGCTTGCTACCAGACGACTATGTGGGTCTGGGTGGGGACAGCTGAGATCCCAAAAAAAGGCAATCCTGCTGGGCAAAAGGCCGAAATAGAGAAGAAAAAAAGAAAAGAAGTATATGGTAAATAGTGTGTCATGTGAACAAGTCAGGGGACACACAAGACACCTAGGGGTTAATCTCGCCAGAGAGCTGCTACCCATATAAGAGCTACAGGCTCTCTGAGGTGAGGGAATCACCCTGGAGGCTCCAATGCTCATAGATATATAATATAGATTAATTATTGAGTAATTTGATAAAGAGAGGGGGGGGGGGGTTTTAGTTCTTTTTTCTCTAAATGAACATTGTAACTACTTAAGAGCAGAGGAGCCAACAAAAATGGAGATCCCAAAAACAACAGTCAAAAAAGGGTAAAATATGTTTAAGAAGTATAGAAATACCTTTTCAAATCCAATCTTGGCAGAATGAATGCAATGTCAGGATAGATGTTGCTCCACGCTCGGCAAAGGAACATATGAGTCCGACGCCGAGCGTGGAGTATAAATGAGGAGTTGCTAATCAGCTGAGAGCAGTCTCAGCTGGGCGGCTATTGCGTCCAGCTGACTGCCAAAGGGATCTCCCGGGTCACAAGGGCCAGCGCCGCCCCCAGCCGGAAGGAGTCCGGCGGAAGTGATGGCAAGTCAACACCGCCGGAAATGATCCGGCGGAAGTGACGTCGGCCCATGCGTCCCACCGACACGGTACAGACTTCCGCCAACGTTGAATACGTCAGGCGGAGTCCATTGGGCATGCGCAATGGGAATGTCCCATGAGCCAGGTGTGCAAGGCTGCTGCCCCCATTGGCGAACGCCACGAATGGCGTTCGCCTTACCGTGCCGGGCTGTACCCATAGCAATCGCAGAAGATAGTTATTTTCTGCGCAACAAACTTGATAAGAAAACAATCATGTCAAAAGTGTATGTTATCTGTATACCAAAGGCAACATATTGGTTCAAAATACATCTCTGTATGGATTTATAGCCATTTAAACAGAGAAAGAAAGAAGAAAAAAATTGGCAACCATAATTGCAACCCAAGGGCAAGTCGATGTTCATGTGTACAAAGCAAGACAAATGCTTAATACAATAATGTAATCACAAAGGCTAACTGTAGGAGAAGAAAAGGAAAAAGAGGAAGGGGGGAGGGAAAAAGGAAAGAGGGGAAAG
Source organism: Pelophylax lessonae (assembly GCF_965119305.1). Taxonomy (NCBI): domain Eukaryota; kingdom Metazoa; phylum Chordata; class Amphibia; order Anura; family Ranidae; genus Pelophylax; species Pelophylax lessonae. Next base: position 241,018,684 of record NC_138769.1, read on the forward strand.
GGAAAGAAACTAATAAATAAATAAAATGGGTATACAAGCAGCATATTTCTATACAAGGAGTCTATTGTAACAAAGACAGAGCCGGGGATTTCCTCCAAGAGGCAAGTGCTAGATCGAGATGTGTTCCCCAGGAGGCATAAGAGAGATTATTTATCTCTCCATGCCTCCTGAGGTGAATCCCTCAAGAAATGGCTTGAACGAAATCATCTCGTTCAAGCCAGGAGGTTCTGTTGCCCTCAGGCGGTAAATCCACCGCAGTTCAAGTTGGAGGAGGGTCTTATTCCAATCCCCTCCTCTTGGACTGGGGTGGACTCTATCCAGGATCAGAAACTTTATTTTTGGAAAAATCCCTGCATGAACTAAACTGGTATGTCGGCCTAGTGGGAGATCCGGATTGCAAGTTTGCATGCTTTTTATGTGTCTGTTAGCCCTTTTGGTGAAATCTAGCTTTGTTTTGCCAACATAAAAACAGCCGCACCCACAGAGGAGTAAATAAACCACCCCGTGGGTGCGGCAGTTGGCAAAGTGCTGGGGTATAAATGTTTGCCCATTCGGTAGAATGGGATTCTTTTTGGTCAGCATAAATTTGCAATATTTACAGGCACCGCATATAAAGGTGCCTTTGGCCTTGCAGGGATCTCTCCCATTTTGAGCTGTGTATTCGCTACGTACCAATTGATCTTTTAGAGCGGGAGCTTTTTTGAAAGTAATTTGGGGAGCAGGGGGAACATGTTTGCCCACGATGGGATCGAGGGACAACAGGTGCCAATACTTCCCCACGATTCTCCTGACCTCAGTATGTTGTTCTGAATATTTCATGATTACTCTCAGTGTTTGGTCAACTGGTCTGGTTGTGTTTGTGGCTATTAATGAGGTTCTATCTTTCATCAGGGCCTTTCTATAAGCCTTCTTTAAGGTGGTAGGGGGGTATCCTCTAGTCAAAAGTCTCTGTCTCAAATCGTCAGCTGCCTTCTGGAAACTGATGAGGTCTTTACAATTGCGTCTAGCGCGAAGGTACTGTCCGTATGGAATGGATTGCACCAATGTAGATGGATGAAAGCTAGAGGCATGGAGGATGGTGTTACCAGCAGTGGGCTTACGATAAAGCCCACTGTGGAGAACACCATCCTCCCCCCTAGTCACTGTGACATCAAGAAACGTGACACAAGAAATGTCATATTGCATTGTAAAAGTTAAGTTAAAGTCGTTTTTGTTAATTCGGTCCATAAATGCATTCAAAAGTTCAGGGGGTCCATGCCAAAGCATGAACACGTCATCGATGTATCGGACCCACAATCTGATGTGGTCCGTGTACATCGAGAGCATGTCATCATTCAGAAGAGCTTGTTCCCACTCCCCCAGGTACAGATTGGCGTAGGATGGGGCACAACATGTGCCCATCGCTACGCCCTGCACCTGGAGGTAGTGGGAACCATCAAATGTAAAGACATTGTGAGATAATATGAACTGTAACATGGACAGAATAAACTCTCCGTACGCATCCAAAATTTGGTTTTCTATTAGTGTGTGTCTAATTGCCGAAAGGCCACGATCGTGAGGAATAGAGCTATAAAGTGCCTCAACGTCAATTGTGACTAGGAGACACTCATCTGGAATCCATATGTTTTCAATTCTTTGTAAAAAGTGTATCGTGTCGCGTACATGGGATGGTAGTTGTGTGACCAGTGGTTTCAAGAAAGAGTCAATAAGCCTGCTAGCGTTATCTGTTATAGAGCCTCGCCCCGAAATAATGGGGCGCCCTGGTGGATTAGTGGCGTCCTTATGTATTTTGGGGAGGGCATAAAAGGTCGGGGTAATTGGAAAGGTTGTGCGTATGAATTCCCATGTATGTTTGGGAATGACTTCGTTCAAATAAGCAGTATCAACCAATTTGTAAAACTCGAGCTGATACTTATTGTTAATATCAGCTGGAATTTTTCGATACCAGTTATGATTCTTCAGAATCTTTTGGCACATAGTCACATAGTGAACATTGTTCATAATCACCACGTTGCCCCCCTTGTCAGCCTGCTTAATAGTAATCGAGTGGTTGGTTTTTAGGCTTTCAATGGCCTGTCTTTGATTGAATGTTATATTTGTTTTTGTAGGTTTTTTGATGTTGAGTTTATCAACATCTTTAGTTACCAAGCTGACAAAGGCGGCAACGTGGGGATTGGAGATGCACGGAAATTTATCTGATTTTTTCCTCAATTTAAGATTATCTTTTTTATGTATGGATTTTTCGGAATCTAAATCTGTCAAAAGAGAGGGCAAGTCGACTCTGTCAATGAGATCCTCATTTTCCTCCAAGAGAGAGATTAGTGTTTCTAATATAGGGTCTTTGTCAGAACGTGTAGTCTTGGATGAATTCTCTTTGTCGAAAAGAATTTTAAAATTCAATTTCCGAGCAAAGAGATTTATGTCTTTGATAAGGTCAAATTTGTCTAGCTTTCTACTCGGGCAAAAGCTTAGACCTTTTTTGAGAACATCAATCTCATCTTGAGACAAACGGTAATCTGAAAGATTAATGACTGAAAGATCAGTGTGTGAAGTTTTAGAAGTAGGTGCCTCTGGGGGGGGTGAGGGGGGTGGTGCTACGGTTGAATTTAAAGGGGAGTGGTGAGAGTGAAGGTTGGTGCTTGTGCATGAATAAGCTCTAAAAAAGTGGTGTCTTGCAAATTAATTGTGGAAGCTAATGAAGCAGGTGCTGAATTCAAATTGGAAAGTGATGTTTTGGTGTTAGATTTTGTGCCTTCTTGAGGTGTGTCAGCGTTGTAATCTGATCTCTGTGTCGTGGGTTTGAATAAAGATATGTTTGATCCTGTGTCGTGTAGGACGTTTGTTTTTTTAGAAGATTGTTTTAGGTCATGTTCATCATGATAAGCCCGTTTCGTTGTTTTTGATTTGGGCATGTTTGAGGGACCATTTCTGGATGCATTTTTGGAAGGAAGTTGAGAGATAGGGAAATGTTGTTCCTTCTGTGTAGGTGGAGAATAAGGAAATTTATTTATATTCCATCTGTATGCTTTGTTTTGATCAAATGCAATAGTGTCACGTACTAGTTTTTGTTGTTTTTTTATAAGAATATTGCGGTTGAAAACCTCTAAGTGGTCTTTAAGCTGTTTTTCTTTAGTTGAAAACAGTTTGTGAGATTTGTATTTCTGGAGCTTTTGACAGAGATTGGTGACCTCAGTATCTAGCTTGGAGGCGCGAGTGGTATATTCAGTAATGAGAAGAGTCATCAGAGTGGCTGAACATTCACTTAAAGTGTGCTCCCAATTGGTTTTAAACTCTGGACTAAGGTCCTCAAGGAGAGGAAATACCTGTATCCTGAGGCCAATTGGGTTAGTCTTATTTTTGATGTAGTCCTTAAAAGACTTTACATGCCAAAAATAAGCAGACTTTTTTTCAAGGGTTTTGGATAACTGAAAAAATAGTGTCGATAAATCAGCTTCTACATACTCTTTGTTTCCGAAATCTTGTAAGTATCCAGCCATCAATGACTCCCACTCATCGCCTACATACACAGACATATCTGTACACCAAATTTAAGTGTTTGCTGCAAAAAGATAGAGAGATAAATATATGGACCAAGACAAAGACAAAGCAAAGAAAAAGGGGATTGGAATAGGAAAAGATTGTGTGATTACACAAAATGTTACAAAATCTAGACAAAACTAGACCAATATTGTGGTCAAAATGCAAGAAATTCAAAAAATTGTAGTTTTAGTTAGGATTGGGACAACGCCACATGAACTGAGGCGGGGAATGGTATTTGCTACCTAAATCAAATTGTACATATGTAGTTCATGTGGAGTGGTCCCTAGCGTGCCACATCCCGGGTACAGAATCAAAAACAAAGGGGTTCCCCTGTGGGTGGGACTTTAAAGGCACTGATATTTCAGAAATTACACATAGGTAAGAATACAAAAATGTAGCTTTATTGAAATTGTTTATACAAAATATATAAAAGATAAAAGCAGAGGCAAGCAAAATTATACATCACATTACAGGGTTGAACATCCACCATAGGACCCCCATGTAAACACCCGACGCGTTTCGGAGAAACACTCCTTCTTCAGGGGTGCCTTGGGAGGGTGGTCTGTAAACAATCAGTGTAGATGTACATATTATACATAATTGCAAAGTCAATCTGGCAAGAAGAAATAATAATCAAGTCAAAAAAGTTGCACTTACATGTTTCACTGTAATGGTTGAAGAAAGAGTGCCTGCCTGCAAGGCTAAAAACAGAACATCGACAATGCCAGCGTGGGTCTATGGTAAGCCGATTAAATTCGATGGAGTTGGTTTCATACAGAAGGAGAATTTTTTAATTTGTAGAATTGAAATTCAATCAAGGTTGCTTGCTACCAGACGACTATGTGGGTCTGGGTGGGGACAGCTGAGATCCCAAAAAAAGGCAATCCTGCTGGGCAAAAGGCCGAAATAGAGAAGAAAAAAAGAAAAGAAGTATATGGTAAATAGTGTGTCATGTGAACAAGTCAGGGGACACACAAGACACCTAGGGGTTAATCTCGCCAGAGAGCTGCTACCCATATAAGAGCTACAGGCTCTCTGAGGTGAGGGAATCACCCTGGAGGCTCCAATGCTCATAGATATATAATATAGATTAATTATTGAGTAATTTGATAAAGAGAGGGGGGGGGGGGTTTTTAGTTCTTTTTTCTCTAAATGAACATTGTAACTACTTAAGAGCAGAGGAGCCAACAAAAATGGAGATCCCAAAAACAACAGTCAAAAAAGGGTAAAATATGTTTAAGAAGTATAGAAATACCTTTTCAAATCCAATCTTGGCAGAATGAATGCAATGTCAGGATAGATGTTGCTCCACGCTCAGCAAAGGAACATATGAGTCCGACGCCGAGCGTGGAGTATAAATGAGGAGTTGCTAATCAGCTGAGAGCAGTCTCAGCTGGGCGGCTATTGCGTCCAGCTGACTGCCAAAGGGATCTCCCGGGTCACAAGGGCCAGCGCCGCCCCCAGCCGGAAGGAGTCCGGCGGAAGTGATGGCAAGTCAACACCGCCGGAAATGATCCGGCGGAAGTGACGTCGGCCCATGCGTCCCACCGACACGGTACAGACTTCCGCCAACGTTGAATACGTCAGGCGGAGTCCATTGGGCATGCGCAATGGGAATGTCCCATGAGCCAGGTGTGCAAGGCTGCTGCCCCCATTGGCGAACGCCACGAATGGCGTTCGCCTTACCGTGCCGGGCTGTACCCATAGCAATCGCAGAAGATAGTTATTTTCTGCGCAACAAACTTGATAAGAAAACAATCATGTCAAAAGTGTATGTTATCTGTATACCAAAGGCAACATATTGGTTCAAAATACATCTCTGTATGGATTTATAGCCATTTAAACAGAGAAAGAAAGAAGAAAAAAATTGGCAACCATAATTGCAACCCAAGGGCAAGTCGATGTTCATGTGTACAAAGCAAGACAAATGCTTAATACAATAATGTAGTCACAAAGGCTAACTGTAGGAGAAGAAAAGGAAAAAGAGGAAGGGGGGAGGGAAAAAGGAAAGAGGGGAAAGGGAAAGAAACTAATAAATAAATAAAATGGGTATACAAGCAGCATATTTCTATACAAGGAGTCTATTGTAACAAAGACAGAGCCGGGGATTTCCTCCAAGAGGCAAGTGCTAGATCGAGATGTGTTCCCCAGGAGGCATAAGAGAGATTATTTATCTCTCCATGCCTCCTGAGGTGAATCCCTCAAGAAATGGCTTGAACGAAATCATCTCGTTCAAGCCAGGAGGTTCTGTTGCCCTCAGGCGGTAAATCCACCGCAGTTCAAGTTGGAGGAGGGTCTTATTCCAATCCCCTCCTCTTGGACTGGGGTGGACTCTATCCAGGATCAGAAACTTTATTTTTGGAAAAATCCCTGCATGAACTAAACTGGTATGTCGGCCCACAGCACCATGGTAGTTCAATGAAAACCACAAGTTTACAGCCGCAAAGGCTGACGGACCTTCCAGTTTTCCATTCACAGGACACTGTGAGTGAGTGATGCACCCGGGCCGGCAAGGCTTTTCTTTTAATATTATGATAGCTAGCAGGGAGTGAAGATCCCCGCTAACTCTCAGATTGGGGAGGCAGGGGGGCCAGTCCATTCGTAACATGTTACACCCTAATTTCAACCCCCCTATACAGCCATGGAAGCTGCTTCTGTTTGATCTGCAACTGCCATGGTGCTGCACATGTGATCACTTATGACACTAGCCTTTTGATGGCTTGACAGTTTGCTTGAGGACACAAACAAATGTGACAGCAATCCCAGCATTTCAGGAATGTAACTGTTTTTTTAAACCGTTAAATTAATGGGCTAGTTCCACTTTATGATTTACAGCTGGGGCTTTGAGCTTCAGCAAAATGGCAGCCTCCAGCAAGAAGAAACTGAAGCAATGCTGGAGGCAATTTAAAGCACACACTCATTTTGGTAGCATAATTACTAATGTGGAATGTTTGTTCCTTGCTAAAGAACAATATTTTTTATCAAGTTGTTATGGGTAAAGTCCTGCTTTAAAGCCCCTTTTACATGGGGCAGACTCCGCCAGCTCAGTGTGGAACGTGTCTGCTGAGCAGAGCGGACACAGGCATAACCCGCTCATATATAAACTAACTGCCTGTCCATTTAAACCCGATGGCCATCTGACCTGCTAGATCACAGGTGTCAAACTGGCGGCCCTCCAGCTGTTTTTGCTGAACTACAAGTCCCATGAGGCTTTTCAGTTACAAGTATGACTCCCATAGGCAGAGGCATGATGGGACTTGTAGTTCTGCAACACCTGGAGGGCCACCAGTTTGACACCCCTGTGCTAGACGAATGGGGAACCAAATGGGGTCTGTTTTTAGCAGATCAGATGTTAGCGGGTGTGAACGGACACATGTTCCATAGACAAAAATAGAGGGTCCAATTGGGTTTGCCTAAAAAAACTGACGTGTCCCGTGTGAAAGGGGCCTTAAGAGGATCTTCAGTCTTAACAAAAAAAAAGTAAAATCAGCAGCTGATAACAAAAGTACACTCACCTGTTCAGGTATCCACTGCAGTGCTCACCCAGGCTAGTTTTTCGCTGGTCTTAGGGTCCCAGGCACTGACATGTTTACTAAGGGAAGCTGGCGGTGATGGCTTGAGGCTTCACAGCCAGTTTCACATTTCCTGGCTGCGCTGTGTAAATCGTCCAGCAGCCTTCTGGGTCCTGTGACGTGTCCCAGAACATTGGGGGCAGGGAGGGGAGGGGGGAGAACTTGCGCTTTGAACACCTAGGCAGTTGAAGTGGGAGTGGGTACATACTTTAAACTAGGTATTGCTTCGCCTGACAATTGCAGCTAAATCGCACCGCGCTTGGGCTGCCGTTAAGAAATAGTTGCATCGCAAACGCATCCCGCGTTTTGCCCCGATTATGGAATTGTAGGCAGAATCACGGTGGTTCTGCTTGCATTCCGGATTGCTCAGGTGTGAACAGAGCCTAAGGGCTCTTTCACACGGTCTGCCTCCGTAGGCGGATCCATGCTGCTCAGCCGGCGGATGACAGCTCCGTCTCCGCTTGCAGTGCGGAGAGGGAGGTGTCACAGCCCCCGCTGCTCTCTATGGGGGATCGGATGAGAGCGGACCGCCTGTCCGCTCTCATCCGATCCCCAGGACGGATGGAAAATAGGGTTTCCATCCATCTGGATTCCACGGACAGGATCGGATGCGGATGGCAGCGGGTGTCAGCGGACATGTCTCCACTGACATCCGCTGCTCCATAGGGCTGAATGGGCATCCGATCAGATCCACCTAAAAAACTGACAGGCGGATCTGATCAGAACGCCGTGTGAAAAAACCCTAAGGTATGTGTTAAAATTGTGTTTTTAATAATATTTTATTTTGTTACTTACATGTTTGTTATGTTTCCAAGGCCCCATTCACATCTATGCAGGTTCAACAGTGCATACATTCTTTGGTGAATCAGGTTTAGCACAGCCTATTCATTTCAATGGGCTGCCCTTTGTGTGAAAATTGCTCCAAAGAAGTGCAAGCACCTTTTTTTTTCTTTAAGTCGTGCCATACCAAAAGCTTTGCAGAGAAACCAATTAGCTTCCATGTTTTATTGTCAAAGCTTATGTAGGCGTGTGTATCAACATCTATTTTTCATGGGCTTGCTTTCTGTGTATATGTAAATGTAGCACCCTCCTAGATAGGTGCTAGGTAGGTAGAGTAGTTTTGGCTCTGCCTGCCTATCAGGAGAGCAGCAGGCAAAATATAGCTGCACTCTGCTTATCAGGGGAGCATGGTCACTAGTTAGGTCTGTTCAGTGTGTCTGATGTGTGATTCATCTGGGCTGAGGGAGTGTCCCCACTGTGTCCAATAGGGAGGCCTGTTGGACAGTGGAGGAAACCCAGCCAGTGACACACAGGCTTTTGTGGCTGTCTCAGTGGGTTGGCACAGACAAGTGGTGCATCCTGGGTTATGCTTTAAAAGCCAAGGACACATGTGGCAGGGTGTCTTTGAGCGGGAAGCCAAGTCCCAGAAGGAGGGTAACGGCTGTTTCCTCTTCTGAAGCTGTGGAAGGTGGTCACAGGCAGTCGGCCTAGTGAACCAGAAAGTGTGGCTGAACCAAGAGGTCCAGTGGAAGCTGACTAGTGGAGTTGGAGGCAATGGTGGTTCTGGAAAAACAGTGTCCGGGAGTACAGAAAAATTTGCCCAGGGGTCTGCTAGGAAGGGGATCACTCCAGAGGCTAGAGTCAGCGGACGGCTGTCAGCACACAGGCAGTAAGAGTAAAGGGGTTGCCAAGTTAGAACCCTGAAGAGAATAACCAAGCAGGAACCTTTAAAGTATCTTCACTTCAGAGGCAAGGTGAAGCAGCGGCCTTGCCGCATTTTACAGTTAGCTGTCCTTAAGATTGTGACTAGTTAACCACTTGCTGACCGCCGTCAGTATATTTACTGCGGCAGTCAGCCGCTCCTGGGCAAACCGACGTAGATATACGTCGCTCGCCCAGGAGCCTGTAGGGGGCGATGCCCGCTCGTTCACGGGCATCCCTGCTCATGTGACCGGCGACTCCGATGTCCGCCGGCCACTCGCGATCTCCCACTGGAGAGGGAGAAAGGCAGGCGGCTGATGTAAACACAGCCATCTGTCATTCTCCCTGATGTAACTGCAGATACTGTACGATCCTGCTATGTAGGATCGTATGTCTCTGTGGTTACATCACTAGCCACGCCCCCCACAGTTAAACACACCCTAGGGATACATTTAACCCTCTGATCACCAATAAAGTTAACCCCTTTCCTGCCAGTGTCATTTTGACAGTAACAGTGCATATCTATAGCACTGATTACTGTAGTAATGTCACTGGTACCCCCAAAAGTGTCAAAAATGTCAGTCAAGGGTCCGATCTGTCCACCGCAATGTCGCAGTCCCGCAAAAAAAGATCGCCGCCATTACTAGTTAAAAAGAAAACAATAAAAATGACATAAATCTTTCCCGTAGTTAGTAAACACAATATCTTTTGCGCAAACCAATCAAAATACGCTTATTGTGATTTTTTTTTTTTTTTTACCAAAAATATGTAGCAGAAAACAAATTGGCCTAAAATGTTAAACAATTTTGATTTTTACATTTTTTTTGGGGAATTTCATATAAAAAATATTGTTATTTTTTCAAAATTGTCTCTCTTGTTTTGTTTATAGCGCAAAAAATAAAAATCATACAGGTGATCAAATACCACCAAAAGAAAGCTCTGTTTGTGGGGAAAAAAGGAAATCAATTTCATTTGGGTACAGCATCGTACGACCGCGCAATTGTCCGTTAAAGTCACGCAGTGCCAAATCGCAAAATAGGCCCTGGTCTTTGAGCAGCCAAATCCTCCGGGGCTTAAGTGGTTAATAGTTGGAGTATCCCACTCATCCCTTCTCCTATCCAAGTTCCAAATAAAAACACAAAAACAACATCCCCTGGATTGATTATTGACTGAGCCAAGGACATTCATTGCTGTTTATCTGCAATCAGTTGCTATGGGTAACCCAGGGGAATCCAGAAAGTGTAATTCTCAGCAGTCCTCTAGGGGGCAGTGCTACATAAAGCATTTGCTTTTTTTAAAGGACATATTAATAACATTAGACAGTAATGAAACTTGACAAAGGTCCTCTTCCTTCTTCCCTCTGTCAAAAGTAGAAAAAAATAATTTGGTTGGAGTCTGTCACTTAGCTTTCTCTTCCTTTCAGCACGCTTCTTGTCAGAATGTGCACTGATTGGCTCCTTGTACTGCTTCTTCCTTCAGTTCTTCTATATAGGGACTTCCAAAATGCTAATACCTTTTCAAATTAGTACTTACATTGCTTATATTTTTAAAAATACATTTAATTTGTCTCGATAAATTGTTTTTTTTTTTTTTTTTTTTCTGCCTAGAGTAAGGGCCAATTCATACTATGTGTGGTGACCAATGTTTTACGGCATTGTGAAACTCTAAACACTGCAAGGAAACACAGAAAGCAATTGTCTTCTGTGTGTCCTATTCACACTGCAAAGTAGCCCAGACATTGTTATTGCAATATGCTGTACAGAATTGCAGGTCAGTATACAGCAGTGCAGTGAATCACATAGCTGTACAAGGACATGAATGCAGTGTATTTTTGTGCACTGTCCATGCAGTGTGAACGGGCCTTTAAGCTAGGCAGCTTCAGACCGGTATAATTGTACGTCATTGGACATCAAAGTTACATGACAAATCGCTCCCCATGTTTTCCAATGATAAACATTTATATATGTACGACTTAATGTTGCAGCGACTTCAAAGTACTTCATGCACTACTACTGATCTGACTTTCATGCAACTTGAGGGCAATAGACTTCAATGTTAATCCTCAAAAGTTGCATGAGAGTCGTACTTAAATGTTTTACATGCAACAGTGGGTCTGACTTTGCGGTGGGAAGTCACATTCAAGTCGCACCCACTCAAAGTTACACTACAAAGTCCTGCAAGTGTGATTGGACCCTAACACTGTGTTCCAAGGATCCACTTGATGCACTGTCTGCAAATATACTGGAGGGGTTGATTTACTAAAACTGGAGAGTGCAAAATCTGATGCAGCTCTGCACAGTAACCAATCAATTTCTTATTTCAAATTGTTCAATAAGGCTTTGACAAAAAAAAAAACCTGAAAGCTGATTGGTTTTTATGCAGAGCTGCACCAGATTTTGCACTCTCCAGTTTTTGTAAATCAACCCCTTAGAGTGCAGACTTTTAACCGATTTGTTATCTGAATGTAAAATCTGTATTGTTACTAAATACAGTATCTCACAAAAATGAGTACACCCCTCACATTTTTGTAAATATTTTATTATATCTTTTCATGTGACAACACTGAAGAAATGACACTTTGCTACAATGTAAAGTAGTGAGTGTACAGCTTGTATAACAGTGTAAATTTGCTGTCCCCTCAAATAACTCAACACACAGCCATTAATGTCTAAACTGCTGGCAACAAAGGTGAGTATACCCCTAAGTGAAAATTGTCAAACTGGGCCCAATTAGCCATTTTCCCTCCCCGGTGTCATGTGACTCGTTAGTGTTACAAGGTCTCAGGTGTGTTAAATTTGGTGTTGTCACTCTGTCTCATACTGATCACTGGAGGTTCAACATGGCACCTCATGGGAAAGAACTCTCTGAGGATCTGAAAAAAATAATTGTTGCTCTACATGAGGATGGCCTAGGCTATAAGAAGATTGCCAAGACCCTGAAACTGAGCTGCAGCACAGTGACCAAGATCATACAGCAGTTTAACAGGACAGGATCCACTCAGAACAGGCCTCACCATGGTCGACTAAAGAAATTGAGTGCACTTGCTCAGTGTCATATCCAGAGATTTTCTTTGGGAAATAGACGTATGACTGCTGCCAGCATTGCTGCAGAGGTTGAAGGGGTGGGGGGTCAGCCTGTCAGTGCTCAGACCATTCGCCGCACACTGCATCAAATTGGTCTGCATTGCTGTCGTCCCAGAAGGAAGCCTCTTCTAAAGATGATGCACAAGAAGAAATCCTGCAAACAGTTTGCTGAAGACAAGCAGACTAAGGACATGGATTACTGGAACCTTGTCCCATGGTCTAATGAGACCAAGATAAACCTTTTTGGTTCAGATGGTGTCAAGCGTATGTGGCTGCAACCAGGTAAGGAGTACAAAGACAAGTGTGTCTTGCCTACAGTCAAGCATGGTGGTTGGAGAGTCATGGTCTGGGGCTGCATGAGTGCCGGCATTGGGGAGCTATAGTTCATTGAGGGAACCATGAATGCCAACATGTACTGTGACATACTGAAGCAGAGCATGATCCCCTCCCTTAGGAGACTGGGCCGCAGGGCATTATTCCAACATGATAACGACCCCAAACACACCTCCAAGATGACCACTGCCTTGCTAAAGAAGCTAAGGGTAAAGGTGATGGACTGGCCAAGCATGTCTCCAGACCAAAACCTTATTGAGCATCTGTGGGGCATCCTCAAATGGAGGGTGGAGGAGTGCAAGGTCCTCTAACATCCACCAGCTTTGTGATATCGTCATGAAGGAGTGGAAGAGGACTCCAGTGGCAACCTGTGAAGCTCTGGTGAACTCCATGCCCAAGAGGGTTAGTGCTGGAAAATAATGGTGGCCACACACAATATTGACACTTTGGGCCTAGATTGGACATTTTCACTTAGGGGTGTACTCACTTTTGTTGCCAGCGGTTTAGGCATTAATGGTTGTGTGTTGAGTTATTTTGAGGGGACAGCAAATTTACACTGTTATACAAGCTGTACACTCACTACTTTACATTGTAGCAAAGTGTCATTTCTTCAGTATTGTCACATGAAAAGATATAATAAAATATTTACAAACATGTGAGGGGTGTACTCACTTTTGTGAGATACTGTATATTGCTTTATATTGTTATTCAACACTTTATGATATAAATAATACTTATAAATGTGTCTTGTGTTTTTGTTTTAGTGTCTGCATTTATCAGTACACTGACTCCAAAGTTCTATGTTGCTCTTACTGGCACATCATCCCTGATATCTGGACTAATACTGGTATGTATTGTAAGTTATTGTGTACAAAATGGCCTGAGTTTAAAGTCATACACTTATCCTGCCTTCTTCTTCCTCTTTCAATTGCTTTTTCTTGAACCTATTTAGCTTTTTTTCACACTGAACAAAGACATAGATGAGAAATTTTCTGATTGCAGCTCATCACAGGTTGAACAAAAATATATAGACCCGAAATTGAACATCACTTAAGATTTTCAACAAAGAGAACTATTTGTCTCTCCTACCTGTGTGGAAAAAAATAAAAACTTATTGTCCTCCTTACCTCACATAGCCGAGAACCATTAGTAGAATTAAAAAAAGAAAACATTTTTGGTAGCTATCCACTTAAAGCGGAGCTCCACCCAAAGGGGAAGTTCCGCTTTAAGGACTTGTTCCCTGGTCCTCGTTAACAATAGCCACTTTTGAGGGGGGTGGGGGGGCGCTCAGCAACAGAAGTTCTCCTTCCTCCCTTCCCCTGCAGTCTTCTGGGACACTGACAGGTCCCAGAAGACTGAATCCACCACTCACGATGCGCAGCTCGAATCACGCATGCGCAGTGGGCACCCGGCTGTGAAGCCGCAAGCTGTCACAAAAGGGTGCCCATTGTGAAGATGCTTGCGCCTGGGACCGAAGACAGCGGGTGAGACCGCCTGGGTTGAGCTCACTGCTGGACCGTGGGACAGGTGAGTGGCTGTTTTTTAAAAGTAAGCAGCTACACTTTTTGTAGCTGCTGACTTTTATTTTTACCACAGGTGGCTGGAATTCCTCTAAACCCCCTATCCTTTTTAGCCAAGGAAGCTGCCATCCTGGCCTCTGTTTGATCTACAATTGGTATGATACTGCACATGTGACCTATCCTTTTTAGCCAAGGAAGCTGCCATCCTGGCCTCTGTTTGATCTGCAACTGGTATGATACTGCACATGTGATCAGTTATGACACCAAACATTTGGTGGTTTGACAGTTTGAATCAGGGCACATGCAAATGTGACTGTTAGCAATCCCAGCATTCCAGAAATGTAACTGTTTTTTTTTAACTGTTAAATTGATGGGTTTGGTTCTGCTTTAACTATTTCTCTACCAGTGATATTTTTAAACAGTGCCTGGTCACTGAGCTTTTATACACATGTAGCACCCTACAGGTAGGTGCTAGGTAAAGGTATAGTGGGCCTTGTCTGCCTAACAGGAGTTATGTGATTTATTAGTCAGGGTGTCATGGTTCCCAGGTGTGCCTGCCAAAGGCTTCTCATAGGGCTGTGGAGGAAACCCAATCAGGGGACACATCCAGGCTTGTAACTACCCCAGAAGGCAGATTGTGCTGCAAAGGATTCTGGGAGCGGGTATAAGTTTGGGGGTGGCACATGACACAATGTCTTTGTTGGGAGCAGAGTCCCAGGAGGGAGGAAACGGCTGTCTCTCCTCCTGTCTGAGGCAGAGGATCTCAGGGGGGGTGCCTGAAGCTCCAGAGAGTGCTGAGCTAAGCTGAGGGGATCTGGTGTGCCGAGAACCTGTGGAGAGTCAGAGGGGTCCAGTCTCAGGAAAGCCTACACAGGTCGTGAGTACTGAGGATTGCCCCTGGGGGTCTGCCTGAAGTTAGAGGTCACCACTAGTGGTGAAAGGGGGTAACTAGGTTAAGGGCCCTGAAGTGACAGAGGGGGTACATAGTCAGTGGACCCTGAAGAGCTTAAAGTGTAAAGGTTTGGGCCCTAAAGTGACAGTGCACAGAGTGAAGTGTGCCAGTTGAGAGTTGCAGCAGTACAGGAACTTGCAGGGAGCTTTCTCAGCCAGTACAGTGCTGGAGGGAGCCATTCAGTGACTTTGAGCTATAGCAGTGTTACAAGTCAAGCAGTTCAACAGTCCTGGATCTTCTGGACTAAAGTCGAGGATCCAGCATCAAGCGTTCAAGCGTCAGGAAGCGTTGGCTAGCGTCGGCTGGCGTCAAGACAGCGCTAACAGGCATTTTTGCCAGGAAAGTTCCACAATTGTATTTAGTTGAGCCTAAAGGAGTATCCCACCCTTCTCCCATCCCCTTAAATACAATAAAACAACAAAACAAAGATGCTGGAGTTGTCAATGTCTCAGTGCTCACACCCAGGGCCGCAGCTCACAAGGGCTGGAGGGGTAACCGGTACCGATGGCAGACCCACATCAGGCCACAGGCCTGGAAAACCTGCTACATTTGGGGGCTCGTCCGGGATTTTGGTTACTGGGCCAGTTGCCCCTGGCAACGGCAAAAGAGAAAGTCCAAAAAGTAAATTTTTGTGTCTGGAATTGCTATTTAAACGCCAGGCCTTGTGTGAGACTGCAACGGCGGGAGACAGGGAGAGTGGGTTGAAGTTGGAAGCCCACATGGAGGGATGCTTGTGGCAATGGAAGTGTTCCAGTAAAATTTGTAAAGTGATTAAGACTTTCAAAATGGACTGGGAAATGTATTCTGCTATCAGGAAATGGAAAGCAGGAGGCAAATATGTCCGGATGTATGAATGCTGCAACTGCTTAACAGTAAGAAGTCCCAGGGAGGGCAGTGATGGTTGCATCGGGAGTCCTGGGGAGGAAAGGGAAGAGGATGCTGGAGGTCCCAGTGTGGACAGCGAACATGGAGGCCGGGGGCATGGAAAGAGAGGTGCCAGGGGCCTTGTGGTGGTGCATGCTATGTGGAAGGATGTTGACCGTGGATTTGTCAGCGGGACATTTATTCTCTATAGTTACTGCACACATACTGTGGGGATCGTAGTCGGCCATGCCGAGAAGGGCAGCGGGGCTAGTCCCGGAGCCAGTATGGAAGATATGGATTGCACATGTGTAGCGAGGAAGAGAGAAGTATCAGCCGTCCGACTGACAGTGGGATGCTACTCTTGCCGAGCAAGGAGGGACGGCTGGCTTTAATAGAGAAAAGTGCAGTTGTGGCACTAGTGCAATTAAGATGGGTGGATGTATGTCTAGCAACTGACATGATCCGCTTAGCAGCTACTTCCCAGAGTTTACAATGAGGAAGCATGACAGGGGAAGAGTTACAGTACCTCACAGGAAAGCACACCACGTGCAGGACTGCCCAGTGGGAGGAGTAACCGCCCAATATGGCAAAAGGGTGGAGATAACGGGAGCATCCGGTTCAATCAGGAGTGACTAAGGGGACCCTATTAATATCCCCTCCTCCGGGCGCGGCCGTGCGGGAGACACGTGTAGGAGGAGGAGGCATGTCGTTCACGAGAGGAGCGAAGAGTGTTCCTGCTATTGCTCTCACAATAGGCGAAAACCCTGCGGAGCAGAGCTGAGAGAAGATTCACCCGCCCGATCCCCCGCTAGTTTGGGATACCGGTATCTGGATGGTGCCGGACGGCGGACTCACGTTATGCACCGGAGGAGGTCGGGAGTTCCTTGGAGTGGTATGTCCCTAGTGTGCCACTGTTACTCTGAGGGTGCAGGCGTGGGTTATATGTGGGCAATGTGGGGATCTGCTGCTCAGGGCAGAGAAGAGCGATGGCCGTCCCAAGAAGCTTACAGTTATGTGGGAGACAGGCCTTACTCAGAAGGAGACGGGGAACGAGTCGAAGTTCCTCCGCGGAGCAGGAAGAGGCATATTCAGGCTGATGATGCAGCTGGAGGCCCCACCAGCAGTCGGTGGGCCTATAGTCTGCGGGAAGGGAGTTCGGTCGCAGGGCTCCATAGGGAGGGGATCCGTGTCAACTTAAACAGCAGGAACCTGGCCAGAGGTACCGCTGGTCCGGGCCATAATGGAATCCACCCCTATAAGCATTGCCCAGCCTGTCAAGACGGAGGTTGCCCAGGTGTCTTCTTCCAGCACCAGCAGTGAGGGTGAAAAAGGCCCTGTTAGAATGGATTCCCCATCCTTCTTCATGAAATACGGATCCGTGGAAGAAGGCATGGATGACTGGGGATCCATTGAGGAGACCGAGTGGGAATGGGGATCAGAGACAGGAAGCAGCTCCCCAGGTCCCGAAGTTATTGTATCCTTAGACCAGAAGGCTAAGGAGGCTATTAAAAGAGGGGAACTGGCCCAGAAATTGGGGTTCTGTGATGCCTATGTCACAAGGGTCCCAGACCTCATCCCATCGGGGAATATTGCCAGGACCAGGGACCAGAACACAGCCTATTAAGAGATGATTCAAAGAGTGTACACCCCATTTTCTCCACCAGGGAGAGGTAACCGAAGAACCCTTCCCAGGTTATCTAGGATGCAGTGGTGGATGCAAAAGAAGGTTGCACTAGAATATGGCTACGACTACCCATATGCTCCAAGGGAAGTCATGCTTCTAGTGGAAAAGTTCAGAGACTGGTGGTGTGATGAACTTATTTGAGACTATCTATTTGTCCCAAAGCCATATCGGGACTCTCCAGAGGAAGGATTGAAAGAGAAATTTGCTAAAGTTAAGTTCAGTTGTACTACGTGCGCTCCATTTACATAGACAGAGTGGAAGTCCGTCGCCCGGATGGGTCAAGACATGATTGGTCTATCCAGGTCAAGAATGAACAAGGGGAATATGTTCAAGTACCCCACCCAGAGTGTTACATCTGAGTATGTCAGTGTTTCATTAAAGCAGGGAGGAGTTGAGGAGCAGCAAAAAGAAAAAAAATGTTGTGTGGTCGGCTGGCTACCACAACTGACCAATGGAACCTTTTGTGATAATATGATGCTAAATTCAAGTTGAAAAGTATTAGGAATTCAACCAGACCTCTTGGGCCAGGGTCCTTTTTGCAAAAGTCAAGTGCTGTAATGTCATGCCTTTTGGGACCATCGGGTCCAGGGCTTTTGGAAAGTTATTTGTGTGCTGGGTCCCTTGGGCCATCGGGCCAGGACCTTCTGTGGATTACAAATGGCTGTGTGGGATTTCATCCACAGTCTGTACAGATGAACATGTTGCTACAAAGTTCAAGAGTGTCCAGGAAATGTGGTGTGGGGTGCCCTGTTGGATGCCTGTGATGTTCCCTGATTCAACAGGACTGTAGGTCATGAGAAACTGTGACCTGCCCTGTTTCCTCACAGAAGTACCAGAAAGGGACAGCAGAGAGCTCTGTTTTTCACTTCAACAAAGAAGACTCTGTCTAGATAGCTAGTGTGAGGGGATCAGCTCTTCCAAGTTCAAGGAGGACCCCGGCGTGTCAAGACACTGGTTGGCAAAGGGAGTCAGGGACGGAGTGGAAAGGTCGCTCTTGTATTTTTGAAGGAGTGTCTTTCCATTCAACTGTTCAGCTAGTTAGATATGTGATGTGATTCTTATGTGATGTGATGACATTGACTAACTTTGCTTCCCTTTCTCTATAAAGGTGGGATCATCTTAGAGTTACACAGTCAGGAAGTTGCACTGTAAATTTCTTTATTGTTCCCCACCAAGTGAGTTTATTTGGTGGGGGGTGCATCAGTTCTCATGCACCTTAAACTGTGTATCATATATGTACAGCAGATTGTAAAGATATATTTTTTCATGCTAATTTATTTGTAAATTCGTTTTTCCCTTTCCCCCTTCTCCTAGTTTGTGGGATACTCCTGATTTTTGATAGGAGGCGGCTGCCTCAGAGTCAGAGGGACCTGACTCATTTGGTGTGGGGTGAGTGTAGAACCCTACAGGTAGTTGCTAGGTAAAGGTATAGTGGGCCTTGTCTGCGGTTTGGGCCCTGAAATGTCAGTGCACAGAGTGAAGTGTGCCAGTTGAGAGTTGCGGCAGTACAGGAACTTGCAGGGAGCTTTCTCAGCCAGTGCAGTGCTGGAGGGAGCCATTCAGTGACTTTGAGCTATAGCAGTGTTACAAGTCAAGCAGTTCAACAGCCCTGGATCTTCTGGACTAAAGTTGAGGATCCAGCACAGTTTTCAGTGATACACAGAGTAAGGAAGCGTTGGCTAGCGTCGGCTGGCGTCAAGACAGCGCTAACAGACATTTTTGCCAGGAAAGTCCCACAATTGCATTGCATTTAGTTGAGCCTAAAGGAGTATCCCACTCATTCCCTTCTCCCATCCCCTTAAATACAATAAAACAACAAAACAAATATGCTGGAGTTGTCAATGTCTCAGTGCTCACACCCAGGGCCGCAGCTCACAATGGCTGGAGGAGTTACCGGTACCGATAGCAGACCCACATCAGGCCAAAGGCCTGGAAAACTTGCTACACACATAACTGTGAAGCCAACTCCCAGCTTTCTGGTGGAAGTGATTTGGGTGTCTGTAATGCCACCTGATCACTTCCACACCACCCCAAAGGTACAAAGCAGCCTGTGAACTGCTACTGCACTGGACCCAGAGTAAGTGGACAGACTGATTCTGTTGTCTCTGACTTGGTGGCTCAGAAGTCCAGCTCTGGAGTGGGGGAAGGCTTTTCTTCCCATCTTTTGAAAATCTCATGAAGGATGCCAGCCTTTCTGGCTGGGGCTGTGCCCTGGTTACCTCATCAGTGCAGGGGACTTGGATGTCAAAGGAATGTTATTTCCTGATCAACATTCTGGTGCTTCGGGTTGTTTGGCTGGACTCTACTGCTCGGAGGGTCTTCTGAATTAGGATTCAGTTGGATAGACAGGCAGTATTGTACATCAAGAAGAACAAAAAGTCACACTAAAGGGAGAGAGGTAGAGCAGATCCTGTGCTGGGTACTTCCCTTCCAGTCTGTCTACCATTTACATCCTAGGATAGCAAACTTCACTGGGAGGTCTTTCAAAAACTGTTTCACAGATGGGGATGCCAAATCTGGACCTCCTGGCCTACAAGTTCAACAACAAACAGGTTTGAAACTTGTTCCTCTTCTTCATCTGCTTCGCTGCATTGAAATGGAAGTCATTCTCGTGATCCTCGTTGCTATTGATTGGCCGAGGCTGATGTGGTACTCTGACCTAATAAGGCTCCTGGTAGATACTCTGTAGGCTCCTCCAGATCATCCAAATCTTCTGTCTTAAAGGGTAACTCCACTTTTGTGGGAAAATTAGCAATTTAAAAAAAATATAGCATATACAATTTCAACAATTGACATATTGCAATCAAATGTTATTATAAATTACCTTTCCTTTTCAGTCTGCAGCACTGTAATTTTCTGTAAAATGCAATGCATTATGGCTACCACAGGGTTCCCACTCCCTTCTGCTGATTTTCCCCTTGCCATTCCTGCACCAGGGGGTGTTGTAGTAGTGCTTGGCTCCCCCTCGAGGATTTTCCCCCTCACCCCTGCTATAGGTCAAATGTGAGGAGGATGAAGAGCTTACTCACCAGCCAGCCCGGAGGTTCCTGTGTTAGGCTGCCCATGACCCATCTTGCTTGGGCTTGTGCGAGGGACTCCAGGGAGCTGGGGATCTCTCGTGCAGCACGCCAGCATGCTGCCTTCTGATTGATCGTGGCAGTAGTGACATTTTCAAGATGGCGCCATTGCTGGAAGTAGTCCAGCTGCCATCTTGAATAGGGGGCAAAAGTCGCAGCCAGCTACTTGACCCAACTGGACCACCACGAGACCAAAAACGGGGGCTGCAGGCATGGTGCAGGGGCTGCGGATGTGGTACAGGAGATGCAGGGCTGTGAGCATGGTACAGGAGATGGTACAGGCATTGTACTGGAGATGGTACAGGCATTGTACTGGAGATGGTACAGGCATGGTACTGGAGATGGCACAGGCATTGTACTGGAGATGGTACAGGCATGGCACAGAAAATGGTACAGGCATGGCACAGGAGATTGCTAAGGCATGACACAGGAGATGGTACAGGCATGACAAAAATGGTATAGGTATGGCACAGATGGTACAGGCATGGGAAAACGTATTGACTCAAGTATAAGCCCAGGGTGGGAAATGCAGCTGCTATTTGACCCAACTGGACCACCACAAGACCCAAAACAGGTGCTGCCGGCATGGTGCAGGGGCTGCGGACATGGTATAGGAGATGCAGGGCTGGGAACATGGTACAGGAGATGGTTCAGGCATGGTACAGGAGATGGTTCAGGCATGGCACAGGAGATGGTTCAGGCATGGCACAGGAGATGGTTCAGGCACGGCACAGGAGATTGGTTCGGCATGGCACAGGAGATGATTCAGGCATGGCAAAAATGGTATAGGCATGGCACAGATGGTACAGGCATGGCACAGATATGGCACAGATGGTACAGGAGATGCAGTGCTGCGGGCATGGTACAAGAGAATCTCCTGTACCGTGCCCGCAGCACTGGATCTCCTGAGGCGATGGAGGGGCTGCAGAGGAGTCTCGTTTACCTTTTAAAAATGGCGCCGCCCGGCGCCAGCGCATTACTATGCATGCGCCATCTGCCCGGGAATAGATGAACGCGTACGGGCTTTCCCAAGCGGTGGCAGCGCATGCGCACTGACCAGGGAAACAGTCAGACCGTGACTCGAGTATAAGCCGAGGGGGCTTTTTCAGCATGAAAAAAACAAGCTGAAAAAGTCGGCTTATACTCGAGTGTATACAGTATTATTATTATTATACGGGATTTATATAACGCCAACAGTTTGCGCAGGACTTTACAATATGAGGGAAGACAATACAGCTACAATACAGTTCAATAC
Source organism: Pelophylax lessonae (assembly GCF_965119305.1). Taxonomy (NCBI): domain Eukaryota; kingdom Metazoa; phylum Chordata; class Amphibia; order Anura; family Ranidae; genus Pelophylax; species Pelophylax lessonae. Next base: position 241,040,265 of record NC_138769.1, read on the forward strand.
AGGAGGAATTGGAGGGCTCTGCTCGTTAGAGCTTACAATCTAGAAGGGAGGGTCAAGTGAAACACAAGGCAATAACAGTGGGGGATGAGCTAATGGAGAAAATGGAAGTATAGTTGTTAGGTGTGGGTAGGATAGGCTTCTCTGAAGATCAGGGTTTTCAGGGATCGTCTAAAAGCTAATAGATTAGGGGATAATCGGACAGATTGGGGTAAGGAGTTCCATAGGATAAAAGAGGCTCCGGAAAAGTCCTGGAAGCAAGTATGGGAGGAGGTGACGAGGGAGCTAGAGAGCAGGAGGTTTTGAGAGCGATTAGGTTGGTATTTTGAGACTAGGCTATTGATGTAGCCGGGGGCTAAACTGTGGATGGCTTTGTAAGATGTTAGTATTTTTAATTTAATTTGTTGGGTGAGCAGAAGCCAGTGGAGGGATTGACAGACAGGAGGAGCGGACACTGAGCAGTTGGTAAGGTGGAGAAGTCTGGCAGCAGCATTCATGATGGATTGAAGGGGGGATAGCCTATGTAGAGGTAAGCCAATGAGAAGGGAATTGCAGTAGTCGAGGCGCGAGATGACCAGGGAGTGAACAAGGAGCTTTCTTGTGTCATTGGTTAGAAAGGGACGTATTTTGGAGATGTTGCGGAGGTTGAGGCAGTAGTATGTGGACAGTGCTTGGATGTGAGGCTTGAAGGAGAGTTCAGAGTCCAGGACAACACCTGGGACCTTGGCATGCGGTGATGGGCTGATGCTGATGATGGTGCTTCCTTACCTCCAGGTGGTCCTAGCCCCCCTACCAGAGGCTGTAGAACCAGGCCCCAGCCTTTTAATGGTAAGTGGACGGAAGGATGTGCATCGGGTACTGCCTTATGTGGGCAGCTGCTCCAAAGGGAGGGGGGGGGAGCCTTCCATGCGTGACATAGGTCTAATAGCTCCCCTCTGTCTGTCTTATTTATTTATTTATTTTTCTCTCAGCCAAACCCCCAGGAATCTGCAAAGGTGGCAGACAAAACAAAAAAGAAGAAATACTGCCACATAGACTTATGCCAGTTTTCAGATATGCGATATATCGCGGTATCGCATATTCATGGTATTGATATTGCCATTATTTTTAAATACCGTATATTTCTGTCTGCCGGGCTACCCCCGCGTCTCCCCGCTGTGTTGGACTCCCAGCTCAGCTCTCCTCCTACTATAATGGAGCCTCTACTTCCTGTATAGGTCCGGCTCACAGGCGGAGTGATATCAGATGCACTCCGCCTGTGACAGGAGGAGCCATACACAGGAAGCATTGGCTTTGCTCTATACTGCAGCCGCATGCTTCCCGGGCTCAGCCACAGACACAGTGCCACTGCCTACTACAAGCAAATCTCTGCAAGTACCTACCCACTATATACTGTCACTGTGTGTGTGTGTATATATATATATATATATATATATATATATATATATATATATATGCACAGACATAGCAGCCCACATTACATTAATATATAGTCATCAAGCAGTATCTGGCCTACCTGATGACTGGTCCTGGCGCTTGGCTTCGATCCGATGGCCTGGTCATTAGGGGCAAATCCTTGAATCCCAGAAGTGGTTAAACCTGCAGGAGGACCAGTGTTTTTATTTGTAAATTACTTTACTATTGCTTTAGGCCTGGTTCACATGTATGCGGGTTGGCGGCCCACATTTGCACAGGCATAGCAGCCCATTGATTCGAATGGACTTGTACTGATTTGCCTGCGTTTTCGCTTGAAAAAAGGTGCATGCAGAAATTAGAAATAATGCAGTAGCCGTGAAATCCATCCTGCTTTTGCGCCACGTGACTTAGCTGCAGTTCCTGCACACGCAAACTGTGTTTTTAAATGCTGGGCCCACGTATATAAAAACGCAGATAGCTTGCCAGAGAAGGAAATGCAGGTAAATTGCATGGTACAAAAGCAGGATGGATTTCAAGGCCACTGCATTTTTTTAAATGCTGCATGCACCTTTTTTCTGCGGAAAACTAGGGCAAAGCAGCCCATTTAAATCAATGGGCTGCTATGCCTGTGCAAATGTGGGCCGCCTACCCGCATACATGTGAACCAGGCCTAAAGCAATAGTAAAGTAATTTATAAATAAAAACACTGGTCCTCCTGCAGGTTTAACCACATTTGGACTGCAAGGATTTGCCCCCTTAATGACCAGGCCATCGGATCAGAGCTGAATGCCAGGACCAGTCATCACCAGGTAGGCCAGACACTGCTTGATGGCTTATTGTAGGCCTGGTTCACAGAGTCTGTACTGACTGACTATATAATAATGTGCCAAAGTCCTTTAAATTCAGCAATGAAATTGAAGTGAGGTAGAAATTTAATAATTTAAATTTAATAAATGAAAACCGTATATCGTGGCAAAACCTTAATCAATTAATAGCAGCATGGAAATCTGATACCGTCACATGCCTACTGCCACACTTGCAGCGTAAACATTCCCTCTGGATACCGACAAGCTGTTATATCATAGATGCATAATAAAGATTATCAACGAGGAGACTAGGCCATTGACAAAAGACTTCCTAGATTTCAAGAAGGAAGTAACATCCACTCTAAAATCCCTTCAGGCATCTGTTAGGGAAATCAAGAGTGCGGATCAGCCATCAGCATCGTCCGATAACCCGAGGAGTACACATCGAGAGAAGACTCAAAAATCTCCAGCCATCCCCCCAGCCGCAGTTGACCTCCTCAGACCTGAATCTGAAGAGGAGCTCCTCTTTCAAGATAGCTCGGGTTCCGATGGCGAACTAGACCAGGCAGAGCCCCAAAAGATACCTAAACACCTGTTTCCAGCAGAAGAAACGGAGGAACTCCTTAAGGCTATTTACATAAGAGAGGATATACAGGAAGTTCAGACCACCGATTCTGTTTGTGACTGGTTATATTGAGGTCTGCAGGAGACCAAAAACAGATCCTTTCCGGTCCACCAATCTCTTAAAGAAATCATTAACAAAGAATGGGAATGCCCGGAAAACAAATAGTTTTTTCCTAAAGCCCTAAAAAGATTTCTTTTTGAAGAAATGGAAGGCGCCCCGGCCAAATCCCCTAAATTGGATGCATCTTTTGCCAGGGTTTCTAGGAAATCAAATTTTATCCTTGGATGATATGGGTCTCCTGAAGGATCAATTGGATAAGAAAATAAACGTGATGCTAAGGAGGAATTATTTCTCCTTGAAAAGGATTCTTTAGGGATAGACTTCCTGGGGTTCCCTTGGTTATTCAACCTCTCCTACGCATTTCCACTAATCCAACTCATTCCCTGGACAACCAAGAATATTCGGCTAGAGGGGATAAGAGTGATTCTTCTAGCACCTTACTGTCCAAAAAGGGCATAGTTCACGCCTCTGAAAAGGATGGCGGAAGAAGACCCTTTGATCCTACCGAGCCAGAGCGATCTACTATCACAATCAGGAGCTTATCGCCCACAAATCCAAACTCTGAAACTGTCAGCATGGATCCTGAACAGCGCACGCTGCTAGACTAGGGACTCTCAGCCAAGGTGATAGACACCCTACTACACAGTAGGAAGCCAGTAACCAGGAAGATTTACGGCAAAGTGTGGAAGATATATACATCAAAAATGCAGTCCAAAAATAGAAGTTTGCAGAGCATAAGCACAATTCTAAACTTTATCCTGGAGGGTGCAGAAGCCGGGCTCGCAGTGAGTACCCTCAAGGTCCAGGCGGCAGCCCTATCAGTATTCCTTGACATGCCGATCAACAATAATCCGTTAGTCAAACGGCTTTTCAAATCCATCGAGAGAACCCGCCCCAGCAAGTGCCTGAGGGAAGCACCCTAGGACCTCTCATTGGTGCTTAAGGCCCTCACCAGAGACCCTTTTGAACCTCGCTGAAGCATCCCTTAAATCCCTCACTCTTAAGGTAGCATTACTGGTTGCCATCACATCAGCCAGGCCTGTAATTGAGCCACAAGCCCTGTTTTTAAAAGAACCATTCCTCGCGATCTTCGCAGCTAAGCTGGTACTCAAAACAGACCCTCTGTTCCTCCCTAAATTCACATCAGCATTTCATCGATCACAAGAACTGGTAATACCATCTTTTTGCCAGAGACCTTCTAACCAGGGAGAAGAGGTTTTCGCTACACTAGACATCAAGAGGTGCATCCTACATTATTTGGAGGTCACTAAACCCTTCAGGACGGAGTCCAACCTCTTCATATTGTTCAGAGGCACTCGCAAGAGAAAATTGGCATCTAAAAGTTCTATAGCCAGATGGATCAAGATGGCAAAAGAAACAGCCTACTCGACCCAAGTCCAGACCAGTCATCCAGATGTGAAGTGAAAACAAACAGAAGCGCCACTCTGAGTGCAGTGAAGACAGTGGTTTTAATAGAACAATCAATAACTTACAAGATGGATAAGAGAGGTAAACATCAGACCCTCCTGGAGGCTGCAACACAAACTGCATAGTCCGGGCTCAGCAGGATCTAACTATATGTCGGCTCAGATAGTAAACCGAGCAGGAGGCTGGCCGGCCGCCGCTACAGGAAAACGTGTGTACACACAACCAGCTTCCTGGTATGGGCGTGACGTCAACATAGAGGGGGATGGACTGGGCTTGGCTAACGCTTTTCAGAGCCGCCCACAGCTCCTTCCTCAAAGTAGATAGGTGAACAACTATCTCCCAGAATAAATATACATAGGAGGGAGATGGAGGAAAGGAAATAATAGCATGTGACACAATGATCATCATACAATACTATATACAGTACATCTATACATAATGAATATATAAAAAACATACAATCTCAATTCAAAAAAAAATATTGTCATACTAGAAGAGAAAATAATAAAATAAATTTATTATATATATATATATATATATATATATATATATATATATATATATATATATATATATATATATATATATATATACACTTTTTTTTTTTTTTTATAAAAAAAAAAATTAATGATGCGTATCTATCTAAATAATGGAACTGATCTCAATCTCCTCATTCAACCCACGCGGAGTAAGGGAATTGAGGGTATAAATCCAAAAAGTCTCCCTTTCGCACAAATGCTTAAAATGTTCGGCAAGGGCTCCCTGGTATGGATTAGATCACCCAAAAACCAAGGCCAGCAGTTCGTCCATTATGCATTACCGCAAAATATCTGGGAACACTATGCTTCAAGGCTTCTTTGGTCATGCCTTTTTCTTTAAACCGTCTGGGCTACCTGAAACAAGCATGCAATGTTTTAATTGTGCAACCTACATGCAAGAGGCCGCAAGGGCAAGTGCGGATACGATATGTCTTCCCATTGGCTGGGAACGTGTTCTGTCCATGAGTAACAAATTGGCATGTCAGGCAGGCTTTTTTCTTACATTGGTACATGCCTGTAAGCTGACAGAACATCTGCACTTTTGAAAACTGTTCTTCGCAATATTTGGTCTAAAATCCTTGCAATGTACATAGATCAACCAGAGGGAAATGTTTTTTTTCTCAACAAAGGTGGAGTTGCTCTTTAAGGACCAATTTACCATTCTGCTTCATGGTTGCTGCCATTATTGGCAGGATTGTTGAAGCCCACGTTCTGAGAGACAGAGGTATGCCTAAAATGTTAATTCTCAAGGCGTTTAAAGCTAGGAAGTCTATTTCTAAAAATAGCCATGCCCCCACTTATAGAAGTGTGTAGTGTGTAAAATGTGGATTTTTACTTACAGCTTACCTGTAAAATCCATTTCTTGGAGTACATCATGGGACACATATAGGTAAATAGACACTGGCAACCAATCAGACAGGAAGTCCCCCCTATATAACCCCCTCTTACACAGGAAGTACCTCAGTTTTGTAGCAAGCAATAAACATCCCATACAAGAGGGGAGGGACCTCTGTGATGCACATCAAGAAATGGTTTTACAGGTAACCTGTAAGAAAAATCCACAGTTCTTTATCGTACATCACGAGAAACAGAGCCATATTCATTACCATATGGGACCTCCCATAGCAATCCACTTGAGGGGAGGGGGACACCATAAATAACTCCATCAGACCACAAGATCTACATAGCTTCCTGCAGAACACTTCGGCCAAATGCAGACTCCTCCCGGGTCCTAAAATCCACTTGATAGAATCTAGTGAACGTATGCACCGATGACCAAGTCACGGTCTTGCAAATCTAAACCATAGAAGCTTGATGGCTAACTGCAGAAGAGGCACCTGCACACCTGGTAGAGTGTGCCTTTACCGGAAAAGGTAGCACCTTTCCTTTCAAACCATATGCCTGGATAATAACCTGGTGAATCCATTGAGAAATCATAGAGTTGGATGCTGCCTGCCCTTTCCTGGGCACTTCTAGCAGCATGAACAAAAGGTCGGTCTTTCAAATCTGAGCTGACCTTTTCAAGTAAATCTTGAATGCACCTACTACATCGAGAGAATGTAATAACCTTTTCTCTGCTGTTGAGGATTTGGAAAGAAGGAAGGCAGTATAATGTCCTGATTCAAATGAAAAGCAGACACCACCTTGGGCAAAAAACCTGGGTGTGGACGTAGAATCGCCCTATCTTGATGAAAAATCAAGAATGGCTCTTTACAAGAAAGAGCTGATACTTTTCTGGCTGAAGTTATTGCAGTCAAAAAGACCATTTTTCTGGTCAAAAGAACCAGGGGAATATGCCCTATGGGCTCAAAAGGCTGTTTCTGTAAAACTGCCAGCACCAAATTTAGATCCCAAGGACATAATGGTGGCTTCACTGGTGGAAGCATATGTAATACCCCTTGAATGAAGGTTTGAACCAAGGAATGTGAAGCGTTCGGTCTCTGGAAAAAAAAAAACCTTAAGGATGAAATTTGACCCTTAATAATGCCTAAGGCTAATTTCATATCTATAGAAAAAAATTGGCGTTAAGAACATGACCCTTGATAACGACAGCCTATGTGCTGACAAAACGTTGGGACGTCTGATCGCAACCACACTATTACGTCACTTCCGGGACCAGGTGGTACGCAATTTGGAACACGGAAGCGGCGTCCGCCTTGGGATCCATGGCTTGTGTCTCTCTCACGCGTTTTATACTTCTGCTACCATGTAAGTGCAATTGGTTTTATTTAAATAAACCCGTTTAAAGCATACTTCACTATGTGAGCCCTCTTGTTCTTTATTACAACAACTGAGGAACACAGAGCTTGGCTGTGAGGACTGTATCAGGTGGATATCAGGTGGATGTTTTCTGTCGGGCGCAGACACTTACTGGATGTTGAATTCCTACCCTGTATATAACTCCTGCTTGAATTGACCCCCTATAATAAGGGGTCTTTCATTCCGGTAACCATTTTCGTGCACACCGGGTGGTCCTGTCTTGGTGGAGGGATTGAAGATAGAAGTGCATTTGATTTGCGTTCCCATCAGAGACTCTATTAATCAATTTCTTTGGATGGTGTTATTGGGACTTATGTTTTGATTTTCCACATGTATACTCAATCCTATATTTATCACAAATTGCACTTTTTCACTTCCCTCCAGGATTTACTTATTTATTGAGTATACTATTGTTTTATACTATATTTGCACATTATATGCAAAACAGCGATGGACAGCGGGGATGCCATTTCCTGGCCTCACAATAAGTAATGTAAGATTTCCAGACTCTGAAAAAATACCTCTAGAGGTTTTCTGGCATTTATCAGGGTAGAAACTTCAGGGCAGATATACCCCACTCTTTCAAAATCAAGGCTTTAATAGCCAAGCCGATAAATTTAGAGACTGTAAAGCAGGGTGGAATGTCGGACCTTGAGAGAGCAGGTCTGGACACAGTGGAAGAACACAAGGCTTTGCCACTGCCAATTTTAGAATTTGTGCGTACTAAAACCTCCTCGGCCATGCTGGAGCTACCAGGATTACTGGTTAGCTGCATTCTGCGTAACAGATGCGGCAGCAGCGGAATTGGAGGAAAGGCATATATCAGGGAGTCACCAAGGTTACTACTGAACCTGGATGCCAATAGATCTACATCTGGGACCCCCCAGCGTTGGCAAATCAATGCAAAGATCTCGGGGTGTATGGACCATTCTCCCGGCAACATCTGTTGACGACTTAGTCTGCCTGCCAGTTTTCTATTTCTGGAATGAAAACAGCTGAAAGGCATGGAACACATTTTTCTGCCCAGGATAGGATGATATCCACCTTCTTCTGGGCTGACTGACTTTTGGTGCCTCCCTGATGGTTGATATAAGCCACAGCTGTGGCATTGTCGGATTGTACCCTGACAGGGTAACCCCGAAGTCTGAGTGTCCAGTACTTTAAAGCCCGACAAACTGCTTGGATTTTCAAGACCTTGATGGGAAGGCTCTTTTCTACCTCAGACCACTTTCCCTGGACAGTGGCTTCCTCCAGAACTGCTCCCCAGCCGGAAAGACTGGCATCTGTTGTCACTACTTTCCAGACTACTGGAAGAAAAGAATTCCCTTTCTCCAAATTTCTGGTCATCAACCACCAACTTAGACTCTGACGTACTCTTGGTACCAGAGACATGCACCAGTCTAGGGACTGAACCTTTCTGGTCCATGCTGACAGAATGTTCTGTAAAGGTCTAGCATGGATGGAACTGAGCATAGGGAACGGCTCCGAATGAGGACATCATCTTCCCTAATAACCTCATGCAAAGATGTACCGAAGGATACTTTTGCCTTCTTACGAATCGAACCAGATCCTTCAGGTCTGTGACCTTTCTTGATGGCAAGAATATCATTGCCTGCATTGTGTGCACAGGGAAACCCAGATATTCCAGACACTGGACCAGCTGTAATGCTAACTTCGCTAAGTTGAGGATCCAGCCCACATATTCTAAGAACTGAACTGTCTGGAAAACATTCCGGCTTAGAGCCGAAGCTAATAGCTCTGTTAGTAATAGATTGTCTAGATATCCTATCACTGATATCCCTTGAGACCTTACAGCGGCCAATACTGGAGCTAAGAACTTTGTGAACACTCTTGGAGCCGTGGCCAACCAGAAGGGCAGGACCACAAACTGAAAATGATGATTTTCTACTGCAAAGCGTAAAAAGATTTGATGGGCCTGAAAAATGGGCACGTGAAGGTATGCATCCTTGATGACTACATTCTGAAAGTACGAATGTTTAGAACTGGTTCAGAGCTTGGAGATCCAGAATAGTTTTCACGTCTCCTTTTGGCTTGGGGACTACAAAATGGTTTGAGTAAAAATCCCTGACTCTTTTTCATCCTCCGGAACCTCTGTAATCACTCTTTTAGACCTTAAATGGTCCAGAGCCCGAAAAAGAGATCAGACGATGTTGGAACACATGAAATTCCAATTTGTATCCCTGAAAGATAGTGGAAATAATCCAGTTGTCCTGAATTATTTCTACCCAGACCTTCGAGAACCGCATCAGCCTTCCACCCAACCGATTGAATGGGAGTGCCTCTTTACAAGGTAGGCTTAGAGGTATATCTCTGGGCCTAGGGTTTCATCTGCCCTTGCCCTGAAGGCTTGGCTCTGGATCCAGATGGCTGGGGCCAACGCAACTGCCTGGGATTAGAAGCACTGGGAGTCTGAGTGCTGGGAATCTTAAAAGAAGGACGTTTGCTTTTCCTCTTAACAGGTAGCAATACACTCTTCCCCCCTGAAATCTTTTGGATATATTTATCCAGATCATCACCGAATAAGCATTCTCCATGAAAGGGAAAGCCATCCAGCAACTTTTTACATGGTAGTTCCGCAGACTAGCTTTTTAGCCATAGGATTCTGCGCATATGCACTGTTAAAAGAGCAATCTGTGACATTTGTTGTATGGAGTCTTCAAGAGCATTCACTGCAAAACATAAAATGCAAGGTAGATGTGTCAATTCTTCCACAGACTCTCCTTGGGAAGGAACCGTCCTGGAACCTCACTTAATACGGTCTTTTAGAGACTGACAAACTCCTATAGCTGCTACTGCTGGTTGTATTGCAGTCCCTGCAACATCAAAGGAAGCCTTTTGCAAAGATTCCGACTTTTTATCAGCTGGATCTTTAAAAACCTGGGCATTATCCACAGGACAAGTTAACATTTGTTAACAGAGGAAATGGCAGCATCCACAGAAGGTATACTCCATTTTCTCATGAATTTTTCCTCCATAGGATACAATAGTGAAAACCTTTTGGGAGGAGCAAAAATCCTATCAGAATGATCCCAATCAGCATACATTACCTGCTCTAAGAGCGGATGTAAGGGAAAAGCCTGACCATTTCAGTGAGAGTCTGAATCAACAATCTCTGGGACTGAGAGGCTGAGTATGACTCCTGAATTCCTGACAGAAGTGGAAACCTCAGCTTGACCTTCTACAGGTCATTTACAGCTACTTCTTCCATCCTCTGCACAATCCTGAACTGACTCGGGGTGGGCTCAGGTGAGCGGGATCTGTCACATTTCCTCCCTCCTTGCGATGCTGCAATCATGCCAGCAATCTTACGCTCAAATATAAGGAATCCGCGCTTAGGATAATTTTTAGCCTATTGTATGGTATTTGATACCGGCTGCAGCCCACCTATACACTATATTCCTAAAAATATAGTAAGAGTGAAGACGTCACTCCGACGAAACGTACGTCCCTTTATGTTTGTGAGTACCCTTTTCTTTGATTTAATAAAGCCATTTTTAAGCGGTACTACTCTATGTGAGCCTTCTTCCCCCATACATACTCGTGCACCGGTGGACCCCAATTCCAGGAACCTTGATATATAGGACTCGGACAGAACACCAAACCATACAGTGACCCCCAACAACCAGGGAAGGGGACCCCAGGATTAAATATCCAAGGCCTGATACCCCTGCAGGGGTGATCAACTCTGGTGAGTGCGGTCCAAGGGGTGCGGGGAGCACTGAATGGTCACTGTTATCCGAGCACCTTCCAAGTTCTCCGTTAGAGCACCTGCACTGAAGTCACTTTTTGCTCCCCCAATTTGAGGGAGTTTTTTCCATTGTGGGACTATACTTCTCTTTGTTAAGCCCTCCAGTTACCACGGACTTATTAGCAACTGGATTATGACTGTCATATTTTAGAGTGGTTTTACCAGTTTTTTGTATTATATTATCCCAGGTCTATATATGATGCTATTTATTGTCTAGTCACAAGGTTTTAGGCTACTTACAGTTCACCCATGTGGTATTAATTTTAGGTTGATCCAATTGAGTATTATCATTTTTATCTATTTATTAGGTTGATATCACTCACATTTTTCATACGGTTGATTCACTTGTATCACCCATTCAATCTCATTCATATTTGAAGTTGTTTTAGCACTTATTTATACCCCCCATAGGGTTGGATCGCCGATTATTGTTGTTTTATCCACATACATCTTTCACCAGTCACATATATGATGCACGTGACACTTTATTAAGTTTTTATTTCACTTTGGAGACACATATTTATTTAATTCAACTTTATATCTCACATTGGAGACACATATTTATTTAATTCATTTTTAGCATCGTTGAACCACATATAGACCAATCAGCATATTCTGGCAGCGCCACAAACCTTCTTCTTATTCTTCAATCTTACGCTCAAGGCCGGCCAATGCCAAATCGTCCTTAGTGATGTATGCTGCAGCAGAAGCACTAGATGTGGCTACTATGCCTGACAACCGTAATGGCTCAGATTGGCTAGTCACCTCTGGTCCTTCAGGGGAGGTAAACACAGAGGAAGCATGACTAGGATCTTCAAGTCCTGTCAGGGCACCACAGTGCCCCTTCCAGCTGTGCCCCCACTCCTCTTTCGGGAGGACATTGCTCTTAGGCAAGACAAACTTGAGGTACTAACTTTAGTGTACTCAAGGCTTGTGCCAAGCTATACAGCTTATCACACACAGCATTGATTATCCCAAAGCAACAGAACCAGGCCGTGCATGTAAACATGCACCCACAGTGACTCACGCAACCCAGCTGCTGCTGCTCTGTGTCCCCTCCAGCCTCTGACAGAAGCTTACACCCTGGAAACACTTCCTTAAGAAATCACGCTGTTTGCGCTTGTACTGCGCATGCACGTTGTGCTACACAACGTCCACGTGAAAGTCAATCGTGTCATGACACACCCCTCCTGGCTTCATACGTACGTTTGTGCTTAAATGGCGAATAATCGCACAGACGATCCTTTGCCACAGATACGCCCCTGATGGCTTTGCATTGCCGGAGCTTTCCGAGGAGAGGAATGTGCGGGTGCTTTCTTGCTAAGGCGAAAATCTTTACTCCAAACAATATGGGATGGGAGCAGATAAGGCAAACAAAGTGCATTATGTCACAGCTGATATACAGTGCCTTGCGAAAGTATTCGGCCCCCTTGAACTTTTCGACCTTTTGCCACATTTCAGGATTAAAACATAAAGATATAAAACTGTAATTTTTTGTGAAGAATCATCAAGTGGGACACAATCATGAAGTGGAACAAAATTTATTGGATATTTCAAACTTTTTTAACAAATAAAAAACTGAAAAATTGGGCGTGCAAAATTATTCAGCCCCCTTAAGTTAATACTTTGTAGTGCCACCTTTTGCTGCGATTACAGCTGTAAGTCGCTTGGGGTATATCTCTATCAGTTTTGCACATTCCTCCTTGCAAAACAGCTCGAGCTCAGTGAGGTTGGATGGAGAGCGTTTGTGAACAGCAGTTTTCAGTTCTTTCCACAGATTCTCGATTGGATTCAGGTCTGGACTTTGACTTGGCCATTCTAACACCTCGATATGTTTATTTGTGAACCATTCCATTGTAGATTTTGCTTTATGTTTTGGTTTATGTGTTGGAAGACAAATCTCCATCCCAGTCTCAGGTCTTTTGCAGACTCCATCAGGTTTTCTTCCAGAATGGTCCTGTATTTGGCTCCATCCATCTTCCCATCAATTTTAACCATCTTCCCTGTCCCTGCTGAAGAAACGCAGGCCCAAACCATGATGCTGCCACCACCATCTTTGACAGTGGGGATGATGTTTTCTGGGTGATGAGCTGTGTTGCTTTTACGCCAAACATAACATTTTGCATTGTTGCCAAAAAGTTCTATTTTGGTTTCATCTGACCAGAGCACCTTCTTCCACATGTTTGGTGTGTCTCCCAGGTGGCTTGTGGCAAACTTTAAACGACACTTTTTATGGATATCTTTAAGAAATGGCTTTCTTCTTGCCACTCTTCCATAAAGGCCAGATTTGTGCAGTATACGACTGATTGTTGTCCTATGGACAGAGTCTCCCACCTCAGCTGCAGATCTCTGCAGTTCATCCTGAGTGATCATGGGCTTCTTGGCTGAATCTCTGATCAGTCTTCTCCTTGTATGAGCTGAAAGTTTAGAGGGACGGCCAGGTCTTCGTAGATTTGCAGTGGTCTGATACTCCCATTTCAATATTATCGCTTGCACAGTGCTCCTTGGGATGTTTAAAGCTTGGGAAATCTTTTTGTATCCAAATCCGGCTTTAAACTTCTCCACAACAGTATCTCGGACCTGCCTGGTGTGTTCCTTGTTCTTCATGATGCGCTTTAAACGGACCTCTGAGACTATCACAGTGCAGGTGCATTTATACAGAGACTTGATTACACACAGGTGGATTCTATTTATCATCATTAGTCATATAGGTCAACATTGGATCATTCAGAGATCCTCACTGAACTTCTGGAGAGAGTTTGCTGCACTGAAAGTAAAGGGGCTGAATAATTTTGCACGCCCAATTTTTCAGTTTTTTATTTAACAAAGTTTGAAATATCCAATAAATTTCGTTCCACTTCATGATTGTGTCCCACTTGTTGTTGATTCTTCACAAAAAAATACAGTTTTATATCTTTGTTTGAAGCCTGAAATGTGGCAAAAGGTCGCAAAGTTCAAGGGGGCCGAATACTTTTGCAAGGCACTGTACCTTATCGGTGATCAGCACAGGGTGAAAACAATATGCTTAAACAAACATAGTGTGCTTTAACATAGCTGATACACCCACTGTTTTGCACAGGTAGAGCAAAAAATGTTTAAATTAAACAAGGTGTGCTTTGATACAGCTAATACACCTATTGTCTCTTTATAGAGACCAACATGGCACACAGTATCTGTTATCTTTTAAAGGGAACAGTGCATAACAATATTTTTACAAATATTTTTAAAGTGGACTTACCAGTCCAGCTGCAGGATTCTGTCTTGTAACAAGAATTCAATCTTCACCTATTATGGTGAGTTTCTGTCACTTGCTGACCTTTATGGACTGGGTCCCCTTGTTTTTGAAGGGCCACTCCCTTGGACCTGTAGAGCACCCTGCTGGAGCACCTTTGGGGTTGGTTTTACCAAGGGTCCGAATCCCAGGGTCCAGTGCCTAAAAAGGACATTACAGGCAAAACTTCGGATCTCCTTTCCTGAGGCTCAGGTACCATCCTTTTAGTCTTTTGACTCTTTTGGATGAATCTTAATGCTTACTCCTTAGATTCAGAGATCTTTGATCGGGGATTGTAGCATAATCTTTCTTTCTTCGTTGAAAAAACATAAAAAATGTGGAGAGCTTCTCTCTACCGTGACCATCACCTTTAACACACTGGCGAAAACACCTGAGGTACTTCCTGTGTAGGAGGGGTTATATTAGCAACAAGGGTAGAGAAGGGAAGAGATAAATAGGCTGAAGAAATAGATTGTTTCCTAAAAACTCCAAGTATTTTGAGAGGAGATGGGGGCATCCACAACCACCACACAATATGGTACCAAAAATGCATCATGTTTACAATTCAGTAGTCACCATAGAATTATCTGAGTACCCATAAAAATAAAAATGAACATGTCTTAGTAAAAAAGATTAGTAGAAAACGTTGTAGCAACCATAAAGAAATAGTAACTGGATCAATGACTTAAAGGTCCGAAACTCAGTCTAGTGTGTCTGATAAGAAAAAAAAAGCCAAAATTAAAAAAATAAACTTCAATAGCATCAAAAATAGGCCCATGTGACTGTAGTATTCAGACATTAATTACACCGACTAAGCTGGGGAACATTGCGTTGACACAGCGGGACAGTGCCTGAAAGTGATATGATGTTCTCTATGAATGCCTGAGAAAATATTTAGGTATTCCCCCCAAGACGGGGAAAGAGAAATCCTAAAAATATACATCATTTTTAAATAGAGACCGTTCTGTTTATGATGAACTGCTTACTGTTATCATGGAAAAGATAAGAGCAGGAGTTCAGTCGCACTACTCAAAAAGACCACAAGATGTCCTCAGTATTCAAAAGATGAATAATGTTGAAGAGCTGATTAGCCTTAAAAAAATTTGAGCTGAAAAGAGTTGAAAAATATTCTGTAATATAAAAAAGGCACATAAAAATAAAAGTACAAAAGTCAATCAATCTCATGACTAAAGCCCCGTACACACGAGAAGAAATTCGGCCGGGAAATTTTGTCCGACCGATCTGCCGATTTTCGGCTTGTTAGTATGGTGCTTCCGACAACCGACTGCGACTTTTCGGCCAAAAAAATCCTGGTGTGCAGGCTATACAATCTTTGTCCTCCATCAAAACACATCCGATTTTCGTCTCATTAGTACAGATTTCGATGGGGAAAAATCTTATGAGCAAGACTAGGCATGCTCAGAGAGAAAGAACACATACAAAGCAATCCAACACATGACATCACTTCTGAAGTAGAATTCTGTCATACGGGAAAATTAGTGAGCAGTCTAGGCACATTTCAACCAACAAACACGCACTCTGGACAAAAGACGGACGACCGGTCGGCGGAAATTCGTTGCGTGTGTATGAGGCTTTACTCTTTACTCCCTTCTCTGAGAGGAGAAGTGGTGGTCCAGATAGTGGTAGGACGTGCAGTGGAAGGAGGACGAGGTAATGCCTCAGCTTCAAGCAATCCAAGCTGAATTAAAATGTCCTGTCCTTCTGGGATGTTAGTGGTGACACAAGTGGAGCTATTATGGGGTATGATTTAACCTAAATGGAAAACCCCAGCGTTATCTGATACACATTAATCCACCTAACTTGTCCCTATACAGTAGTGGGACCAGCACTTCTTATTCCGGGTCAAATGCATGCCTGGTCATTTCTCTGTGTTGCGTCACAAATGTGTGCTTACTTTATGAAACAAATGCATCTCTTCCAGCATTGTAAGTTCACTTAACTGCTTTTCCCTATGGCAGCACTAGACTAAGAGACCCAGGGATTGTGGATTATGTAGTTTATTCACAGAAAATGTAGATTTTTGGACTTCAGACAGAGGTCACTGCATTAACCTGTGCGACATGCTGCATGTCTCATGTTTCAAAGGAACAGAAATTTGTGACATGGGAATTCAATGATTTATTCTACTATAGACGATCCATTCAGGCCAACAAATAACTACATGATTTATGCACTTCTTATGGGGGAGTGAAAAACACAAAGTGCAGGTAGGAAGGTTTACAGTATAATACATTTAAAAACTATATAACTTTAGCATTATACAGTACAAAACTGACTTCAGCTAACTTGTGCAATCAGTTTGGGCACTGTTATGATGGGCCTCAAGATGGCGCCATATAGCTACTTATAAGTTACCTACTTTGAAAAGTTATTTTATTTTAACCTTTGATGTTGTTATAATGTATTTTCATATTATGTTGCAGATACATGTCAGTCTCATCATTCCAGATTTCAAATGTGAAAGCAAATTAGCACATTTTTCATCATTTGCAAGATTTTTTGGAGGTTGAGTTGAAAAAAGCAATCAAACAGATTGCACAAATTTTGTCATTGAAGTGTTTATGATTTATGAAGCATTGCATGAGTTTTTCCCTCTTTTTATTGTATGTCAAATTTAGGATCTAATAATATTGATACATAATTACAATTAGAATTTAGGTTGATCCTAAATAAAAGAAAAAGTAGCATTGTGTGCAAATTGAAAACAAATACTTCTTCCTCAGTGCAATAAGAACAGTCGAGTACTGTCTGTGATGCTTTTTTTATTTGCACTAAAATCCAAATTAACAGAACAAGCCCTCGGGGTATGTTCCCTTCTTCAAGGTTTAAGCAGTACTAATACACAAAGTTTTAGCTTAATGGTAATTAAGAAAATCTTTAAGGGGGGGAAAAAGCAAACATACCCAGCAATGGTAAATAGTGGTTTAATGAAAAAAAAAAAGATGAATGCATGTTGGTAGGGCAGTCTTTGAGTTTCTGATCGTTGTTGATAGATGTAGTACCTCTTATAAACCACTTACTGCACCTAAACAAATTGTATGTTGTTACTCCGTGAGAATTTGGATTGCAGATTGCATTTACAAGACTTTGGATACATTTCTGAATAACACAGGGACTTGACTTAATTGTGATGCAGTTATCTTGCATGTACTAAGATTAGTCATACATGGCAGGAACTTTGGGCAATTTCTGCTGAAATTTGAGCTATGGGTAGCCCTATTGGCATGACCCGACTTAACAAACTTCAAATAGCCAAGTGGAAAATTGTTGACCAAACAAAGCCTGCATCCAATCATATGCAGTCGCTTTTAAGGTATTCGGACAGCTGCTTGTGCTGCTGCTGTCTGAATACAACAGCCAACAGGGGAGATTCCTTCATTCACTTTAAGCGTTAATGGAGGAATAGAATGATTTCTCTTGTTTCATCTCCCATGTTCAGGGCTTGTAAAAAACTCGCAAATTAGCATACTTGTCAATGTGTTACAAACCTTGCAGTCTGTGAATGCATGTGTGTGTGTTTCCAAATGGAATCTAAATACAGTCACATCAGTCTGAATGTGCTAATTGTTTTTATTGATACACTGAAGTATGGCTTATGTTTGCTTTTCTGATAGATACTGTTGAAGTGTATTAGTGCTTGATTTGTGATTTTCTTGTCGTCTTTGCTGTACATTGTTGTTGGTAGGTAGGGATGAGGCTCAGGTTTTGGCATTTGCCTTTTCTATCTGAGACTGGTCATGCTATAAACTCACAGCAGCACACACAGGAGCCTTCCATCTTCTTCCTCCTCCCAGGCACAGAGCAGCCAGCTGTCTGCACCTGCTGCTAATGGGGTTGATTTACTAAAACTGGAGAGTGCAAAATCTCATGTAACTGTACATGGTAGCCAATCAGCTTCTAACATTAGCTTGTCCAATTCGGGCTCTTTCACACAGACGTTCCATATGTCCGTAAATCACCCCATCCGTTTGCGGGTGATTTACGGACATAATGAATTTCTATAGGATTGCGGATGTCAGCGGATGACCATACGTTTACATCGGGTTTTCATCCTTTCAGTTCTGTTCCGTTTTTTGGAACGGAACAGAACCCTATTTTTGTTCCGTTTAAAAAACGGAAAGGAAGCAAAATCGGATGTCAGCGGTGTCATCCATCCACTGACATCCGCAATGCCCATAGACATACATTATGTCCGTATATTATCCGCAAACAGATGGGATGATATGCGGACATACGGAGCGGATGACACAAGTGTCATCCGCTCCGTGTAAAAAAAAAAAAAAATGAACGGCCATGTGAAAGAGCCCTTAAGCGTTGACCATAAAATATGGAAGCTGATTGGTTTATATGCAGAGCTGCACCAGATTTAAAACCCTCCATATTTAGTAAATTGACCCCAATGTGTCCCAGCAGTGAGGAGTTTGGGGAATATTACAAAATTATTAGCTTTGTGAGATTACTTGTTTTCAGAAGATCTTGGCCATGTGCAGGCTTTCCCTAGTTCTGAATTTCAGGATGAGAACAATAGCTTGAGGACCATCGAGGGAGGAGACATGCAGGAAGCAGCAAGAAGCCAATGTTGTTCCAGCAGCTGTAGCCTACTGGTAAGGGGTCTTCAGCAATGAGGAGAGGTGGTTGATGATGCGATGATTTCAGAGGAGGACATTTCTATAGGAAGAGGCAGAAGAACAAAGAGCAAAGAGGGAGGCTTTTGTGCAAAGGAAGGAGTACTTTACAGAGGAGTGAAGGGAGCAGCTGTCTTAAACCATCTGACCCCACAGGTATAGGCCACGGCTGGTCCACAGAGCTCTTTAGTTTGGGTCTTTTTAACATACAGTAGCTACTGACAACACCATTGTGTTTTATACCCTCAGCCTGCAGGTTATCAACTATGGTAAAATTACCAGTGATTCGGGTACCACATGCATGAGGAGGCACAACAAAACTTGCTGGGAGCAACACCACAATGAGACAAGTTGGCAGCAAAAGGCCGACCGTCCTCCTTCCTCAATGCTCTACACATCCCTACTTCCCCAAGATTCTCCTGCTGTATCAGCTACAACATCTGCAGCCTCTAGTAACAGTAAAGGAAGTCTTACATGAGGTTTCAGAAAGATAGCATATGCCAGGTTGAGCATGGAAGAGTGACATCATGGTGTCATGCTGATTAGAATTATTGAGGGCTAATGAATCTCATTAGAGTCCTCCAAAACCCACCCTGCTTTAACCAAGCAGGTGTCACTTCTACAGCTGCTGCAGGATAGGAAAAAAATGTCCCCAGATCATCCCCTTGCTCAAGTGTCTTAATGCTAGGTTGGCAAAACTGTAAGATTGCAGTTGCTCCTGTTCCAGCTAATCAAATCCGCTTCCTTCTGCATGATTATTATACCAACATTTTTTTCCCTTTCGTTCATTGACAGACACAACTCCTGATCTTCTTAATCATTGAGTTATACTGCTCCCTACAGTAGTAGGATGCTATGCAGAAAAAAAATCTGGCTACGCCTATGGGCAGTCCCAGAGGGTATACTCCCTCTCTCTGCTATAGGTACTCAGGTTTTTTCTGCCTAGTCAGGAGTAAGGACCTAGTTCCTTGCTGGGATCTCTGGACCTGGCAATTTTTTTTTTTTCTCCTGTTTTTTTTATTTTTTATTTTTTCCTGTGAAATCTACAATCAACTGCCGGACTGGGCGACGGGCTGGATATTCTAGATCCAGTTGTCACCCCAGTCTGGCCAGCGAGCGCATGCAGACCTCAGCTAGGTCGGCTGCAACATAGCTCCACTGGACGGGGGCTGGCATGCGAAACAAATGCCTTGCGAGGTCGTATATGACCGGGTCTTGGCCCGAGCCGTAGCGTTATTCCTGGCCGACAACCCCCTATTTCTATGGCGAGGGATTCTGTCTGGAGCGGTGCCCGTCTGGTTCCTGGTATGGTGAGTAGCTGTCCCCTCTCTTCCCCTGGACATGACAGTGGAGCCCTGTGGGCGGCAATTTCAGCGGTGGGAGCTTCTCCTCATCCCCTGGTGCTGACTCCTGGATCTTTTCCCTTCCTGATCACCGCACGTGGAGTACAGATTATCCTGGTGGCTGCAGATGCCTGTTTTTGCTGGGTGGTGAGTCTGATGGGGTTCTCTCCCTCTCTGCTGAGGATCATGTTGTGCTTTGTGCCTGGTGACCTTTGAACTTTTTGACACCAAATGTAATTTTACATTCGTGTCACCAGAATCATGCCAAGATAGTCCAGAGTAGACTTATGAAAATTCAGAATCCAGCCGAACTCCCTCAGAATTCGTATGGTTGTATGGTTATTTTCCAGGTTTTCCACCACAGCAGTAGGAGACTCTGCTCGCAGAAGGTTGTCCAAGTAGCCCACCATGGTTTCTTGAGGTTTTTCCTTGCTTCTTCTCTGTGGCTTGGATCTTAACAGGGTTAAACAGAAATTGGCCTTGAGTACCATCAAGGGCCTGGTGTTGGCTTTGGCACTTTGGCGGTCTTCTTCCAACGACCCTTGGCCACACACTCTCTGATGCATACCATTTTTTAGGGTGTTTGACATTTGGCTCCTCCAGTGCAGTCTCTGTTGCCACCTTGATACCTCAATTTGGTGCATTCGGTCCTCCAGAAGCCTCTCTTTGAGAATCTTCGGGAGATTCCCTTGCTTGCGCTGTCTCAGAACGTGGATTTTTTGGTGGCTATCACCTCTGCACACAGGGTGTCGTAACTGGCGGAGTTATCCTGTCGTTCACATTACTTGGTGATTCACAGAGATAAGGTGGTTCTTTGCCCCTGTCCATTGTTCCTCCCAAAGGTTGTCTCTGATTTTTATTTGAATGAAGACATTGTGTTGCCTTCCCTGTGTCCCCGGCCAAAACATCCCAAGGAAATTGCCTTGTATGCCTTGGATGTTGTCCGGGCAATAAGGGTGTACCTAGCGGCTACGGAGTCTTTTAGGAAGTCAGACTCACTATTTGTGCTCACAGATGGGCCTCGGAAAGGGTTGTCCGCTTCCTCTGCGACCATTTCCAGATGGATCTGACAGACGGTTATTCAGGCCTATTCCATCAGGGGTAAGGTTTCTCCTTTCTCTGTCAAGGCGCACTGTACTTGGGCCCTCTCCATCATCAGGCTATAGTGACGCAGGTTTGCAAGGCAGCCACCTTGTCGTCGGTGCACACTTTCACAAAGTTCTATAAAGTAGATGTGTTGGCATCTGCGGATGCTTCTTTTGGTGGCAAGGTTTTGCAGGCTGCTGTTTAGAGGACCTGATCCTCTTTGAGGGTGTATTTTTTTTGTTTTCAGGTCGGCTCCAGTTGTTTTGGTTGAGCTCCTGTTGCCTGGTTGGCTACTGTTTAGCCTTGGGAATTTTTTTGCTGTTCCCACCCCTTATGTTTAAAACTGCTTTGGGACATCCCAATGATTATGAAGATCAGGAGCTGTGTCTGTCAATGAACGAAAGAGAAAATGGGATTTTTGACTTACCATAAAATCCATTTCTCTGAAGTTCTTTGATGGACACAGCACCCACCCCTCTGTGGAGTTGTAATTCTTCTGACACTGCTTGTAACAAAACTGAGTACCCTATTGCAGAGAAAGGGAGTATACCCCCAGGGACTGCCCAAAGGCGTAGCCAGATTCTTTTTCTGCCTAGTGTCCAACTCCTGTAAGGGGCAGTTTAACCCAATGGTTATGAAGATCAGGAGCTGTGTCCGTCAATGAGCTTCAGAGAAATGGATTTTACGGTAAGTCAAAAATCACATTTTTTTTTTTTCCTACCATACATGCCATACAATAATGTTAGCCCATTACTTTGATGGGTGGGTCTTAATAATAGTGTTGCACTGATACTGGTATTGGTGCTGATACAAGTACTCGTACAAATGCTCTGATACTAAAACTGATACCTTCAGGCTCGGATCGCATATCTGCGAGCTGGTTTGCAGTATGATTTCAAAGCCTGGTCCTATTTGATTTTGTTCCGTGGTTCAGGTGCGATTGCAATGTAAATTGTAGTGTATGAGATACAGGGCTCTTTTTCAAATCGTACTGCGGACGGCTCGCACATATGTGGGCAGGCTGTAAAAACTCACTGAAATGCACATGAAAACTGATGTGAAACTGATATCTGTGAAATCTGTGCCTTTTTCCATCAGTTTTGATCCATGTATGGTGTAAACGAGCCCTACAAAAACTGTCACATGACACTAAAAATAAGTATCAGTAATTGGTATCAGCGAGTACTCGAGAAAAATATCAGTACCCGTACTCGGTCTTAAAAAAACTGGTATTGTTGCATCCCTACTTAATAACCAATAGTAAGGTGCTTGAGGGGATCTGAGTGAGCAACCACAGAAGCAGATCAGTAGATGCAATATAGGAAACCCAGGGTTATTGGTGATTAGAGGTGGCATTTAGACACCTAAAAGAGTATGGGACTTTACACTTTTCTCTTTTATTTGTGCCACGAATGCTGCGCTAGTATAACAGCTCCTGAATAAAGTATGTATTTATATTTCATCACTAGAGGGAGCAACTCACAAAGAAAAAAAATGAGTGCAAGTAAATGTGCCTCAATCTTAATCCCGTTGACTTTGTTTTACTGCATCACGCTATTCTTGGTTTTGTGGAAAGCTGCATTGATTTGCTGTGGTGGAATAATTTAACTCTGCAAAAGTTTGTAAGGAAGTTTAAAATTTGGTCACTTTATTATGACAGTATGAGGGATGCCATTTCGTTCAAATGTTTAAGAGGATTATTAGGAGTTAAGATAATTGTAGAGAGAAAATATTGCATGCTTTCAATAAATCAGAAAATAAGCTTTTAGCCCTCATGTACACGGGGAATCTCTTTAGCCCCTCCGAATTCCTGGCAGAATAACGTGCGTCGGTGTGTTGCACATTCATTTTGATGCGTTTTAGGAAGAATTTTAGTTTATCCTGCCATTGGAATAATGGATCAAGTGCTAGATGCATCCAGTGTCATTTTTTTCAGCTCCTCTCCTGAATGCACCTTTGGTGGGTCCTCCCCCCCCCCCCCCCACCTGTAAACACCTTCTTCTAATACGCTTGATGCCAATCATGTTGTTTTTATCAGTAATTAGAGTTGACAGGAGGAAAAAGGTTAGCCTCAACGATTAAGCCTACTAGGGTGCAAAACACGTCTGAGGGACATCTGCAGGTTGAGAGCAGAGCTGAAGCCATCTTACATATAGTTAGTTTTGGTCACAGTTAGTCAGCCACCTGTGTGCGATTGGTTGCCATTTTTCTGTAGGAAAAAGGTTAGGTTATCTTTTAATGTAATAGGGGATGATTCCACAAGGCTAAATAAAGTTGCTGGTTAACCACTTCTGCTCCGGTTACCCCCTTAATGACCAGGCCATTTTTTGCGATACTGTGTTGCTTTACCTGACAATTGCGTGGTCGTGCAAAGCTGTACCTAAATAAAATTGATGTCTTTTTTTTCCCCCCACAAATTGGGCTTTCTTTTGGTGGTATTTGATCATCTCTGTGGTTTTTATTTTTTGCGCTATAAAAAAAAACACAATTTTGGGGAAAAAAAAACAACATTTTGTTTTTACTTTCTGCTATAAAACATTCCCAATAAATAAAAAAATAAAAAAATAAAATTCTTTCATAAATGTAGGCCAATATGTATTCTGCTACATATGTTTGGTAAAAAAATCCTAATCAGTGTATATTGATTGGTTTGTGCAAACGTTATCGTGTCTATAAACTATGGGATACATTTATGGACTTTTTATTTATTTTTTATTGTTTTTACTAGTAATGGCAGCGAGCAGCAATATTAAATGGGATTGTGGCAGTGGTTGTCTTGGAGGTGTGTTTGAGGTAGTTATCATGTTGGAATACTGCCCTGCGGCCTAGTTTCTGAAGGGAGGGGATCATGCTCTGCTTCAGTATGTCACAGTACATGCTGGCATTCATGGTTCCCTCAATGAACTGTAGCTCCTCAGTGCCGGCTGAACTCATGCAGCCCCAGACCATTACACTCCCACTATCATGCTTGACGGTAGGCAAGACACACTTGTCTTTATACTTCCCACCTGGTTGCTGCCACACACACTTGACACCATCTGAACAAAATAAGTCTATATTGGTCTCATCAGACCACAGGACATGGTTCCAGTAATCCATGTCCTTAGTCTGCTTATCTTCAGCAAACTGTTTGTGGGCTTTCTTATACATCATCTTTAGAAGAGGCTTCCTTTTGGGATGACAGCTATGCAGACCAATTTGATGCAGTGTGCGGCGCATGGTCTGAGCACTGACAGGCTGCCCCCCCCCCCCCACTCCTTTAACCTCTGCAGCAATGCTGGCAGCACTTGTATGTCTATTTCCCAAAGACATCCTCTGGATATGACGCTGAGCATGTGCACTCAACTTCTTTGATCGACCATAATGAGGCCTGTTCTGAGTGGATCCTGTCCTGTTAAACCGCTGTATGGTCTTGGCCACCGTGCTGCAGCTCAGTTTCAGGGTCTGGGCAATCTTCTTATAACCTAGGCCATCTTTATGTAGAAAAACAATTCTTTTTTTCAGATCTTCAGAGAGCTCTTTGCCATGAGGTGCCATGTTGAACTTCCAGGGACCAGTATGAGCGAGTGAGAGCGATAACACCAAATTTAACACACCTGCTCCCCATTCACACCTGAGACATTGTAACACTAACAAGTCACCTGACATCGAGGAGGGAAAATGGCTAATTGGGCCCAGTTTAAACATATTCACTTAGGGGTTTACTCATTTTTGTTGCCAGCGATTTAGACATTAATGGCTGTGTGTTGAGTTATTTTGAGGGGACAGCAAATGTACACTGTTATACAAGCTGTACACTCACTCCTTTACATTGTAGCAAAGTGTAATTTCTTCAGTGTTGTCACTGACATAAGACATAATAAAACATTTGCAAAAAATGTGAGGGGTGTACTCACTTTTATGAGATGCTGTATACGTGCATTTTTTGCACTTATAAGCACTTTATCGATATCAGTGTGGGAGCACTGTATTTATTAAAAGGATTATTTTGAATATTTTTGTAGCACGTGAACAGCGCAACACTATTTCTAGGTGTATTTGTTTTTGTATTGGGATGTGCAAAACAGTGAGTGCAGCTGTTAAATAATCACTTATTAGGGAATCACACAGTGCACAATATTTTCTTTTTGTACAACTTACAGGAGCAACATGTAAAAAAAATGCTCACCTGTAGGTGGCAGATCACCCCTGCGACTAGCCTGTCAAATGTGCACCCCCGGGGGGGATGTACCCTCGGTGGTGCTGGTGGATTCCTTAACTTCTTAGATCATCACAGGAACCATGGGCAGGGATGGATGATGTCAGCATGAAGCTCAGAAGCGGTTGGCATGGCACCAGTTGGGAGCATGCATGCTCCTTTATCAGGCCATGGGGGAGGCCCAGGTCTGTGGTGGTATATATATGCAGCTGTGCCACAAAGGAACGCTGGTTGTCCGCAGCGGTGATCTGGCACCTACAGATAAGTGTTTTTTTACATCTTACTCCTGTAAGTGGCCAATTTGTTGATTCTTAGTAAAAGTTCTTCCATACTACATTTAGTAGGCGCTGCTTCCTCTTTTTTTTCTTTTTATTCTTATCTAAACATTCTGATAATTATGTGCAGAGCTACCTTAACCTTGCCATAGATGGGTAGAATGAAAGTTATTGGGAAAAGAAGGTTCTAAGAAAGTTTGTCTGTTTTTCTAATCACTCATGTTCAATTGCAGTGATGAGAGAATTCAAAAGAGCAGGTTGGGAAATGTTTTTATAACAAATTTCTAACAGTGTATGTCAGGGGTAGGCAACCTTTGAGAGGTGATGATCTACCATAATCGGGGTGCCTTGCACTTTTTTTTTTTGATAACTATCAAGCCCCCAAAGTTTGGTAGTGGATAGGGCAGTGTGCAGAGGTCAGTAGACTGTAGGGCAGTGTGCAGAGGTCAGTAGACTGTAGGGCAGTGTACAGAGGTCAGTAGACTGTAGGCAGTCTACAGAGGTCTGTAGTAGGCAGGGCAGTGTATAGAGGTCAGTAAGACATAGGGCAGTTAACAGAGATCACTAGGGCAGATGACAGGGGTGAACAGGAGAGAGACTAGGCAGAGAACAGGGCGTTTTCAAGGCAAAAGATAAGGGGGGTCAGCAAGGCAGTGTAAATGAAGGGGGGGGGGGGTCAGCAGGGAACAATACAGAGGGGTCAGAAGGATTTGGTACAGGAGGGTCAGGAAGGCACAGTACAGAGGGGTCAGAAGGGCCTGGTACAGATGGGTCTGGAGGGCACAGCCTTGGGAGGTCTGGAGGGCACTGTACAATGGGTCAGGAAGGCACAGTACAGGGGGGTCTGGAGGGCAGGGTAGGGGGTTCTGGAAGACCAGCACGGTGGGTCTGGTAGGCACAGAGCAGGGGGGTCTGGAGAGTAAAGCAGAGGGGATCTGGAGGGGACAGCACATGGGGGTCTGGAATGCGCATGATACAGGGGGGGGGGGGGGTTGGAGGGCAGGGGGTCTGGAGGGCACAGTACTGGAGGGTCGGGAGGGCTACTGTGACACAGCTACCTGCTGTGGTGCTCTGATCCCTGCCAGTCCTCCTC
The DNA here is from genome assembly GCF_965119305.1 of Pelophylax lessonae. NCBI lineage: Eukaryota > Metazoa > Chordata > Amphibia > Anura > Ranidae > Pelophylax > Pelophylax lessonae. The sequence goes on from NC_138769.1 coordinate 241,067,076, forward strand.
TCTAGTCACATGATGTCACCCACTTGAAAGAACTGGATAGGAGGGCCGGCAGTGATTAGCGCTTTGGACTCAGGGCTGCAAGAGCCCGAACTAGCGGAAAGCGAATCTGCACATGAAAGGGACGTGCTGCGGGGAATGCCTCTGCCTAGAACTGGCTATGTTTCCTGGCTTGAGAACTCAGGAGGCAAGATGACTTGGCTCATTCCTTTTCTCTCTGTGCAGCTCTGCCAATCGATTGGGGGGGGGGGGGGTGGGGGCACTTGCGGGTCAGCAGGAACACAATGGTAATCCACATGTCACCTGCCCATGGTCGGCACGTAGATCACAATCGACGGGTAGCTGACCCTAGTATATGTGGTTTTTGTTGGTAAAATCTATTCATTCCAAAATCAAATGTTAAATGCAAACAAAATCTTTCAAACGACAAACAAATGTTCTGAGAATTTTTATACAAATCTTCCTAAGAATTTTCGTTTGAAATCCTATCCATCTATGACTAGCTTTATGTATTATCATAAGATATAATATTATAGTGAATATAAGATATTTATAGTGAATGGACATTGCTAATTGTGTACAGTATATTCACAAAGTAGTTGTAGTTTTGAGAAGTAGAAGTAGAAAAATCTGTTTTTGAATAGATTTATTCTTCTAATCTTTCAAATGATTACATTTTATTAACATTTCTCAGCTTTCCAACCATATCCATTTTAAACATAATAACTATTTTGAATATGCTTTTATCTTAACAAATTATAAAAAAAAAGGTTATTATGAATATTATAAGTTCGACAACCCCCAAAATATCAGCGTTTCACTAGTTTAGCCAGCTCAGAGTTCAGAGCATTCCTCTGCCCCTTTCTTAGTAGTCCAGATTACTAGATCTGACTTGGCAATACCAAAATGAAACATGGGTAACTTGTTCTGTTTCTGTAGATGTGCTCTTATTTTATCTGCTTAGTTAGCATGGCAACTTTATTTTTATTATGTAACTTATTGTCTAGACATGAAATGATGTAAGAACTTTGTTTCCAGACTAAGTGTAATGTTGGGTTACTAAAATGGATCTTGCATTTTAGTAATGAATACAAGTCAAAGAAATACCACTTCACTTTTCTACTAAAGTGGGGCTGCTGGCACACAACATTCTTACATTTCTTGTGTAGCAGTGTATTCTGGAACAGCCATATTGGTGTAGCTTTAGACTGCATAGAGAGTTAATTAAAATGTTCTCTTCAGATCGCAACCCTTATGATCTCATGGGGCATAAAATTCTCTAAAATACTAGATGAAACATATAGTATGAACATACAGTAAAACTATGGGTGGGTCAGGGGATTGCTAACCTAATACACAGATAAATAATAGTAATAAAAGTTGAAATTGAGAGCATGCTGTGGGTGGAGCAGGCCCTAATTTCCAAAACCTAAGGGCTTATGTACAGTTCATGCACACAGGCATATTGGGGCATATAACTGAAATAAATATGCTGTATTTCGGTACCCAGGATCCACAGTTGTTGGCTATAGCTGCCTGTAAAAATGAATTACAGGATATTGATGTATGCAGGTATATGCAGCTCCAAGGATGTACAGATGTACACATTTATGCGCAGAGCTGCGAATACTATCAAACAACCGTATCCTGTAAATTGTTTGTTCAGGTGGCTTTACACAACACCCATGACTCCCAGATGCAGAAATACAGATGTATTTTATGTTGTATGCCCCAATATGCCTATGTGCATGAGCCGTAAGATAATGTTTTTACTTGTTTTCTTTTTATTACACTGATCAGCTATAATATTGTGACCATCTACCATACTTTGCTGAGGCACGGAGTCCACTAGATCTCTGAAGGTATGTTGTCATCAGTAGCCGATCCTTTAAACCCTATAAGTTGCGAGGTGGGGCCTCCATGGATCTGATTTGTTTTTCCAGCACATCCTACAGAAGCTAATTTGAATTGAGATCTGGAGAATATTGAGACCAAGTCAACATCTCAAACGTGTTGTTTTCCTAAAACCATTTTTGAATTAGTCAGACCACACCACCTTCTTCCACTGCTCTGTGGTCCCGTTCTGATGCTGACATGCCCAATGTAGGTGCTTTTGGCTTGTGAACATGGATCAGTATGGACACCCATGACCGGTCTGCGTCTACACTGCACCATACACAAAAAACTGCAATGCACTATGTGTTATGAACACCATTTTTTCAGGCCCAGCATTAACTTTTTTTTACCAATTTGAGCTACAGTAACTCTTCTAATGGATCATACTACATGGGCCAGCCTTTGCTCTCCACATGCATCAATGAGCCTTGGCCACCGGTGCCCTTGCTGCTGGTTTTCCTTCCTTGGACCCCTTTTGGTAGGTCCTGACCACTTCAGACTGGGAACATCCCACCAGATTTGCAGTTTGGGAGATGCTTTGACCCAGTCTTCTGCCATTACAATTGTCTCTCATCAGAGTCACTCAAATATTTACGCATGTCCATTTTTTTTCTGCTTGCGACACATCAATTTCAGAGACAACATGTTCTCCTGCTGCCTAATATAATCCACCCACTTTCACATCGGGCCGATTTGGCATGTCAAGTCACATACAAATCAGAGCCTATTGCCGGCAATGGCACCGTCAGAATCGGTAGTAATAAAAAAAAAAAATAAAGGCACTACTTTTGGCGACTTCAGGGGCGATTTCAATAGACATCTGTGCATGAACCCACACAGATGTCTCTAAAATCGCCCCTGAAGTTGGACTGAAATGCAGGTTTGAACTCGCATGATTTCAAACCTGCATTCAGTGTAAACCTAGGCTCGGATACCATTGTAACAAGATAATCAGTGTTATTAACTTTACCTGTCAGCGGTCATAATGTTCTAACTGATCGGTGTAAATAAATCTACATTCAGTTGAGCTGATAGGGGAACCAGAAATAAAAATTGTTAACTGTAATGTGAATTTGTTTACCTTTTTTTTATATTTTAGATATTTGAGTGGTGTTACTTCCGGAAATACGGGACATCTTTCATTGAGCAAGTGTCTGTAAACCATTTACGCCCACTGATGGGAGGAATCGATCCAGGAGCCTCTGCAGATGGTTTCTTTTCCAGCACTACAGGCAGCGAAACCAGCAGGCAAGCTTTGTCAGGTGACTGATAGTGACTGGAAATAACACAAGCATTTCCAAAATGAATACATACTGCAGATGAACGGAACAGTTAGTGACAGGATCATGTGGCATCACTGAATGGGCTGAAAATCCTCAGCAACACACACTGACTGGACCTAAAAAAGCAGAAGTTCCACAGTCTAGTTTCCATTTGACTGACTCAGTTAGGGTCACGGGTGTTAGATGAACTGTAGTGACTCAATGTAATGCTTAGTGAGTACACATCATGTCTCTGTTCTTCTAGACACCTCGGAATTTGCAATTACGTTATGTGGCATACAATACTTAATTCTATATTTTCACTGTAAATTCCTTGTATCGGAATAATGCTTTTAAAAACCTTAATAACATGTACACATGATCATTTTTTCAATTGGGGACCTTTTTGCTTTTTTATTTAAATCAGTAATTTAAGAAAGTGCAGCTGTAAAACTGTACAAATGTAATCACTAAAAAGTGAAGGCTTTCTTCTTATCGTTCATTAGGGGACACCATAAGACTGATGTAGTGTATGCCTTACCAGTCATCCTATGCCCCAAGTGAGCTCTCTCAGACTAGGATTTAGTAGGGGGGCTTAGCTTGACTCGTAGGGCCCATCTGTTATTTTTGTCCTTCTTTCTCTTCTGTGAACTGTGAGAATTTTACAGTGATTAAAAAAAAAAAAAAGCTTTTTTTAGAGTTTCTTTCTTTATTTGTACTATGTTTTGGCTGTCTGACCAGCCTGGTGTCATCCACTGAACTGGAGAAGACTAGACAGAGTAGTAATGTAAAATCCTTTAATATGAATAACTTATGAACTGACAATTTTAGAAGTTTTCAGACCCGGCACTCTTGAATTCTTTACATTGAAGTCTTTGAAAAAAACAAAGCATTTCATTGTACATCTGAACTGCAATGGAGTTTTTTTTTTTTTTACAATAATAAAAGCCTGCTTTGGGAAGCATTCTGCAAAAATTTACTCATTGACTGATAGCTATCCGAGAAAAGGTTTTGATAAACTCTTTATTATATTAACACTGGCAGTTGCTCTTTCTTCCACCAGTACTCATGCTTTGCCAATTTGTTCCCAACTTTTTTTTGCCTTAAGCGTTACATTAGTCACTGCACCGTGCTCAGCCTTCTGCAGTAGTGGGAGATACCTGTGTTTTTCGAAGATAGAGAAAATGATCAGAGATAATATTTAGGACACTGGGAGAGGGGCTATATTTATTAAACAAGATATACATTGCTTTCCTCTGGTATTGAATTTTTAGTTATGGCCGTAACCATAAGCATCAAGCATTCCCTGTAACAGCAGAACACAACACTATGGAAAGTATAAGTATTGCCGCTCCTAATTGTGCGTTGCGTGCCATATAGTGAAGCACATGAAAAGCATGCTTCTTCATGGTCACTTAACGTGTTCGTTTTGCGGTTACGTGAGGCACTGCATGCATTGGTCTTTATTCTTACAGTAGAGAAGTTATTAATTATAACTTTGTGAATTGGGACATTTAAACTTGCTTTTTAGTTAATTCCAATCTAAATTTAGTAGGAGTCGGAGTCGGTACTCCAGGTACCCAAAGTTTCCTCCGACTCCTACTCCTCGACTCCGACTCCACAGCACTGATCATGCTTGCCAGACTTGGGAGGGAAATTTAAAGATTTTATCTGCCAAAAAGATTAATTCACAATTTACACGTATGATGGTGCCAAATAACCACCTAAGGACCAAGTATATGTCTGACACATATTGTTTACAAATCAGTATTTTTTGCTAGAAAACTAGAACCCCCCCCAAAAAATTATTACATATATATTTTTTGTCACGTGGTATTTGCACAGCGGTCTTTCAAACGCAATTTTTTTGGAAAAAATACATTTCACTGCATTAAAAAAAAAAAAAAAAATAACTAAACAGTAACTAGACAGCCCAATTTTTTTGTATATTGGGAAAGATGATGTTACACCGAGTAAATTGATACCTAACGTGTCATGGTTTAAAGTTGTGCACACAAAGGTGACAAACTATGGTACTTAAAAATCTCCATAGGCGATGCTTTCAAATTTTTTACCGGTTACCAGTTTAGAGTTACAGAGGAGGTCTTTTTCTGGAATTATTGCTCCCACTCTGGCGATCGCAGAAATACCTCACATGTGTGATTTGAACATTGTTTTCATTTGCGGGCGCAACTTATGTATGTGTTTTCTCTTGTGTGCGAGCTCATGGGGACGGAGGCGCTTTTGTTTTTGTTTTTTCTATTTATTTATTTTTAATATTAAAAAAAAAAAAAAAAAATCTGATTACTTTTATTGCTGTCACAAGGAATGTAAAAATCCATTGTGACAGTAATAGGCAGTGACAGGTACTCTTTATGGAGCGATCGGGGGTCTAAAAGACCCCAAACCCCTCCTCTGCACTTCAAAGTATTCAAAATGCCGAAATCTGCATTTTTGAATACTGTACTGACATTTTTTTAAATCGGCGCCATTGGCAGCCAAGTAAACTGGAAGTGACGTCATCCTGGCATCCTGGCATCATCCTGGTACAACCACTTTTGCAAGCCGATGTACAGGTACGTCGGTTTGCGGGAAGTGGATAATGTTAAAATTCTACTTATACTGTAGGTACAGAAAATAGGCATACATATTCTGTATAATTATTTGAGTGTCGTTAAGGGAAGGTTTAGTGTTTTCAACTATATTTCAGATATATATTTATAGTATAAGAAATCCACTTGATCTAAAGCCAAAACTTTTTTTTTTATTTTGGATAGAGCAGCTAAGGGTTAAAACCAATGCTATGTTTTCTTTTATGCCAACTGTTACTCATTAGAGAGGGTTCTTTTAACTTCCAGTTCTGTAGACTCAACAGCAAGTGAGGGGATAGATTTTCAATAAAAGAGAAATCCCCCTTGGACAGTTGCCCCCCTTGGAAAATTTCCTCTCTGCTTCTTTTCTGGTGACAATTTAAAATGTTGGATTTGCCCTTGTTTATATTCCCAGTAGCATGGGTGATTAGGATTGAAGGGTGAATCTTCCCAATGGGGACACAGGCTACAACAAAAACCTGACTAGTCTAACTCCTTACCACTCTATCCAAATCTTAAAAAATGAAGTTTCACTTCCGTTTATTGACAGACACAGCTTCTGATCTTCTTAACAATTGGGTTATACTGCCCCCTACAGGAGTAGGACACTAGGCAGAAAAAAAGTCTGGCTATGCCTATGGGCAGTCCCAGGGGATATACTTCCTCTCTCTGCTATAGGTGCTCAGTTTTTTCCTGCCTAGTCAGGAGTAAGGACCTAGTTCCTTGCTGGGATCTGTGTTCCTGGCAATTTTTTTCTTTTTAGATGGAATTTTTTCTTCTGTTTTTTTTCTTGTGAGATCTACAATCAACTGTCCGACTGGGCGACAGGCTGGATAATCTTGATCCAGTGGTCACCCCAGTCTGGCCAGCGCGCGCAGACCTCAGCCCTGCGCTAGGTCGACCACCACATAGCCCCCCAGGACGGGGCTTGCCTGCGAGTTAAATGCCTCGCGAGGTTGAATACTACCCGATCTCGGCCCGAGTCGCAGCGTTCCTTCAAGCCGACAGCCCCCCATTTAGATGACAAGGGGTTCTGTCTGGAGCGGTGCCCACCTGGTTCCTGGTATCTTGAGTAGCTGTCCACCCTGGAGGGTTTTGGGGTGGGCGTGGGCCCCTCCTTGGAACAGTCCGCCACCCAGGTTCCCTTACTTCCCGTCAGGCACCCCCTTTCATCTGTCCCCCCTATCCTACCCCCCTCTACTTATGCTGGGGCTGTGTGGGTGTTTTGGTCCATCTTCTGGGGTAGGGGCAGAGTGCTATGCTTGCGATAGGGATGGGGGGGGGATGCACCAACGGTGACCGGATGATCGGCTGTGCCAGGGCCCCCTGTCCTGCCTGGGCCTGTCCTTGAGGCTTAGTGATCCCTCCTGGGTCCCTGGGAGCCTCGTGGTGCCCGGGGGGGGGGGGCGCCATTTTGTTGTACCATGTGTGCTCAATGCACGGCGGCCATGTTTTTTTAGTCCGGTGGCCATTTTGCTGACTCCTAGATCATTTCACTTTCTGATCGCTGCACGCGGAGTGTAGATTATCCTAGTGGCTGCGGGTGCCTGTTTCTGGTGGGGTTGTCTCCCTTTCTGCTAAGGATCGCTTGATGCTTTGTGCCTGGCAACCGGGTGGTGCTGCCAGTGCAGTGGAGGTTGTCCCTTTGCAGTGTTTTATACATTTTGTTGGGTCCCCTGGTTATTCATGAAGTCTTTGGAGCACATCTTCCCACCTGATCCTCTCTCTCAGGCTGCGTGGCCCTCCGGGTCCCAACCATCCATCGATGCACTGACGATTTTCTAGGTGATACCCCTATGAGGAGTCCCTTCTTAAGAAGTGGACTGTTCCCCGGTGGTGGACCCTCTGGTTTCCAGATTGAACAAGGCAACCATGATTGCGGTTAAAGAGTCCTTGGCCTTTAAGGATCTGGCTGACAGGAAGGTGGAGGCTGTGTCCAGCAATATGTACACTCTGGCTGGGTCGGCACTGAGGCTGGTATTCACTATTGTCCTGGTGTCACAAACTAACTAAGCTTTTACGCTGTGACCTGGAGGGTGAACAGCTTTCCCATGCCTTTGCTGAGCTAGCAGACCTGCTGGTCCAGGGGCTGGAGTTTATCTGTGATGCCTCTTTGGCTTTGGCTCCTCTAGTAGCTTGGCTCTTAAAGTTCTCACAGGAGGAAAGAGTACCTTTCTTCCGCAGGCTACTAGGGGCAAAGACTCTTATCATAGACGTGGGACCTCCCTCTCATAAGTTTTTTTGTCCCTTAGGGGTGACTGACAAGGGCTCGAAGCATTTCAGGGCCTCCTCTGGAGGATCCAAACGAACCTGGTCTGGCAAGCAGAGAGCGGGCTTCTTCAGACCCGCGGACAAGGCCCCTTCAGCATGAAGGTGCGTCCCCACCCGTATCGGAGGTGGGGGGACGTCTTCGCTGGTTTCCGGACCCATGGACTTCCCTGGTACAAGACAAACGGGTCCACAAAGTTATTCAGTCCGCTACAAGGTCGAGTTTGGCTCTTGTCCCCTGGCAAGGTTCTTTCCTTCCAACTTGCACTTGTCCCCAGACCGCTTACAGGGTCTGTTTGGGGCGGTACAAGGCCTGTTACTTCAAGGGGTGATTGTCTCGGTTCCGACTTCGGAACATTTTCAGGGTTTTTACTCAAACCTGTTTACAGTTCCAAGGAAGGAAGGTAAGGTGCGTGCCATCCTGGACCTCAAGGCGCTGAACTGCTTTGTGAGGGTGCAGACGTTCAGGATGTAGTTCATTCGCACGGTGGTGGTATCCCTGCATCAGAGGAATTTTCTTGCCCTTATCAACATCAAGGATGCTTACCTTCACATTCCAATATGTGCCAGTCACCAGCGCTTCCTCCGCTTTGGCGTGGGAGAGGAGCATGATCAGTTTGTGGCATTACCCTTTGGTATCGCCTCTGCTCCTTGGGTCTTCACAAAAGTGTTAGCCCCGGTGATAGCATTGTTACGCCAATGGGGAATTATGGTACTGGGCTACTTGGACGACCTCCTTCTGCGAGTTGAGTCTCCTACTGCTCTGGTGGAAAACCTGGAAATAACCATACAAACTCTGAAGGAGTTCGGCTTGATTCTGAATTTCTAGAAGTTTGCTCTGGTTCCATCCACAAAGCTGGGCTATCTTGGTCTGACTCTGGACTCTGCCTTAGCCAGAGTGCTCCTTCCTCTGGACAAGCTTCAGAAATTGCAGGCTGCAATTCATCTCCTGCTGTCCAGCAGAAGGTCATCCCTCCGGACTTGCATGCGGGTGCTGGGCCTGATGGTGGCTACCTTCGAGGCTGTTCCGTTTGCACAGTTCTATACGAGGTCCCTGCAAAGGGATATTCTGGCCAAAAGGGAAAAGACTCTGCGGTCCCTGAACAATCAGATTCGACTGAGCCTGTGTCTTTGTTCTCGGGCGTTTCGGCTGGGAAAATCCCTCTTCCCCTTGTATTGGACAGTGTCCGGCTGGGGAGGCATCCTCTGCAAACATTCTTCTCAGGGGCTCTGGACACTGGCAGAGTCTAGACTACCGATTAATCTCTTGGAACTCCGAGCAATCAGACTGTGCCTGGACCATTGGATGGATCATCTTCAGGGATGTCCAGTGTGCACGGCTGTGGCTTATGGCAATCACCAGGGGAGCATAAGAAGTGTCCTGGCAGCTCTGGAGGTAGCCGGCACTCTAAGGTGGGCAGAATGGTTGGAACACAGCCCTCTCCGCCATACACATTCCCGGGGAGGAAAACTGGCAGGCAGATTATCTCACTCGACAGGCGTTGGACCAAGGGGAGTGGTCCCTGCATTCGGAGGTGCTTCATCAGTTGTTGCTCTGGTGGGGCATCCCTGAGATGGATCTGTTGGCGTCATGGCTCAGCAGAAAGGTGCAGAGATTTGTGGCTCAGTCACAAGATCCTCTGGCGGATACCACAGATGTGCTTGTGGCCCACCGTGGGGTCAGTATCGTCTGATTTACGCCTTCCCTCCTCTCAAGCTTCTGCCAAGGCTTCTACGCAGGATCGAGGCAGAAGGGATTCCGGTCATTTTAGTGCATCAGACTGGCCTCGCTGGGCTTGGTACGCCGATCTGGTGCTGCTGGTCTCTGATGTTCCTTGGAGGCTTCCTCTCAAGATTGGACCAATCTTCCATCCTGCTTTACAGTCGCTGCTTTTGATGTCTTGGCTGTTGAACGCCAGGTGCTGATGGATAGAGGTTTGTCTGCGTCTGGTGTTCCAACGCTGTTAAAAGCTATGAAATCTGCTTACTACCATTGTACGTCAAAGACGTACATTGCGTGGTTTGAATCTCCTGTGGTTCATCCTCGCTTTTTCTTGGTGGCTCGGATCTTGGCCTTCCTTCAACGGGGGGTTGACCAGAAACTGGCCTTGAGTACTATTAAGGGTCAGGTGTCAGCCTTAGTGGTCTTCTTTTAGCGGCCCTTGACCACACACTCCGTGGTGCGTACCTTTCTTCAGGGAGATAGGCACTTGGCCCCTCCAGTGCAGTCTCCGTTGCTGCATTTGGACCTCAATTTGGTGCTTTCAGTTCTTCAGAAGCCTCCTTTTGAGAATCTTCGGGAGATTCCCCTGCTTACGCTGTTCCAGAAGGTGGCCTTCTTGGTGGCTATCACTTCTGCGCGCAGGGTGTCGGAATTGGCGGCGTTATCTTGTCGTTCACCTTACTTGGTGGTTCACAGAGATCAGGTGTTTTTTTTGTCCCTGTCCATCGTTTCTTCCAAAGGTTGTCTCTGATTTTCATTTGAAAGAAGACATTGTGTTGCCTTCCCTGTGCCCCAATACATCTAAAGGAAATTGCTTTGCATGTCTTGGATGTGGTCCGGGAAATTTGAGTGTACCTGGCAGCTACGGAGTCTTTTAGGAAGTCAGACTCCTTATTTGTGCTTACAGATGGGCCTCAGAAAGGGTTTTCCGCTTTCTCTGGGACCATATCCAGATGGATCAGACAGACGGTGATTCAGGCCTATTCCATCGAGGGTCAGGTTCCTCCTTTACCTGTCAAGGCGCACTCTACTTGGGCGCTCAGTGCCTCCTGAGCCTTCCGTCATCATGCGTCAGTGACGCAGGTTTGCAAAGCTGCCACCTGGTTGTCAGTGTACACTTTTACAAAGTTCTATAAAGTGGATGTGTTGGCATCTGTGGATGCTTCCTTTGGCTGCAAAGTTTTGCAGGCTGTTGTTTGGAGGACCCGGTTCTCTGAAATTTTTTGTATTTTTTTTTTTGAGGTGAGCTCCAGTTGTTTTGGTTGAGCTCCTGTTTACCTGGTTGGCTATAGTTAGCCTTTGAAATTTATTTTTCGCTGTTCCCACCCCTCATGTTTAACACTGCTTTGGGACATCCCAATGGTTTTGAAGATAAGGAGCTGTGTCAGTCAATGAACGAAAGAGAAAATGGGATTTTTGACTTACTGTTCATTGATGGACACAGCACCCACCCCTCTGTGGAGTTGTAAGAGTTGTAATTCTTCTGACACTGTAACAAAACTGAGTACCTATAGCAGAGAGAGGGAGTATACTCCCTGGGACTGCCCATAGGCGTAGCCAGACTTTTTTCTGCCTAGTGTCCTACTCCTGTAGGGGGCAGTAAAACCCAATGGTTGATAAGATCAGGAGCTGTGTCCATCAATGAACATCAGAGAAATGGATTTTACAGTAAGTCAAAAATCCCATTTTTGCATTTAGTTAACCTTACCAGTCTGTGTTAATAATTAAAATAAAAGGAACATTTTATGTCTGTGTGTAATTTGTAATTATGAATTACCCCATGACATAAGCTGGCCATATGCTCTTATATATTTTTTTTGTTCAGCCAGTGAGCTGAACAAAAGAAAACTAACATTCCTCAATCCACAGAAACAAGTTCAATGGCGGTATCCCCCCTCCCTGTCCCAGGACACTGTATTCTGATAGCGACACCTGCTGCTGCCAGAATACACTGATCAACAACTGCAGCTGATTGGCTACAGCCGCTGATGAAGAAACATTTTTAAACATGTCCAATTGACAGAAGTTGGTCCAGCTTGACTGACTACACATTGATCAAAATTTGACTGGTCCCTGTGAAGCGTGCCAATTTTCAGTCAGTGTATGACCAGCTTTTGCCTGTGCTCCGTGCTTGGCAGTTCTTTACATTGATTGTGCTCTATTTCTCAACTAAGTTACTAAATAGAAATGAACTCCTTGTGTGGTTGATATATTTTCTTAACAGCTATTAACAGGTAGGCATTGTCTTTTTTTGTGGCTAAGCTCCTCCTCCTCTCTGTATCAATCATCAAATATCTACCTTTAGTACAATAAAAATTGGAGCATGTACGTAAAAAAGAATTACATAAACATTTCTTTACACATCACAAAAGCAAATAAACATATGTGCTTTTTAAAATTACTCTTTGCTTTCCTACGAAAAAGGAAAAAGGCATTGAAAAGATCATTATTCTGGCAGATGACTAAAATAAGTCCAGTTATACAGGTTGATTTTACTTGCAATGTTCATCTGAAAAAATCAGTCAGGCTGTTATATCTTTTGAGTGGCTGAATTCACTAGAGGTAGCTAATTAATAGAGCTTTTAGTTATGTGAATAAGAACACTGTATGCAGAAACCTATTTAACCACTTAAGCCCCGGAAGATTTTGCCCCCTTCCTGACCAGGGCCTATTTTGCGATTCGGCACTGCGTGACTTTAACGAACAATTGCGCGGCCGTGCGACGCTGTACCTAAATGAATTTCACCTCCTTTTTTTCCCACAAACAGAGCTTTCTTTTGGTGGTATTTGATCACCTGTGCGATTTTTTTTGATCATGCGCTATAAACAAAAAAAAAAGCGTCAATTTTGCAAAAATAACAATATTTTTCAAATTTTTTTGTATGAAATTCCCCCCCAAAAAAAAGGCCAATTTGTTTTCTGCTACATATGTTTGGTAAAAAAAATCGCAAAAAGCGTATTTTGATTGGTTTGCGCAAAAGTTATTGCGTTTACTAACTAAGGGAAAGATTTTTGTCATTTTTGTTGTGGTTTTTTTTTTTTTTTTACGAGTAATGGCGGCGATCTGTGATTTTTTTTTTTTTTTTTGCGGGACTGCGACATTGCGGCGGACAGATCGGACCCTTGACTGACATTTTTTACACTTTTGGGGTTACCAGTGACATTACTACAGTAATTAGTGCTATACATATGCACTGTTACTGTAAAAATGACACTGGCAGGGAAGGAGTTAACTTTATTTTAGAAGGAGGGGTTAAGTGTGTCCCTAGGGGCGTGCTTCTAACTGTGATTGGATGTGGCTTGAGGTGTAAGAACAGAGATCAACGGTCCTACATAGCAGAACCGTATGATCTCCATTCTTACACAGGGAGGAATGACAGGCGGCTTTGTTTACATTAGCCGCCTGCCTGCCTTTCTCCCGCTGTAACGGACAATCGCGAGTGCCCGGCAGACATCGGGTCCGCCGGGCACACGCGCAGGGGGCTCGCTTCCCGGAACCTCACAGGCTAGCGACGTAGTCCTACGTCGCTTTGCCTGTGAGGGGCTGACCGCCGCAGTAAATAGTCGTGCGGCGGTCGGCAAGTGGTTAAGCTTGTGGTTTAAAAAAAAAAAAACTAATAGTTTTGGGGTAAATCAAGCATTTCATTGACTCCCCATACACTACTGAACTTGTGCAGCTCAATACAGTTTTATCAAGAAGTGTGAAAACTTGTCCTTTATCATTAAATCTTACAACCCATAATTTTACCTTTCCAGAATGCAAGGTGTGGCGCAACCCTTTAAATCTTTTCCGAGGAGCAGAGTACAACAGGTAATTATTATATTCAGTTTAACAATGGTATAGTTAACTCCCCAAGCAATAATATTTCTACAGTCTATTGTGGCATGAATGAGTTATGGCCTTCAGTTGTTACTTTTTTTGGATTGTTTGTTTTCAGCACCAGGATCTTGGCATAGGAGTGTGAGCTTTCATTGCTAATAGTTGATGTGCTGATAAGTGCTACTTTCTATTAGATACTTTAGTGCTAGGGACTTGGTTTTAGTAGGGGGTTTAGGGAATATTTCTTTTGTAAGTTAAGTTTTAGTATGGATTTTTTTAACCAAACATAACACATCAGGAAATAAAATTAAAAAGAAAAAAAAAAATTACCATTGCTAAGCACTACAGTGATATATAGACATATACATTCCAAGAATGTTTACATTTGGTATAAAATATCACAGTGTAGCGAGAAAACATAAAAGCGTTTGTTACAAAAAAAAAAAATGTATCCTGTTCCTTTAAACCCCTTCTGGACCGGAAGGATTTGCCCCCTTAATGACCAGGCCATTTTTTGCGATTCGGCACTTCATTAATTTAACAGACAATTGCGTAGTCGTGCGATTCTGTACCTAAATAAAATTGATGTCCTTTTTTCCCCACAAATAGAGCTTTATTTTGGTGGTATTTTGATCACCTGTGCGATTTTTTATTTTCTGCGCTATATACAAAAATATAGCGATAATTCTGAAAAAAAAAACAATATTTTTCACATTCTGCTATATAACAATCCCAAAAAAAAAATGTGTACAATTAACTTTAGATTTGCCAAAACTATGTAATATGAGGAGCTACCTAAACTATCCATCTATCACTTTGTATTCAGCCAGGCAAGTCCTTGTACTACATACTAGTTGGGAGGTTGAATCAGTTTGAATCCAAGTCATTTAAATCAGATTGTCATTTTTGTGGTGAGCTTTAGGCTATAAACACACTCTAGGACAGAAACTACATTGTTGGCCACCATGAGTAGACATTAATGGGTGGGGCAAACTAAAAATGTATATTAGTGTATGGGAGAACTGTTATACTGAACTCAATAAAAGACTATGGTGCTTTTTGAGCAGAATTGCTATTTAGGAAAAAAAGCTTGAATTGAATTCAATTATTGTAGTATTCTGCTTTTTGGATTGTGTGGCACACTAGCATATGCAAGAGAAACTAAAAATTGGTGCACTGGTTGATAACAGACGGTAAGAGAGAGACTGCAAGCTGCGAAGGAATCAGAGTATCATGAATGTCTTGCTTAATAAAAGGCAGTGCTTCCATGTGGGGAAAAAACTTGTATGTGGAAATGATAATACATCATTTAAATTGAAAGTAAACCCCCCTATCGTTTTCAGCCAAGGAAGCTGCCATCTTAGCCTCTGTTTAATTTGCAACTGCCTTGATGCTGCACATGTGATAAGTTGTGCCACCAGCCATTGGATGGTCTGACAGTTTGGTTGAGAGCACAACCAATGTGACAGTTAGCATTTCCGGCATGCCGGGAACATTAACTCTTTTTTGAAACTATCAAATCGATGGGTTTACTTCCGCTTTAAGTTTGCGTATGAAATAACTTGGTGAACTCAAATGTAAGAGACATTTGAGAACTTTGGTACAGGAAAAGAGTTAAATTATGCCCTGGAGAAAAATGTGTTTAAATTCTGTACATGTTGTTCCACAAGTTGTTTGTGAAATTGGTTTCTTGTAAAACTGTGTTTAGGAAGTCTATGAACAGTAAGATATTTTTGTCAAATTAGAAGGAAAATGTTCTCTCCTCTCTAAGAAGTTCTTACTGACAAAAATATTCTATCATCTCTTTCTCTATTCTTACAGGCATTGATGTTGTTAAAGTAGAGCTGCAGACATTTATTTTTCAGTTTTAGATGCCGGGTAGATATTTCAAGAACAACATTTTAATATACAAGTCCTTAGATGTGGCGGCTGGATTAGTCTTTTTTTTTTTTGGCTTTTTCCCCTATTCTTACCTAGTAATCCTGCCAGTAAAACACTTTCTGTTCTAGGGTGACAACGCTCACTTACTGTACTATATCTACGTTGCTACCTTTGGACAGGACTGCAATAACATTTCCCTCTATGGATGAATGGGTGAGGAATTGGCTGCACTCCCGTAAGATGCAATTTCAAAAACGTTTATTCAGGATAAAACAAGATAAAATAAGCACAATTGGTACAAGGCTTACAGCAGGGGACAAAAGGTGACGCGTTTCACAGGACTTGCGTGCTTTGTCAAAACCATGGTTTTGACAAAGCACGCAAGTTGTGTGAAACGCGTCACCTTTTGTCAACTACTGTAAGCCTTGTACCATCTGTGCTTATTTTATCTTGTTTTCTCCTGAATAAACTTTTTTGAAATTGTATCTTACGGGAGTGCAGCCAATTCCTCATCCATTCATCCATGATTTTCTTCAGCAATGACAGGGCATGCACCTCGGTTTGGATGTTTGTTTACTTTCAGCTCAGCAGACTCACCTGGAGCAGCGTTACCTGCATTCAATTCACGAGAACCTTTCCCTCTTTCCCTCTACTTTCTTTCTAGTTCATCAAGGGCACATAGGATTCAGAGACAATTGGATTATATGAAAGAATTTGGACAATGGCAAACAAAAAAAAAACAGTGACCAGCCTGGTATGACCCTTTCCACTCCAAGCATGCTCCAGTTTTTGGCTAGTAGGAGCATGTCTTTTTTTTCTACTTAGAAAACTTTAACCAATTTTTATTAGCAATTTTTCAGGATTATTTCTATTTCATTTAAGACTTCATCTACACGCATCTTGGCATAGTCTCAAAATGAAGCTTTCCCCACCCGTATATTTTCAGCAGCGACTTTGGAGGCCTGTACCGAGATCCCGTTGGACTGTGCGGTTGTAATGCTCCTGGAATTTGATCTTTGTTCACTGGGTCTATATTGTGGTGCTTTTCAAATTTTTGTGTACTATATTAGCTGCAGCGCATAATTCAGATTCAGACCTGGACACAGCTTTCTCAGTAGGCTTATTTTATGAATAGGCTGGCGGGGGGAGGGGGAGCACCTGGAGCTGCCTTTTTTATTAGAACCATTCGGTACTGTTATTTATTATGCCTATTTTTCTACGGAAAGTGTTGTAATGCTTGGGAACTGTGTCAGTACAGCAGGTGTAGCCTTTAGCTTCCACTAGTGCTGCTGTCAGTGTACCTGATAAACTGTTTACACTCCGAAACATTTCGCTTTCCAGTACCCTGTTCCAACCATTGATCCAATAGTGTCCCTTCCTAAAACGGAGCTTAAATGTATCTAAGCACCACAAACCAAAAAACTTTGTTTAATTCATTTTTAATATTGCAAACTCACCCATTTATTCTCTGTGCTTTATTTTAAGAAATCAGTTTGACCCCCCCCCCCCCCCCCCAGCATTGCTGGTTGTGGCCATCTTCAGTAAGGCAGACGATTCATGTAACCTTTACTTCCTGAAATCCATCTGCCCTTAGCTCAGGCATACAAGCAAGAAGGTGTGCTTAGCTGAGAAAACCCCTCCTCCAGATGAAAGAAACGAAAATGCATATGAAGACCCCTGGAATATAGGACTCTTTGCCCAGGCCAGAAACCAGGAAGCAACTGAAGAAATGTAAAAAAAAATTGCTGTGGACAAAATTCATGAGAAGGGATTCAACAGGGGAATGGACCAAACTCATGAGAAGAGATTTAGCGTCACTCTACACTGTGATGCTCTATTTGTGGAGTACTTAGAGCTTAGGTTGGCAGCCCTGCACTAATGTGTAGACAGACTAGAGACTGTCTCCCATATTTTTTTCATTAGGAGTCGCCTATATATTATTCTGATGCGAAGAAGAGTTCCTGATGTTACTCCCCAGCTTCAGCTTCTAAGGCTTAAAGTGTTAGTATACTCCGCTTTTTAACTTATACCTACAGGTGAGCCTATAATAAGGCTTAACTGTAGGTAAAATTAATATCTCCTAATCCTGCACGGGATGGACGTCATCCCGGCTCAGGCCACTCGCAGCTCTGGAGCTGCTGAACCCGGAAGAGACACTGAGGGAAGATACTAGCTCATTACACCTTTTGTACTGCAGGGTTTTTTTTTGTTTTTTTTTGAGGATACAACCGCTTTAAGTTAAGGTGGGAAGCCAGTTTCACTATAAACTTTTGACCCAAAAATCCTCCAAACCTTCAGACAACTTCTCTTCGACATAAAGGGATGCCCCTACATCTGTTAACCTTTGCAGAAGCCTGGATAGATAGCATCTCAAATACCTGGGTGTACAAGAGGTTTTTTCCAAAGGCTAAAAGCTTGAGTTCTGCTCCCAGCTCTCTCTGTGATTACTGTCTTTCTATGCCACAGCACAGATTAGCAGACCTTTTATGCAGCACTTGTGGGTCTTCTGGAGCAATACGTTATTGGTACAGCTCATGTGGAAGAAAGGATTATTCTAACCTTTTTGAAGCTTCAAATCCAAAAGAGCACCATCTTGAATCTCGTAGGCCTAAATTTCTTTATTCAAGCCCACAATTCTTCATGCAATTCAACAGGTCTGTCACAACCTCCCACCATCAGGGAGACTTTCTGGCCTCTCTAGACATCAAGGGCACATACTTGCATGTTCCTGTTTTCCCAAGCACTTCAGTGGTTACTTTCCTTTAACGTGGGTCTCGGACCCTTTCCATTTATAACCCTTTCATTCAGCTTGTCTTCTGCACCCCTTGTTTTCACCAAGGTTCTAGCCCAAGTGCTTGTCTATTTATGCTTCCAGGGCGTCCCTTGTTGGATATTTGGATGACATTTTTTGAGGGAGCAATTGAAGCAAGTTCTTTCAGACAATGAAACAAAGACAGTTCAGAGGTTTGAAAAGATTTGGTTGGATCCTGAACTTACATTAAACTGTATTGAAGCCAAGTCATTGTTGGAGTATCTGGGTCTTATGCTAGACACCGCTAAAGGCAAAGTCTTCCTTCTTGAAGAAAAAACTTCAAACGATCTGTAACGGACCGTTTCAGCAGACAAGGGGTTAAAATCCGTTTAGGCGATATGCCCCTTTCTGAGAGACAGGCACAGCTACTGCAGAACATCAAACTCCCGAACTGGATACAAAATAGCACTCCAACCTGGAACCTTACGAATAGCTGCTAGCAGACGAACAGGAAAAGCATACATCAGCTTACACTCCTAGCAATCAGTCTCCAACAGCATACCGTGAATCCCCCCAAGAACGAGACAAAGCTCCGAGTTGAGGGTAAAACAGGCACAACATCAACATTTATTGGAAGAACACAGCACACTTTTATACAGAAATTGGAACATCCTTCCCCCAACAACCGCTTTCCCATTGGTCAATTGCACAGTACCTGCAGTCCCCCATAAGGTCCTCTCCAGACATGCAAATGAGGGCTCGAAAATGAGTCAGTAGTGATTGGTCAGATAGCTTGACCACGAGGGCTGCTATGCAAATGAGGACTTGAAAATGAGTCAACAGGGATTGGTCAGATAGCTTTGACCAATGCAAGGAGACAGAAGCCCCAGGGGGCAATCAATGTAAACTATACTCAGACACAGAACAATGGTTCCCTAACGAGCCCTCAATACACATTACTCTGAGTGTCAATACCTCCCTTAGCAGACAACAGGTGAGGTCATTAGCACACCTGACAAAAGGTGAATGGGGAGCCACCTTAGACAGCCCGTCTCCTCAGAACTTCCTGTAATGACCATATTAGGAGTTGACTTCCTGTTCAGAGAGCTCATGGCAAATGGGAACAAAAATCTTCATATTACAAGGGAGACATTATTCTTGAATACGACTGTCCCATTTGTAGTAGTCCAAACCATAGTGTCAGTGTTCACCACCCTCCTGGTCACCCTGCATCCACCAAATCCATACGAATTAGAACCAGGGGCTGTTTGTTCGGTAGATAGAATCTACCGAACGGCTGTGCAGAAAGGGAGAAATAAATCCTTCTGCACCGTAAAATTAACCCTTTAGCTGCCGGTCCATAATCCAAAGGCAGCAGGGGGGCAACCAGGCTCCTCCAATGCAATGTGTCGAGGTTGGTCTCGTCACACCCTCTATTGCCAGACTTAGGCTCCATGTACACGGGACGCTGGAAATGGCCGTTTAGGAGCAGTTGGGCGTTTTTTTCAGAAGCCCCTGAACCCATCTACATTTTATCTTATCTGTCCATGTACACCAGGTCGTTTACAGTCATTTGCAGGCAGTTGCGTTCAGGGACTGTTTTTAGAACGCAATTATTTGCGTTCGAACGTGTGTTTCCCGGCGTTTCAAACGCACAAACGCATCCGAACGCGTCTGAACGCGTCCAAACGCGATGACCCGCGTTTAGCGTTCGCTTTTTTCCATTTTAAAGGGGCTTCTTTTTTTTTACCTCTAGGAACGCTTATAAACGCAAACGCCGCTAAACGCGGGTACAAACGCGACCGAACGGACGTTTCAAACGTCCTAAAAATTACAGCATTCAAAGGGACTTTTAACAACGTCCCGTGTACATGGAGCCTTAAGCTCTACAGTCCAGGAGTTGAGCGACTGTTTCATTTCTACATGCAAGCCCTGGGGTTGATAGTAGCCTCTTAAGACACATTTTTGTTTGCCCAGTACCATGTTACACCCCTACAACTCAACATCCTATACTTGTGGGACAAATTGGTTTAGTCTCTGAACAAACTAAAATGCTTGTCACTAAGGTACAGGGTGTCTTTGCCCAGGTAGCTTAGGAATCCAGTCCATTCTTCTGATCTTTTAGCAGATCCTCATAATAGATACTATTCTGAAAGGATGGGAAGCAGTCCTAAATGATGGGGACTTGGAAGCCAGAAGAATCCAATTTCCGAATCAAAATTCTGGAGCTTTGGGCAAATTGATTGTCCCTACAACACTGGACTTACTGACTGGAGGGTCATCTGATAAGGATCTCATTGTACAAAGCCATGGGAGTGGTGCATATTGAGCATTAAGGAGGAACCAGACAAAAGAAGTACAAAGTATTCTGTCCTTTGCTGAAGAGCAGTACACTGATCTTCCCAGTGAGTGGCTGTGCAGGGAGCAAGTAAGCACAAGTCTGTTCATTGAGGTACAGGCAGTGCTCCCAAGTAGAATGCAAACAACAAAACTGACCATACTGGGGGGGAATCATGGACATGCTTGGTCTGAAACAGGAAACGTTCATCTCCAAAAATATTCATTGGGACGAATCCTGATTTTTTTTTTTTTTTTTACAATTTGGCCTGCACTGGCATTTGGCTCTGAAAACATCAAGGGACAAACTTAGATGCTTGTGACCTTGTTTTAAAGATTGTTGGAATCCCATTTTTTGATGTATTTGATGACCTTTTGTACAGGGTGTCTTACCTGTAAACTCACCTGTCACTTGTGAGGTTTGAATTCCGTCTTCTTAGCACTTTCTAAACCACCTTTTGGGATTTTCTACTTTCTACTCTTACCCACAAGTTTGTGTTCTTCGTTGTCATCGCATCTGAAAAGTATGTATCTGAACTTGTAAAGAACCCTTTTTGGTCTTACACAAGTACAAGGTATTAGAGCCTAGAGCCTCCTCCTTTCCTAAGGTATATTTGGCCTTTCACTTCAACCAGGATGTTGTGCTTTCAATCCTCTGTCAGTCCCTAGTATATCAGAAAGAGATTTCTGCAGCCACTGCTTGCATTAGGAACAGTGATTCTCTTCCTCTTCTCTGATGGTCCCCAAAAGTGAAAGCAGCTCGCTTTTCTAAGACCTTCCGAAGGCCCATGTCATCATTTAAGCTTATGTTCTTAAGATCTGAGTCTCACTCTTTCCTGTCAAGGCATACAATGTTAGATCTCTTGGTGTTTCTTGGGCTTTTTGGCATCAGGCAGCCATATCCCATATTTGCAAGACTGCCACCTTGTCTTCTCTTCACACATTCTCTCAGTTGGGCTATGTTTGGATGTCCCAATTGCCCCAAAATCGTTTGTTCTTCAATGAAAGAGAAAAAAGTTGGATTTTTGCACTCACTGTAAAATCTTTCCTTGGGGCTCATTGAGGGACACTGTCCTTACCCTTCTGTGTTTATGACCTTGCTTGTGGTACTGCTTTGTTAGAAAAATGAGGCATGCTGGAAGTGGTGGGGTTATAATAGGCTGGTCAAATTTTTATCTTGTTGGCCAGTGTCCAAATCTTCTGTAGGCAGCAGTACTGTATATCCAATTTGCCTCTGAACCCTGTGTTCCTCAATGAAGTCCAAGAAAATAATTTTAGGGTACTGAAATCCAGTTTTTCTCCATACAAGGGGAGGGCTTCTATAGTTTTGGGATAGCTGGGAAGAGTGCAACTGATAAAAGTGCAGCACCGCCAGAGAATATAAGTACTTCTCAAACGATAAAGCAACAAGCATTTAATTGTTTATTCAGCAGACCAAATACGAGAATTTCTTGTGATTTACATACCCCTTAAATTCTCTATCAAGTTTGTGACCCCTCACTCTCACTTCCTGTCTCTCACACCCATGGTTGGCAGAATTTCTCTTTCACTTCTCCAAAGTGCATATGCTCCAGGTGTCTCCAGGAGACGGAATGAGGGGAAGTATGTCCAGGAGGACAAACTGTAAATTGCAAACTTGACAAAGGTTCTAAATCATAACTAGTCTAAATAAAAAAAAAAATAAAAAAAAAAAAAACATTTCAATGCTATGAGGTCCATGCTCAACAGAGCTTACAATCTAACACAACTGTATTCAAATCCATCAATCCACCCTCTACAGTATCTAATCTATAACATATGAGTACTATGTGTGTATAAGATGAATTGTGAGAGCTCTTCACAATGAAAAATTTGCCTGTTATCTAGAATCTAAATCCAGTTTGGCAGGATTTAACTAAGTGCTGATCTGTTTAAGGAAAGGGTATTGCATGTTAGCATGGATTTCTTGTACTTTGTTGCATATTAATAAATAGGAGTATGTTAGAATCTTAAACATTCATGCTGACAGATGTGATTGTGTAAGTCATTGCATTGTACAGAGTGAGCTAAGCTATTAATTTATTCCAGCTCTTGCTGTCTGAATATTACCAGCAACTCAATGGTGGACATGTAATAAGAAATGATAAATCTCCCCATTGAGAAATAGCTCAGGAGGAACTTTTACACACGTTGATGATAAGACGTCATATAAAAATGTGAGGGTGGAGGAGGATGTTCTCATGGGGTATGTTTTATCACCACTATTAATACTTTAAATCTTGTATGAAGAACTGAAAAAACAGAATCGTATCTCCTTGCATTTGTACATTCTTTATTAACATGACTTGCATGTGAAGTACCTTATCCGTATGATAGTTTGGTCTGCCTACATTATATTTATATATACAATGTATAAACATACCTAAAGTCACAATAAAGATTCACAAAAAAAAAAAATGTCATACTTATCTGCTCTGTGCAGTGGTTTTGCACAGAGCAGCCCATATCCTCCTCTTTTAGGGTCCTCCTCCGACACTTCTGGCCCCTCCTCTTCAACCAGTGCCCCAAAAGCAAGCCACTTGCTCTGGGGGCACTGGTGCAGGCTCGCTCCGGAGCCCGACTCTATGCGTTCATAAGACACATACAGCTGCGGTTCTGGCCCCAGTCCCCTGCTCTCTCCTCATTGGCTGTAAAGGACAGTATCCGATGGCAATGGCTCCTGCTGCTGTCTCCGCTAATAAAGAATGAGAGTCCCAGGAGAAGCTCACCTCTTGTGCACAAAAAAAATATATATATAATAGTTTGTTGTTTTTTTTTTTATATATATATAATATTAATGTTATAATATATAAGGTTAATGTGTTACCCCTTTGATGGAGGCACCAGAAAGTGCTCTGAACCAGGCTTATTCACTGCAAAACTTGCCACTCCCTATTCTGATAATTCTAAACCAGATTTTCAAGGGGAAGAGTACCTGTATTTGTAGTATTTTATTGGTGGTTGTGTATCTACCTTTCCATTTTATACAGTGATTTCAATGCAATTTCTCTCATTGGCTGTCTACAAATACGACAGCTATGATGCATGAAAAGCATCTCTAGTAGTCATAAATTTAGCAGTTTTCATTTTTCCACTTGAGTTGAATAGCGCAAGATTCAATCCCATCTGGTTTTTATAGTTCTTTAGTGTCCCACACCTTGGAAACATTTGGGACCGATCAAACTAGCTTTTCAAAGTTGTTCACTTAAAGCATAATACCAGTCAAAATAACAAGGCAAAAAGTAAAAGTTTATTATAGGATATAATAAAAAAAAAAAAACGAGATTTTCTTTGTAGTATTTTTTTTTCTACCGCTAGATGTCCTCAGCCTGATGGCCAGGATCATTCAAACCACTTTCTCCAATCCCAGGTTGACTTGGATGCATCCTCAGCCTATGAAACTGAATAGCCATGAGCTTGACTCTTATCACTTGCTTTCTCTTCTCTATTAGCATGCTCCATGTCTGCAGAAAAACATATTGTGATGTTCTTCCTCTCATATTCCACCTCTTTTATACAGGGACTGCAAGAATCTGGCACCATGTCAAATTCATGTACTTGCACTGCTTGCATTTAAAAAAATACTTGCTGACATTTTAATGACTACAGATGTCCATTTTCAGGCCTTTTTTTTGCCTAGAACTCAAAAAATGCACTTCCATTTGTTTGTAACTGTGCCATTATATATTTTCTCTTTTGTTGTAAAGGTACACATGGGTAACTGGAAAGGAGCCATTGACGTATTATGACATGAATTTGTCAGCACAGGATCATCAGACATTTTTTACATGTGATACAGACACGTTACGGCCATCTGATTCTGGTAATGTTGATTTGCTTTTCTAGACTTGTTTTTCTAGACTTGCCAGAGGTTGTTTTAGGAAGGGTTCCCAACCTTTTGAAAGAGGGAGGGCCACTTTAGTGACTTGGTAACCAGTCGTGGGCCACAATGAGTGGAGCAGGCGGATGACAGGTCAGTGTCCATTCTGCATATGCAGAGCAGACACGGACACAGCCGGCTGTACTCTGTGGGCCCTCCTATTGGACCCGCCCTGTCGGAAGGGGATGGATCCCCTTCTGTTTTTTTTTTTTTTTTTTAGCGGATCAGATTGGAGGTAGGCGGTTGTAAACAGACAAGTCTATTTACATCTGCTGCTCCATGGAGGTGAATAGAAGGTCTGATTCGGTCTGCCTGAAAAAAGTACAGGCGAACCGTATTGGACCAATCGTGGGAAAGGAGCCTAAGGCTGCTTTCACACTAATGTGCTGAATTGTACCCATACTGCAGTGCACCTGTGGCTTTCCTGCGGGTTAGCTGCACTTTTCTATAGACTTCTATTATACAGGGCTTAAAGTTTAAAATCCTGAGCTACTAGCCAGGCCTTAAGAGTTACTCAGAAAAAAAGGGGGGTTTGGTGTAAACCAAAAACCGCGCAAGTGGTTCAACCGTGTATATATGTATAAATATGTAAATATATTATCAATAAATACAAATTCTATGTGAATATAAATATTAATAATTAATATTAATTATTTACAGGAATTGCTTCCTTGTAGTGAGCGGCAACAAAAAAAGCAAGGTGCTGAACAATTGTTTAAAAGAATGGGTAGTGTCGCGCTCAAACATAAAGTGCTTGTGCAGATATATTTAAACCTTAATTCAAAAATTAAAAATACATAATAGGTGACAATCTAAAAAATCAATCAATCTGTGCTCAATATTGTAAAGTGCAAACAGTCCATATGCAGCATCAAACAGTCCACATCTCTTTGGTGTCACACAAATTAGCAGAGACTTGATGTTAGTGCAAATTATCCTTCACCTCCACACTTCACCCAGTGATCTAGTAAGGTACTCCTTACCGGAAATATATGACCCCTTAATTATAGGGGGTCACATAGGCAATATCTCCACTCAGTACACACGATCCTCAGCTCCTCTGTTACACAGTGGGTAATCCAGCATCAAGCCCTTATAGTGTAGCTCGGATCAGGTGGCAAACATGGGTGGGACAAAAAGGAGACTCTCATGGTGCAGTACATCTAAACATATCGCTTTATTTAAAAAGTATTGCACTTACTCGAATCACCATAAAACAATCGCCTTTCTCATAAAAACATCCAGCGAGGGTTGTGAGCACTGCCGATCGCACAGCGCTCCTCTAACCCGGAAATGGCTACGGTCTCACGTTTCCCTTCCCGACGTACGTTTCGTCAGTACGACCTGACGTCATCAGGGGATCCCCTGATGACGTCAGGTCGTACTGACGAAACGTACGTCGGGAAGGGAAACGTGAGACCGTAGCCATTTCCGGGTTAGAGGAGCGCTGTGCGATCGGCAGTGCTCACAACCCTCGCTGGATGTTTTTATGAGAAAGGCGATTGTTTTATGGTGATTCGAGTAAGTGCAATACTTTTTAAATAAAGCGATATGTTTAGATGTACTGCACCATGAGAGTCTCCTTTTTGTCCCACCCATGTTTGCCACCTGATCCGAGCTACACTATAAGGGCTTGATGCTGGATTACCCACTGTGTAACAGAGGAGCTGAGGATCGTGTGTACTGAGTGGAGATATTGCCTATGTGACCCCCTATAATTAAGGGGTCATATATTTCCGGTAAGGAGTACCTTACTAGATCACTGGGTGAAGTGTGGAGGTGAAGGATAATCTGCACTAACATCAAGTCTCTGCTAATTTGTGTGACACCAAAGAGATGTGGACTGTTTGATGCTGCATATGGACTGTTTGCACTTTACAATATTGAGCACAGATTGATTGATTTTTTAGATTGTCACCTATTATGTATTTTTAATTTTTGAATTAAGGTTTAAATATATCTGCACAAGCACTTTATGTTTGAGCGCGACACTACCCATTCTTTTAAACAACTTAAGAGTTACTCGCCACCGGTTTTCCCACCCAACCCCTACCCTGCCCCGCCCCTAATCCCACCCCTAAACATGTCCTTGTAAATTATCCCATGAAATGACGCTTGTAAGGCTCCATTTACATCTAGCTGTCCCGGATAGCAGGTGGAATCGCTGTGATTCTGCCCGTGATCCCGAGTCGACCCACATCATGGGACGTGCTTGCAATCCCCATTACTTCCAATTGCACACTGATTGTGCCGCGATTTTGCCACAATTATCGCCTGACGAATCGCAGTAAACTTCCCAGAACTTCCTTTGAGCAACAGGCATCCCATGATTCTGTTTGTGCGATTTTACCGCAATTTATCGAGCGACAATCGTTGCCAAATAAACTCGCGGGATGCCTATATGTGAACGGTTCCTAAATGTTTTATGCAAAATTAAATGTGAACAGGCAAGTGGAAACTTTGAGGGTTATATATACAGTATCTCACAAAAGTGAGTAAACCCCTCACATTTTTGTAAATGTTTTATTATATCTTTTCATGTGACAACACTGAAGAAATTACACTTTGCTAGAATGTAAAGTAGTGAGTGTACAGCTTGTATAATATTGTAAATTTGCTCTCCCCTCAAAATAACTCAACACACAGGCAATAATGCACTGTACCCTCCAGCGGTAAAGATGTTGCCGGTCTGCCTCGCCGCCCGAGACAAGCAAAACCGCCGCCTGCCTCACTGCCCAAGCCAACCCCCCCCCCCCCCCCCCTGAGCTGGAACATTCGCCCTCATTGCATTTTCTCTTGCCAAATGCGAGCAGGCGAGTGAAAATGTTAGGGGCTGCTATTATATCCTGCAGTTGTGTTGCACTTTCAGAAAGCACACCAAACCCACAGGTATTATCAGAAATTTGTGGCTCAGTGCAGGATAAGTTTGAAAGCAGCCCAGTAATTCCTGCAGAACAGATATACCCATATAGGCACTGTGATTTTAGTAATAAACTGACCTTAAATAAAAGACTTCTATTCAGGTATTGCTGGCTGTTGCTGTCCCAGGCAGAGTGTATTTGGTATCACTCCGCCTGTGACAGGAGCCAGCGCTATACAGGAAGCATCGGCTTATGTGGCTCTGTTCTGCAGCCTCTTTCTTCCTCTATTACTCGCCCCATTCACAACTCTGATGCTCTGGGATGGCAGGTTTGGAAACCCACGATGTGGGCTTGCTGACCCGCCATCCTAGAGCAGGAGGTTGTGGGCCACATCAGACGGCTCTGCAGGCCACTGGTTGGGCATCCTCTTTTAGGAGATAAAGCAAAAGCCTAACACATTCAAATCTGTGAGTTGTGTAAACTACAGTTTAAATGGCAATGCAATGCACTAAAGCACAGAACATACAGTATAGCTCTGTGTTAGGAAAAAGGTGCATGCCTATTTTCCCTGTGCTGCAGTGCATTGGCAGCCTATTCGTATTGATGACTTAACACAATGCACCACATTGCACTGCTGAGATTTGAACAGACCATAATGAATGTCTGGTTTATGTTAAACATCTACTGGTACACCTGCAGTTCTTATCTCTGTACAGATAAAATGTATTAATAGCTATGTCATAAGCTCCAGCTCTACATGTTTTCTGCTATGTTCTATGAGGTGGTCAGCTATCGAGTGGATCACCTGCCAGAGTCTTATGTTTTTCAGACTCCAATTCCCTGTTTGTATCACCTCCTCAAAAAAGGTCATAACATTGTGAACATTGTGAATATTTGTGAACTGAGAATTCGGGTGGGCATAAATTCCTTTTAGAGTCGGTTCACACTAAGGCGACCCGACTCTGTACTACTTTGGGGGTGACTTGTGCATTGCCATGCACCACGACTTCGGAGCGACTTGCATGGACTTCACATAATGGAAGTCTATGCAAGTCGCTCCGAGGTCGCCCCGAAGTAGTACAGGACCCTTCTTCTAAGTCGGAGCGACTTGTGTCGCTCCTATTAGAATGGGTCCTGTAGCGGTCAATGGACCGCGAGGGAGCGCAACTTGTCAGGCTGACAAGTCGCGCTAGTGTGGACCGGGTCTCAGAGTCCCTGAGATAAGTGAGCAATCAACATTGGTCATATGGCAGCAACTACACAAAACTAAATAATTATCTTCTGATGCAATTTTAAAATAAAGAACAACTTTACTCAAGCTGACCTCCAAGCAAACTACTAAATACACAGGTCAAATACATATATGGGGGCCTAGTTAACTGCATTTCTATCCAATATTAAGCTGGGGGAAACATACACTAACTAGTGTATATCCTCAGTTTGATTTATCATACAGTATATTGCAACTGCTGCTGGGAGAAGGTGAAGTAGCATTAGAGCCAATCAGGTGAGCTGTATATTAATGTGCTGAAAAGAGAAGAGAGCAGAGCATTGGGCTTTTTAGTCAGCTGCTGTTCCTTCATAGTCCACCCACACATAAGATAACCTAGCTGTATTGCTTAATTGCAGTAAGGGAAAATGAGTGACCGGGGTGAGCTGTCTGGCCAGGCTGACAGAAATGCAATTGAAGGAAGAAAAAACAAAAAGACTCAATTCCATGCTTCACATATTCAAGGTACATGGGGAAATCACTCCAGCTGTGCTTTTGTATTTGGATAATGGGAAGCCTTCCCTGCGGTCAGAATACACTGATTAGCGCCACCAGCAAAGCTTATCATTTGGCAAAAACCTTACAGGATGGTTGTACAGAAGTTGACCTGTAGATCGACTTCTGTGCAACCAGCCTTCCCATACATAAATCAAATTCAGCCAGACCCTGCTGAACTGGCTGAATTTCGATCCATGTATATCTGTCTTAGGCTCCTTTCACACACTCCGTCCGTTGGACGGAGTCCGTTTTTCTCAGCGGGGGATCGGGCCGCCGATCCCCCGCTGAGCAGCAGGAGGACAGCTGTGTCTCCGTGCTGTGTGCGGAGACAGAGCTGTCAGTTCCCCATGCATCTCTATGGGGGAAATCGGATGGGAACGGACTGTCGGTCCGTTCTCATCCGATGCCATCCGATCCGATCCGCTGGACGAATGGAAAATAGGGTTTCCATCCGTCCAGATTTGACGGATCGGGTCGGATGTCAGCGGACATGTCTCCGCTGACATCCGATGCCCCATAGGAATGCATGGGGGGACCGTTCAGATCCGCCAAAAAACGGACAGGCGGATCTGAACGGTCCGCCTGTGTGAAAGGGGCCTTAAGTATAAAAACTTTCTGTCCAACTCCTTTGATTTTCCAAATGAAGTATGGATGAGAGAGGGGCTACAGGACCACCTACAGAGCAAATTTTGGCTGATTTATCAGAAACTGATTGGGGTCTGCCATAGTGGACAGCCTTAGACTACTAGAAGGCTTCACAGTAGTTTAGTATGTAAAAGCACAGTGTTTACAATGTATTTCTGAGGTCAGTGTTCCAATTAAGGGTGAACAGAAAGTCAGCTCCACAGCTTTTTAATATAGGACCTGAACTATGGATGTGGTGGCCAAAAAAAAAAAAAGCAGAAGGAAAATGACTAGTTACTAGAGTATTGCCTATAGGTTCCCCGCATCTTTTCTATATTAGTAACTTTTCTCTGTGTGGAAGGGTCTATTTTAGCAGAGCAGCCAGCCTTTGCTTCCTCCTGGTGATTTATGACTAAAGGAGACATATTTAAAGAGCCGGAGAATAGGTACATAAAGTACAGAACGTATAAAGCATGAAACAGGGAGACCATTGCACAGCAGCTCCATGGATACAGCTTTCCCTCTGGCAAAGAGAATATTAAGCAGTACAATAGTGGCATATCATATCCAAGGGTCACTACAAATGTTATGAGACTAGCAGTGAAGAGGAGCACTGCCATAGATCTCAACTTTTCTTTGATTGTGGCACCCCACTTTTTTATCAGAGGTTCCCCCTTCACACCACAGGCTCCCCTATGCATGAGAGCCCCCAATACACCTAAGTCATCCCTATATATCAGAGGCCCCCTAAACATGAACCTTCCCATCACCACAGAGTCCTACCATCACATCAGAACCCTCCAATCACACAGTTTCCTCAGGTTTCCTCCCACACTCTTTTTTGGCTCCAGCAGCGCAGCAGAGGGTGGTAGTTGGAAGAGGTCTGGAGGAGGAGGACTTCCATCCTTAATGCTGTTGGCGAGCCTGCAAGATGCCTGCCCAGGATCAGAGTTGGCGAGCCGGCCACCTTCACCATAGCAATGAATGGCGTCATCCTGGCCCTAGAGCATCATTGCTTGTTATGGTGATGGCAGCTAGCCCATCTGCATGAACCATGGCAACTCATGACAATGATTCAGGACAAACTAGGTCCTGTGCTTGAGGAAACCCTGTGTAACCTAGACAACACTCTGGTTGAGAAACACTGCCATAGATAAACTCACACTTCAGATGTGCATGTGTTAGGCTCAAGACACTGAAAATGCACTGCTGTTTTTCAAGAGGAATACAAGACAGCAATTTTAGGGTACTTCTTAAGCACAGTTAACGTCTTTAAATATTCACGTTTGGAGTTGAGGTCCACTTTAATAATCCTTGAAAACAGCTGATGAGGGTACAGGCCACTCAATGCTTGCTGGCCATAGTTTCTAAGCTACCTTGTTGCTGAAGTTGGAGAACCCCTTTAATATACTACAATCTCAAAAAAAAAAAAGAGAAACTTGTCCTTGCACATGCTCCCAACTGCAGTGGTAAATTGAGAAGTCTGCCAGTCTGCTGTAAACAGAAGATGAAGGAATTTATTAAAAAACGTGCTGCATATGGCATCTGTCACCTTTATACATTTTCTATTACACAAAGCTTTTTATAGCTCTGGAGGCTGTATATAAACAGATGATTGAGATTCTTATATATGTGAGAGAATGCCTTGACTATGGCTAGTATTCGTTTATTTCTTTTATTTGCATAATCAATCATTGAGCACATAATTCCATTTACCTGGGTATTGTTAAATTATGAGTTAATTTGTCAAGTCCAGGAAACGCTAGCTTTCAGCTAGAGGGTGACTTGTTACATAGGAGGAATGTGTCGGTGTTGCTCCAAAAGAGTATATTGTCTCCCATGTGAAGCCAAGACTAATATTTTGTCTCTGCAGGAAAACTCAAATATTTTCCACACAAGGCTTTCAGGAAGATTTATTCAGCAAATCAAAAAGAAAAGCTATAGGTGATTTCATATATAATATATGACCTATGCAGGGAAGTGTGTGTGTACAGTATGTATATAGAGTATATATATATATACACAACCACACACACACACACACACACACACACCCACACACACACACCCACACAGACACACTGGATATAAAAAGTCTACACACCCCTGTTAAAATGTCAGATTTCTATGATGTAAAAAAAATGAGGCAAAGATAAATAATTTCAGAACGTTTTCCACCTTTAATGTGACCTATAAACTGTACAACTCAGTTAAACAACAAACTAAAATCTTTTAGGTGGGGGGAAGTAATAAACTAAAATAATATGGTTGCATAAGTGTGCACATCCTTAAACTAATACTTTGTTGAAGTGCCTTTTGATTTTATTACAGCACTCTTTTTGGGTATGAGTCTATCGGCATTGCACATCTTGACTTGGCAATATTTGCCCACTCTTTGGTGCAAAAAAAACTCCAAATCTGTCAGATTGCGAGGGCATCTCCTGTGCACAGCCCTCTTCAGATCACCCCACAGATTTTCAATCGGATTCAGGTCTGGGTTCTGGCTGTGCCCTTCCAAAACTTTGATCTTCTTCTGGTAAAACCACTCCTTTGTTGATTTGTATGTATGCTTTGGGTATTTGTCATGCTAAAAGATGAAATTCCTCTTCATGTTTAGGTTTCTAACAGAAGCCTGAAGGTATTGTGCCAATATTGATTGGTATTTGGAACTGTTCATAATTCCCTCTACCTTGACTAAGACCCCTGTTCCAGCTGAAGAAAAACAGCCCAAAGCATGATGCTGCCACCACCATGCTTCACTGTGGCTATGGTGTTCTTTTGGTGATGTGCAATGTTGTTTTTGCGGCTAACATATCTTTTGGAATTAAGCCAAAAAGTTCAACCTTGGTTTCATTAGACTGTAAGGCTATGTTCACATGTAGGCGTTTTGGGGTGTTTTTGGGGCTTTTTTCTGCTCTATGATCAGCTCACAAAACGCCCAACAAGACAAATCCTATTAATTTCAATGGCCCCTGTTCACATCTGAGCATTCCGACACCTTGAGCAAAACGCCCAACGCTCAAAAAAGTACATCAGCTTCTTTTTGGGCAGATTACAGGCGTTTTGGCCCCATAGACATCAATGCAAAGCCTGGAAAAGTGGTATAGAGCGTTTTACAGGCGTTTTGTTGCTCCTGATCTGCTCAAACAGCACAACTCTCCACCCAGCTCTCCATCCAGCTCTCCACCCCTTGTCACGTCTCTGCTGTAGCACATGTTCTGCAACATAGAGGGCAGCAGTTTTCTCTTGGAAGCGGAAGCTTTTATAGCACTTATCAGGACATATCAATGTCTCTATGATATCAAGAATGTTCACTACAAGAACCGTACAAAGAGACAGAGGGCATGGGAAGAAATCGCTGCCAAAGTTATTGCAGGGTGGTCTACAATGAATAAGAAACAGCAGCATGACAAAGGTAAGTTTTCAATGTGTTCTGCATGCCTTGCTTTGTCTGATGTCATGTCTGCATCTTTGCAACAGCATGTATGTGGGTGGAGAACACCACAAAATGCAGAAGAGGAGGTTCCTGGGAGATCAAATGCAGAGGAGGAGGTCCCTGGGACGTTCCTTATGCAAATGTTGTAAAAAAACACTCTGCTTTTCATTGGTCACCTATACTACACAAAAACGCCTGTAAAAAATGCCAATAAAAACGCCTGTAAAACGCTTACAAACACTTGTAAAAACGCCTGCAAAACGCCTGAAAAACGCCTATAAAATAGCAACGCCAAGATGTGAACGTAGCCTTAGGCTACGTTCACATCTTGGCGTTGCTATTTACAGGCTTTTTTTAGGCGTTTTTTCAGGCGTTTTTACAGGCGTTTTTGTGCAGAAGTTTTTAGGTTGACTAGTGACCAATGGAAAAAAATAAAAACGAATGTAATCTGCCCAAAAAGAAGCTCATGTACTTTTTTGAGTATTGGGCGTTTTGCTTAAAAATGTCAAAACGCTCAGATGTGAACAGGGGCCATTGAAATGAATAGGATTTGTCTTGTTGGGCGTTTTTTGAGCTGATCCTAGAGCAGAAAAACGCCCCAAAAATGCCCCAAAACGCCTATATGTGAACTTAGCCTAACACATTTTCCCACATGCTTTTGAGAGACTTCAGATGTGTTTTTGCAAAATTTAGGCAGGCTTGGATGTTTTTCTTCATAAGAAAAGACTTCTGTGTTGTCACTCTACCCCATAGCCCGGACATCTGAAGAGTATGGGAGATTGTTGTCACATGTACCACACAGCCAGTGCTTGCCAGATATTCCTGCAGCTCCTTTAATGTTGCTGTAGGCCTCTTGGAAGCCTCCCTGACCTGTTTTCTTCTTGTTTTTTTCATCAATTTTGGAGGGATGTCCAGTTCTTGGTAATGTCACCGTTGTGCCATATTTTCTACACTTAATGACTGTGTTCCATGGTATATCTAATGCCTTGGAAATTCTTTTGTACCCTTCTCCTGATACTTTTTAACAAAGAGATCCCTCTGATGCTTTGGAAGCTCTCTGCGAACCATGACTTTTGCTGTAGGATGCGACTAAGGCTGGATACACACTATACAATTTTTGTTGTTAGATTTCCGTTAGATTTACCTTCAACTATGTAGTTCAAGGGCCTGCCTGACTGCATACAAATTGAAAGTGTTTAGGTTTGACCTCATATTATATGGTTTTGGTAAATCTAAAAGAAAAAATATAAAGAAAATTGTATAGTGTGTATCCAGCTTAAGAAAATGTCAGGAAAGACCTACTAGAACAGCTGAACTTTATTTGGGGTAATCAGAAGCGCTTTATATGATGGCAGATGTGTACTGACTCCTATTTAACATGAGTTTGAATGTGATTGCTTAATTCTGAACACCACTACATGCCCACTTATAAGAGGGTATGCAAACTTATGCAGCCACATTATTTTAGGTTTTATTTTTACCCCCCCTAAAAAAATCAGTTTGTTTTTTAATTGTTTTGTACAGTTTATAGGTCAAATTAAAGGTGTAAAAAGTTGTGAAATTATTTATCTTTGTCTCCTTTTTTTACATCACAGAAACCTGACTTATTAGCATGGGTGTGTAGACTTTTTATATGCACTGTATATACGTACACACACATAATATACAGTGCCTTGTAATATTCACTCATCGCCTGACCCACATGTACTAAATTATATTTTATATTATTCTTAGTAGGTTATCTCACCTAGGGTTCAGCAAGAAGTCCCCAGTAGATTTCTTGACCTTCTTGCCTGTCTTGCTGAGTACAGCAGGGCAGATTAATATCTGCCCAATGTTACTGTTAAGGGGAGGGAAGTGTTCCACACAGAGCTGGTAGTGCAGTATAGAATGACTGCTCCTGTTTGGGTAATTATACGAATGAAATTGCTGCTTTAGACAGAAACTAAAGGGCACAGTAGCGTGGATATATGATAAACCGAAACATGGGTGAAAGCATAAATGCTTAATTGCTGTTTTATATAAAATTGATACTGATGTACAAGATTGTAGCACACAAAAAGAGTCAGCCATGACTCTGCTTTATAAACACTTTGCTGCCACTGCTTTAGAAAGGTACGCAGAGAGGGCCTGCCAACACAGCTACTGCCAATACCTACTCACACATATTCACGTTTTGGTACTTTTAGCCCGGTTCACATTAGTGCGATCATGGAGATCGCATGTAATTCGGAGCGCACTGCTTCTAAATTACATGCGATCTCATGTGCGGTGCAAATTTCAGCCATACACTTTGTATGGCTGAATTTGCACCGCATCCGCACTAAACACGCACCTGACCCTTTTTTTTTTTATCCGCAGCAGAATCGGATCGCATGGTGGTTCACACTAGTGCGATCCGATTCTGTGCGAACTTGCAGATCGCACTGCGATATGCGATCGCAACTGGGGGTGTCGTTAACTTTTAATTGACACCCCCTGCGTATCGCATATGGCATTGTGAACTGCCAGGGGTGCGGATGCGATGCGGGATCACGCTGCATATTCGCAGCGTTCCCGCATCGCACAAATGTGAACCGGCACTTATACATACGGGCGAGCACACGCTCGCCCGCTATAGGCTCACAAGGAAGTGACAGGCAAGTGACGTAGATCTACATCATTCTGCCTGGCCGGGGCTGACCGCCGCAGTAAATAGTCATGCGGCGGTCGGCAACCGGTTAAGGACAAGATTTTAGACCTGCACAAGGCTAGAATGGGCTACAAGACCATCAACAAGAAGCTTGTTGAGAAAGAGACAACTGTTGGAGCTATTATTCGCTAATGGAAGAAATACAAAATAACCATCAATCGCACTCGCCTGGAGCTCCATGCAGGGTTTTGCTTCAGGGGGTAAGAATGATCATGAAAAAGTGGGGGGGTCACCCCAGAACTACACGGGAGGAGCTTGTGAATTATCTCAAGGCAGTTGGGGTCACAGTCACCAAACAAACCATTGGTAACACAATACGCTGCCATCGATTAAAATCCTGTAGCACCCGCAAGGTCCCCCTCCACACAAAGGCACATGTTCAGGCCCATCTGAAGTTTGCCAATGAAATGATTCAGAGAAGGATTGGGAAAAAGTGCTGTGGTCAGATGAGACCAAAATTTAGCTCTTTGGCATTAACTCGACTTGCCGTGTTTGAAGGAAGAAAAATGCTGACTATGATCCTAAGAACACCATCCCTACAGTAAAGCACAGAGGTGGAAACTTTATGCTTTAGGGCTGTTTCTCTGCTAGATGTAAAGGCCGACTTTGCCATATTGAAGGGACAATGTATTGTAAAATCTTGAATGAGAACCTTCTTCCCTCAGTCAGAAAACTGAAGATGGGTTGTGGATGGATCCTCCAGCATGACAATGACCCAAAACATACCACCAAGGCAGCAAACGAGTGGCTCAAGAAGCAGCACATTTAGGTCATGGAGTGGCATACCCAATCAGACCCTAATCCTATAGAAAAGGGAGCTGAAACTTCACACTGCCAAGCGACAGCCAAGAAACCTTAAGGATTTATAGAAGATCTGTAAAGAAGAGTGGACCAAAATCCCTCCTGAGATGTGTGCAAACCTGATAACTAAGTACAAGAAACATCTTACCTTGCTTGCCAACAAGGGTTTCTCCTCCAAGTACTAAGTCATGTTTTTCTTGGGGATCAAATACTTATTTTACTCACTTAACTGCAACTCAATTTATAACATTTGTACCATGCATTTATTCTGGATTTTTGGTTGATATTCTGCCTCTATCTTTTGAAAAAACATTTATGATAAAAATTATAGAGCCTTTAATTCTTTGTAAGTGGGCAAACTTAAAACATCTGCAGGGGATCAAATAATTATGTTCCCCACTTAGTGTGAAGCCTCTCTCAATCCAGCAGTGTGCCCGTCTGTGCTGGCGCTGATCTCTCTCTCTTTCTCCTCAAAGGACACAGAGGCAGCAGTGGTAGCCTTTGAGAGAGAGAGAGAGAGTGGGGCCAAGCTGCAATATGTGTGTCTATAGATGGAGCAAGCATGCATGTGCAACCCCATAGCAAATGGCTTTTCTCTATCGCTCATTGACAGACGTAGTCTTCTTGATTCTCAAGAGCTGGGTTATGTTGTCTCCGCAGGAGTAGGACTAGGCAGAATGACAAAACGTTCTGGCTCCACCCTAGGGGGCAGTCCCTGAGGGTATATCCTCCCTCTCTCTGCTACAGGGAATCAGTTTTTTTTCTGTCTAGTCAGGAGTAAGGACCTAAGCTCCTTGCTGGGATCTTTTGGTCCTGGCAAGACTTTTTTTCTTTAAGAAAAATACATTTTTTAGGTAGTTTTCTCCAGTGTTTTTTTCCTGTGAGATCTTCAAGCAAAAATGCCGGACTGGGCGACACTTGTGGTCACCCCAGCCGGCCTACGAGCGCGTGCAGACCAGGCATTGCGCTTGGTCGGCCGCGACATATTCAAGTAAGTATGCGGGGCCGGGCGACGGGCTGGATGTGAGATCCAGTGGTCACCCCGGTTTCTGCCTAAAAGGCGCGTGCAGACCAGTGCGCTGAGTCGGCCGCGACGGAGTCCCAGTAAAGGGACTGACTTTGCGAGTTAAAGCTCGCTTGGACGCCAGGACCAGAGAGTCGAGGCGTCCACAAACCCCCACCCCGGTGGAGAGGGTATTATGAAGAGAGGGTGCCTGTCGGTTCGGTATGGTGAGTAAAACGTTCCCTTTTTTTCCTCATTTATGAGGCAGTATATATTATGGGCCCCTCCATATATGGTCAGTATATATCTGACACTTACAAGTCCCCCTTGTAATACAGCATGTGTTTGTGGGAAGTGGACTTGGTTCAAGAGCTAACACTCTACCCAGCAGACTGTAACATTACAGCAGACATAGGAGGTATAATCCTACCTTATGTGCAGTGTATCTCTGTAGATCCATATGTCACCTCTCAGCAGAGTGCAGGTGGATGTGCTGGGAAGACGATATCGGCGGTCCGCCGCCATTTTGCCGTAGACCGAATACATATATGTCCTCAGGTCACGCCGGCCGCCATGTTTTTGGAGTCTTATGTCTCTTCTATGGGGGCGGCCATGTTTTGTGAGCCCAGCTTCCTCGTGGAGGGCTGGGAACGCCGGAAGGCGTACACAGGGGGCGGAGCCACGCCTTCTGCCCGGGAAAAAGCAAACAGCTCCTTCCAGTCTGTGTAAGACAGACGCTGGCTGCAGTTTGTTGGAAACTGCACTGCATCGGTTGGTGAGCCTTGGGGGTCCCTCTCTCTCTCTCTGGGATCGAGAAGCAGGTACTCTGAGGGGCGCTATTGCGCTAGGGGGAGACACACAAAAAAAAAAAAAAAAAGTTTTTTTTGTTTATTGCTGGCAAAGTGTCCTGTATTAACATGGACCCTGCCACTCATGTATCTCCTCCGGATCCCCTCGAGGGGTCTGCGGGATCCTCCAGCACCCCATTGACAATTGAATCTTTGTCAGCTATTATGGAAACTTTTGTGTCCCGGGTGGAAGTGGCTTGTCAGGGACAGGGCGCAAGAAAGCGACCCCCGCCTAACCCCTTATTATCTGAAACCTCGGATTCAGACTCTGAGCCTATTTCTGCAGTTGCAGGTACTTCATCTGGTATTGGTGTCTCGGGTCCTGTCTCTTCAGACAGTGAGGAGGATGTTTCGGCATCTGCCATAGCCCGAGAGGAAGCGTTGGTAAACGCACTCATTGTATCTGTTCAAGAGACTTTAAGGTTACAGGGTATTCCATCAGAAATAGCTGAAACTGAGATCCCTTTTGGGACTAAAAAGCGCATCAAAGTGGCAAAGGTTTTTCCATTGCCCAAATGTTTTGGCAATCCAATCGATGAAGAATGGCGTCTGCCAAAACGCACTTTTAATATTTCCAAACGCATTGACAGGCGTTATCCGTTTGAGGAAACCCTTATTAAGAAATGGACAGAACCACCTGTGGTGGATTCACCTATTGCTAGATTGAATAAAGCCACGGTTATTCCTTTAGAAGACGCTCCGTCTTTTAAAGATCCAGTGGATCGCAAGATAGAAGCTATGTCTCGCACCATGTTTTCCTTGATTGGATCAGCTTTCAGGCCAATAATTGCTATTGGTCTGGTTTCGCAGGCTGTAACTGAATGGACCAAGTGGTTACGCCGGGACTTAGAAGAAGTCCCTCAGGCGGTATCAGATTTGTTGGAACAAATGATACAGGGGTTACAGTTTGTATGTGATGCGGCGTTAGACGCCACTCCATTAATGGCGCGAGCATCAGTCTCAGCAGTGGTTCTCAGGCGTACACTGTGGCTAAAAGGTTGGATAGCCGACCAAGGTTCCAAAAAAGCATTGGCTAATATCCCCTTTTCAGGAGAGCGTCTATTTGGAGCCAACTTAGATGAGATCATTAAGGATCTCACCGGTGGAAAAAGCACCTTTTTACCGCAAAATTTTAAAGGTAAAGGAACTCGTCAAAGACGAGGGCCTTCTTTTTCTGCTCACAAGAGGTTTTTTCGTCCAGCGGGTGAAAAAACTAAGTCCTCCAAAGCTCCTGCAGGAGGCGTCAGGGGTCGGTGGTCGGGCAAGCAAAAGCCCGCCCCCTCCAGACCCGAAGATAAACCATCCAAAGCCTGAAGGTGCGCCCCCACCCATAACTGGGGTGGGGGGACGTCTTCGCCGGTTCCCGGATCCATGGCTTTCCAGAATCCCGGACAAATGGGTTTGCGAAGTCATAAAGTCAGGGTACAAGATCGAGTTTCGATCTCTCCCACCGGCGCGATTCTTCCCTTCCAATATCCGACTATCTCCGGATCGTCTAGAAGATCTGCGGAGAGCAGTCACAGATCTACTACAACAAGGAGTGGTAGTCCACGTTCCTTGGACAGAACGGTTTCAAGGGTTTTATTCAAACCTGTTTACAATACCCAGGAAAGAGGGCAAAGTGCGTCCAATTCTGGACTTAAGAGCGCTCAATTCTTTCGTCAACATAAGAAGATTCAGAATGGAGTCCATTCGCACGGTAGCAGCCTTCCTGCATCCAGGGGATGTCCTAGCGTCCATAGACATCAGGGACGCCTATCTTCACATCCCATTTTCGCAGGACATCAGCGTTTTCTACGCTTTTCCGTAGAGGAGAACCACTATCAGTTTGT
The DNA here is from genome assembly GCF_965119305.1 of Pelophylax lessonae. NCBI lineage: Eukaryota > Metazoa > Chordata > Amphibia > Anura > Ranidae > Pelophylax > Pelophylax lessonae. The sequence continues at coordinate 241,107,366 of NC_138769.1, forward strand.
GGCGTTACCTTTCGGTCTCGCCACGGCTCCGCGGGTCTTCACAAAGGTGTTGGCCCCTATGTTGGCGCTTCTGCGCCAAAGAGGTATATCGATTCTAGGTTACCTAGACGATCTTCTGCTTCATGCAGAATCTCCTCAGACCTTGCTACAAAACATAGAAATTACTATGATTTCTTTACAGGAATTCGGGTGGCTGGTGAACCAGCAAAAGTCATTTCTGGTTCCCACCCAGAGGCTCGAATATCTGGGTCTAATTCTAGACACAGTCAGGACGAGAGTTTTCCTTCCGGTAGGGAAACTTCGAAAGATTCAATCAGCAGTCCAGTTGTTACTGTCCAACAGCTGGTCTTCCCTTCGGACGTGCATGAGGGTTCTGGGGTTGATGGTGGCTTCATTCGAAGCAGTCCCATTTGCCCAGTCCCATACCCGAATTCTTCAGCAAGAGATTCTTCTCAGATGGAATCGGAATCCGGAATCCCTGGACAATCAGATACGATTGAGCAAACAGACCAGAGAGTCTCTGGTTTGGTGGCTTCGGTCTCCAATGCTCAGCCAGGGAAAGTCATTTTTGCCAATATATTGGACGATAGTGACCACGGATGCCAGTCTATCCGGATGGGGAGGAATTCTTGGTCAGTTATCTGTCCAGGGACTTTGGTCCCCGGAAGAATCCAGATTACCGATAAATGTATTGGAACTGAGAGCGATCAGACTTTGTCTGATTCACTGGACCGAGCAGCTCCAGGGCAGCCCGGTTCGGATCCAGTCGGACAATGCCACGGCCGTGGCTTATGTCAATCATCAGGGGGGCACCAAGAGTGTCCGAGCGGCCAAAGAAGTGGCTTGCATTCTTCGCTGGGCGGAACGATTTGTTCCAGCAATCTCTGCGGTGTTCATTCCGGGGGTGGAGAATTGGCAGGCAGATTATCTCAGCCGTCAGACCCTGGATCAGGGGGAATGGTCCCTCCATCCAGACGTTTTCCACCAGTTGTGCCTACGGTGGGGCACACCGGATGTGGATCTGTTGGCATCACGATTCAACAGGAAAGTTCAGAGATTCGTGGCTCGCTCCCGCGATCCTCTAGCAGAAACCGCAGACGCACTGATCGCCCCGTGGGGGCAATACCAGCTAATATATGCCTTCCCTCCTCTCGCGTTACTGCCAAGACTTCTTCGCAGGGTAGAGGAGGAAGGAATCCCAGTAATCCTGGTAGCTCCGGACTGGCCTCGTCGAGCTTGGTACGCCGACATGGTCAGACTGGTGGCGGACGTCCCATGGAGACTTCCTCTCAGGGAGGATCTACTGTCTCAGGGACCGATCTTCCATCCTGCTTTACGATCGCTGGCTTTAACGGCCTGGCTATTGAGACCCAGGTGCTGAAGGACAAAGGTTTGTCAGCTTCAGTTATTCCTACTCTAGTTGAAGCAAGGAAAGCGACTTCCAGAAAGATTTATCATCGCACATGGAAGTCCTACATTGCATGGTGTGAACCTTTGGGGTTCCGTCCTCGGTCTTATTCAATTAGTCGAATATTGGCTTTTCTGCAACAAGGGGTTGAGCAGAAACTGGCCTTGAGTACTATCAAGGGTCAGGTCTCAGCATTAGCCATCTTCTTTCAGAAGCCTTTGGCTACTCATTCCTTGGTGCGGAATTTCATCCAGGGGGTGCGACATCTGGCTCCGCCAGTGCACGCGCCGTTACCCCCCTGGGATCTTAATTTAGTGTTGTCGGTTCTTCAGAAACCTCCCTTTGAAGATATTAGGGAGATTCCTCTACCCACGTTGTCCCAGAAGGTGGCCTTCTTGGTGGCTATTACTTCTGCACGCAGGGTGTCAGAACTGGCCGCATTATCTTGTCGTTCACCATATCTGGTGGTTCATAGAGATAAGGTGGTTCTTCGTCCGAATCCATCCTTCCTACCAAAAGTAGTTTCAGAATTTCATCTGAATGAAGAAATTGTATTACCTTCCCTGTGTCCTAAGCCCAGTCATCCTCGGGAATTTGCTTTGCACTCCTTGGATGTGGTCCGGGCGATCAGGGTATACTTGAAAACGACAGACTCGTTTCGCAAGACGGATTCACTTTTTGTGATCCCAGATGGACCCAAAAAGGGGTTGCCTGCATCTGCCGCGACCATTTCCAAATGGATCAGACAGACGGTAGTACAGGCTTATTCTATTAAGGGTCGGGAGCCCCCGTTCCCTGTTAAGGCGCACTCCACTCGGGCACTTAGTGCGTCATGGGCCTTTCGCCATCAGGCGTCAGTGGTCCAGGTGTGCAAGGCGGCTACCTGGTCGTCGGTGCATACCTTCTCTAAACATTATAAAGTTGATGTAATGGCATCGTCTGATGCCTCATTTGGCCGCAAGGTTTTGCAGGCCGCAATTTGAGGAGACCAGTGGTCTACCTCGAGGGTTTTTTTCCGTTGGAAAATTTTTTCTTTTAGTCTCATTCTTTGTTTATAATGAGCCTTTAAAACTTCTAGTTTGGCACCGGTTGGGCCTACTAGATTGGATTTGATTTTGTCAATCCCACCCCTCATTTGTGGCACTGCTTCTGGATGTCCCAGCTCTTGAGAATCAAGAAGACTACGTCTGTCAATGAGCGATAGAGAAAAATGGATTTTTGTAAGAACTTACCGTAAAATCCTTTTCTCTTAAGCTCATTGACAGACGTAGTACCCGCCCCTCTATCATTGAGTTGGGTTGGGTTAATTTCTCTGTACTGCTTTAAACAGAACTGATTCCCTGTAGCAGAGAGTGGGAGGATATACCCTCAGGGACTGCCCCCTAGGGTGGAGCCAGAACGTTTTGTCATTCTGCCTAGTCCTACTCCTGCGGAGACAACATAACCCAGCTCTTGAGAATCAAGAAGACTACGTCTGTCAATGAGCTTAAGAGAAAAGGATTTTACGGTAAGTTCTTACAAAAATCCATTTGTTTTGGTGGCACACGCAGAAGTGGAAGAGCCGAGAACGCCAGCAGGAGACCCCAGAAGAGGAGGTTCGGGGTCGCGCTACACAATACCGTTGCACAGAGCAGGTGAGTATAATCATTTTTGTTGTTTTACAAAATAAATAAATAAATAACAAGAAGCCTTTACAACCTCTTTAATTTGCTAAGTTATAATGCATGTGTTCCAGTGCGTATGATGTGGGAATATATAAGATCACTGGTAAGGCACTCACAATTGGGGGGTTTTAAACTCCCTTCCTCCCCCACCCCCTTTTTTTTTTTTTTTTTGGTCTTTTCTCCTTCTCCCTCTTCCCTCTCTCTTTCTCCCACCTCCTCCCTCTGAGAGGGGGGGGGGGGGGAGGAAAAAATTCTCAAACTAAGAAGTACTCCTGGTCGTTTAATCTGAGACCACTCTGCGGGTTCTAGACATGACGAATGATCATTTTTGTGGTCCCCATATTATGGGCTTTGGTAAGATAAGCTATGCGAGGTTCAATATAAGTGTGGAACTAGTTATGGAAAATTCCCTTTTTTCTTTATAAATTCCCCCCCTTTTCCTGCCCCCTTTTTTTTTTCGCTTTCCTTACCCCCCCCTTTTTTTTTCTTTCTCTCTTTTCTTTCTTTTCTTGATATTTAAAAAAATTAAAAACCTTAGAAGCATTGGAGAATTTGGATAGTTGGCATAGATTGGTCCAAGTCAAATAGGAAACCTTTGTTATTTATCAATGTTAATAAATTATATATGTCTTTTCTTTTATTTATGGATGTAATAACTATATGTTGGCATCTTGTTTATAATGGATCAGACTTTGTAAATGTTGTATTGTAATACCTCCTTTGTTTCTTTATTATAAATAAATAACATTTAAAATAATGCATGTGTTCATTGCCTTTACAGTCATCATATTTAGACATCTGTCTGTTATTTTAATCTCTCATTGGCAGTCATTCATGAAAAAAACAAACCGTTGTAATAGCTAATAGCAGTCACTCTAGCTTAGTGAATTAAGCCTGGCCATAGATGATGATTTTTTCTTTTTGATTAGCCCACTAGGGCTGATCAAAAAATGGAACAGGTTCCTCCATCCACACAAACGAGGAGAATGGAGGAATTCTTCCTGCTGTGCTATTGTATTCTGCCAGAGGGGATTCCTCCTCTGTAAGAATATTTTCACCAGTGCTGCAGACGCTGGGCAAATGAACTTTTTCCAACAGTCCTGTTTGACAGAAGTCTGTCAAGTGATAACAGCCAAAGATGGATCAGAATTTGGCTTGTTCCTGCTGAACCGGCTGCATTTTGATCCATCTATGGCCAGTTACTGAGAGTTCATATAGCCTGGTAGCTGAGGACTTTGTAATTAACATCAGAGGGATTAAAAACTTAAAGCAATGTTTTTTTTTCCCCTTAGCACCATTTGTGTAATAAATTTTTGACTCCCAATATAGAGTTAAAAAAAATGACTATAGCTCTCTTCTGCAATACTAAGTGCCGGTTCACACTGATCCGACTTGGACCGCGACTTGTCAGCCTGACAAGATGCGGTCCGTCACGCTCCGTCGCGCTCCCATTGTTCGGTACAGGAACCGTTCTAATAGGAGCGACACAAGTCGCTCCGACTTAGAAAAAGGGTCCTCTACTACTTCGGGGCGACCTGGAGCGACTTGCATAGACATTCATTTTATGAAGTCTGTGCAAGTAGCGCCAAAGTCGCGGTGCACGCTACTTCACAGGTCGCCCCCTAAGTCGGAGCGCCGTAGTGTGAACCGAGCCTTAAACATCAGGAGAAGTATCTATTCTGCTGAATCGTACTTTGATGGTTTTGCTACCTTGAGAAGCTTTTTTTTTTTTTGGGAAATTGCTGCCTTTTGCAGCTATGTTACTAGGTGTCTCTTGGTTACCATGGTGTCAGAAAGCTCATGAGCACCAGACTGTGCTTTCCAGACTTTCTCCATTTTCTCAGGATATATGATCATATCTATATTAATGACTACAGCCTAAACTGGGCTATACATTCTATGAAGGAACATATTTATGTAGTATAGCACTTTATTACCATGCTTTAAGGCCTTTACACACAATTCTCCTGTTTGAGCATCTACTATTTCCAGAAGTTTTTTTTCTTTTTGTATGTATTTGCGCGTATTCGTGCGTATTTGCTTGCATTGAGGCTTAAATTACTGACCAAAAATGCAGATTTTTCTATTTTGTTCTTACTGAAGAATGCACAGCGCTTGTTTACACGTCTGTGTGCACAGGCACATTACAATTAATGGGCTGTATTTTAGCTCAGAAAAAAAAAAAAAAAAAAAAGCTGTACTGAGCTTTTTCAAGCTGCGAGATGCTCAAACAGGAATATCGTGTGCAAGAGGCCTAAAGGAACTGATATATCCATCTAGTATTAAGAATATTTTTTTATTTTGTTTATTCTTTAGTTATGCAGAAAGCTTGGAGAGAAAGAAGTCCTCAGTCGAGAGTAAAAGCTGCTTATCAAGCTTTAGAAGCATACAATGAGTAAGTAATTATGGTAACTACTTCCCCCACCCAATTTGCATTAATATGTTCCCTTGTAGCCCCATTCTGTTAGAACAGTTTCCACCATGACAGCTAGCTACCTACACTGTGTGCAGCCGCTAGCTGCCAGACCTTGAGGCCAATGACCGCTAATAACTGGGAGCCAATCAGAGTTGTTCCCAATCAGCTCTCATTCAAGGTCCAAATTGGACCTTGTTTCATAGCATTTTTGCCTTCCTCTGGAGCAACTGTGGGAAGAGGATTGTGTACTGTATATCAAGGTTTTCAATGTATTTTTTTTTTTTTTACCGGTTGAACTAGATGTCTGATCTTGTGTCTTTTGTCAACCAAAACTTCGAAAGGCGTCAAGCTCAACCCCACCACCAAGTAACAGTGAAAGATCATGCTTTAGATTGAGGAAAAGTATGATTAGTATGGTTTTATGGGGGTGATGAAATCTGGCAACCTGTCATCAGAGATGGCTGCTTAGGAGCTGAGCTCTGTAACCTGCACTAATATACACTCATCGGCCACTTTATTAGGATCACCTGTTCAATTGCTTGGTAACACAAATTGCTAATCAACCATTCACATGGCAGCAACTCAATGCATTTAGGCATCTAGACATAGTGAAGATGACTTGCTGAAATTCAAACCGAGCATCAGAATGGGTAAGAAAGGGGATTTAAGTGACTTTGAATTAGGGATCGACCGATATCGTTTTTTCATTGCCGATACCGATATTTTGGTCATCGCGTATCGGTATCGGCCGATATGGGCCAATATTTTCGTACATTTAAAACTTTTTTTTATTTTTTTTTATTTGAGTTGACGGGTACTCTTGTGGAGGGATCTGGGATCTAAAAGACCCCAAACCCCTCCTCTGCACTTAAAAGCGTTCAAAACGCCAAGTTTGGCTGTTTTGAATGCTGTCATTATTTTAAATCTGGCACCAGTACCCAGAAGTGATGTCATGACAACACTTCTGGGTTTTTGCATGGAGACCCAATCAGAGCCGAATGCGACTTTGATCGGGTCTTCGGTGGCCATGCAGGCTGGTTGCCCGGTGGGACGGGAGACCTGGGCGAGCCACGGAAGGTGACAGGAGGGGGGGACATCCCCTCCCGCTCCTTGTAATGACAGCCGAGTGGCTTCTCAGTTGCATCGGTTGTCATTACAAGACAGCCGACTGTCGGCTATGGACGCCGGTACCAGGGTGATGCCTCTAGCTGCAGGCATCACTCCGGTACAAGTAATTTCCGAAATATCGGCAATATCGGCCACCTTGGTATATCGGGGAAAGTGCAGATCGGCCCTCAATATATCGGCTTTGCCGTAAATCGGTCGATCTCTACTTTGAACGTGGCATGGTTGTTGGTGCCAGGCAGTTGGTCTGAGTTTTTCAAAAACTGTTGATCCACTGGGATTTTCACGCATAACCATCTCTAGGGTTTACAGAGAATGGTCTGAAAGATAGAAAATATCCAGTAAGCGGCAGTTGTGTGGATGAAAATGCCTTGTTGATGTCAGAGGAGAATAGGCCGACTGGTTCAAGATGATAAAAAGGCAACAGTAACTCAAAACACCACTTGTTACAACCGAGATATGCAGAATACCATCTCTGAATGCACAACACATTGAATCTTGAAGCAGATGGGCTACAGCAGAAGACCACACCGGTTGCCACTCCTGTCAGCTAAGAACAAGAAACTGAGGCTACAATTCGCACAGGCTCACTAAAATTTGACAATAGAAGATTGGAAAAACATTGCCTAGTCTAATGAGTCTCAATTTCAGGTAGGGTCAGAATTTGGCAAAAGTAACATGAAAGCATGGACCCATCCTGCCTTATATGAAAGGTTCAGCCTGGTGGTGTAATGGTGTGGAGGATATTTTCTTGGCACACTTTGGGCCCCTTAGTACCACTTGAGCATCGTTTAAACACCACAGCCTACCTGAGTATTGTTGCTGACCATGTCCTTTATGACTGCAGTGTACCCATCTTCTGATGGCTACGTCCAGCAGGATAATGCACCATGTCACAAAGCTCACATCATCTCTTTCTGGTTTCTTGAACATGACAATGAGTTCACTGTACTCCAGTGGCCTCCACAGTCACCAGATCTCAGTCCAATAGAGCACCTTTGAGATGTGCAGCCGATAAATGTGCAGCAATTGCGTAGTACTATTATGTCAATATGGACCAAAATCTATGAGGAATGTTTCCAACACTTTGGTAAATTTATGCCACCAAGAATTGGGGCAGGTCTGAAGGCAAAAGTGGGTCCAACCCTGTACTAGCAAGGTGTACCCAATAAAGTGGCTGGTGAGTGTATATCTATAAATTATTGCTTAGTTTATATTTATTTAGCATAGGCTGGCCATAGACAGTTCATTCTTCTTTTTTTTTTCTTTAAAGCAAATAGATTCCCTTATCCACACACGTGATGTGGAAGGAGGAATACTCCCAGATGTGCCATTTTATTCTGACAGCAGGATTCCTCCACTGTCAGAATACACTGATCAGCGGCTATAGCTCATTAAAACTTTTCCAAAAGCCCTGTTTGGCAGACGTCAATTCTTGGATCGACTTCAGTCAAGCAGGAATGATCATGAATGGATCGAAATTCAGCCTGTCTCTGCTGAACGGGTTGAATTTCCATCCTTCTTTGGAAAGCTTTCGTTTTTATGTTTAGATTCCAGGTAAGCAGTGAGTGGTTTAGAAGCTAGCTGGATTTAGTTTTTTTAAAAGAAAATGTATGGTCTTGAATCCATATCCAATTATTGAATTCAATAAGAATTTAGAACAGTGCATATATAATTTTCCTGCTGTAACAAATGGTTGTCTGACAGCTGTGCCACAGCTTACATCCTTCTGGCGGAAGAGGAAGCTACAACCATCTCTGATGCAGAAAAGTTCTTCCAACAAGCACTGAAAGCAGCAGAAGGTGCTTACAAGAAATCTCAACAACAGCAGCACTTGGGTTCTCAACATGAAGCTCAGCATAGTGAGTAAACCTTGCCCTATTTCCCAGCTAAAATTACTATAGTCACTGTAATTCAGCAGTCCAGTAAATTATTTGTGTTGTCCATTGGATTCCTTTGAGAAAATGTATCCTGCAAATGTGTGCGTTTGTCTGTGTGGGGTAGGGGTGGAGGGTGCATTGGAGAGGTCATATTAAAGATGTTACTTGTTGAAGAATATGAGCAGTTTTCCAGTAATCTATAGGGCTGCAATAGATATAGCAAGTTCTGCAAAGTACTCAGTGTAACCTCTCTGTGCAGTGACAAAGGAGTACAGCTGATACAGGCCACATGATCAAGACCCTGCTCTCTCAACTACATCAGTAGATGGGTACCCAGGCCTCTTGTTGGTATCAATTAGGCATGCATGGACATGCAAGTGGGGAATGATGTTGCAAACTATAAGGGTTTTTATGGAGTTTGCAGATCACTTTTTAAATCTTATGCAGTCCTGCAGTTGTCTCTAAAATTGCAATAATGAGGTTGTACCTTTTTTACCAGTGTGTATCTAGGCTTCTGGTGCATTGGTGCCTGAACCTGTGCAACACAAATTCCCAGCCTGGAAAGCCTGGGTGCTGCATACAGCAGCTGATAGACACGAATGGATGACTGTATGGACGTACTCAGGTAGAAGCTGGTGCTCCAAAATCATGAGTATAGCAAAAAGCAGAAATGTTTCCATTGTTTGCATACTTCCACACTGCCCCCTCCTGGAATATACCTGGCCATACACCCTCAACACCCCAATCCACCTTGTCCACATGTTGATGGGGACAAGGGCCTCCTCCCGACAACCCTGGGAGATGGTTGTGGGGGTCTGCGGGCAGGGGGCTTATCGGAATCTGGAAGCCCCTTTTAACAAGGGGGCCCACAGATCCTGCCCCCCTATGTGAATGAGCGCTGTACCCCCTACCCATGCACCCCAAAAAAACAGTGTAGTGTAAATAATGACAAGAGAAGGTTTTGAGAAGTCCTTTATTAAAAATCTTCCTCCGATCTTCTGCATCAGGTCTTCTCCCTCTGATCTTCTGCCTCAGATCTTCTCCATCAGGTCCCTCCCCTTTCCTTACCTGCGGGGCTGCATGCTCGGATAAGGTTCTGTAATGGATTTTGGGGGATACCCCACTCTGCTTTTTTTTGGCGTGGGGTTTTTCCCTTAAAATCCATACCAGACGCAAAGGGCCTGGTATGAAACTTGAAGGGGACCCCACGCTGTTTTTTTCCCATTTTGGCGTGGAGTTCCCCTTCAAGATCCTCAGAGCACAAGTCCCACCACGAGTCGGATCATCGTGATCCAAATTGGATGCGTCTTCTTTTCAATGGGCTGAAAGCCAGATCAAAGACGGCTCTCATAGGCAACCATTGGTTTTGAATAGAGGCAGAGAAACGCTGCTAAAAGCTAACGTGGCTAAACGTGTATTAACGCTAATGGAAAAGGCACATTTTTACAGCTGCTTTTTCCTGGGGTTGATCGTGGCTTTGCAGCTCGCTAACGCCCTGTGTGCATGAGGCCTGAAATGGTCAGCTAGTTCATCCAAAAGTAACATTTACTTGTGGATGGAACTTGGTGGACTAACTCATGCACTGGTTTCTTATATTCCATAATCCAATGGCGTCCAAACTGCGGCCAAGGGGCCAGATAATACCCTTTCCTCCCTTTTTCTGGCCCTTGGGGCATTCTTCCCCCCACTGTCAGCAGCAGTAAGCCATAGTTCCTGCCACTCTAATCCTCCCACTGACATCAGTGATGGGGCACTATTCCTCCCACTGACACCAGTAATAGGGCACTATTCTTCCCACTTACAGCATCTATGGGGCACTTTTCCTCCCACTGACACCAATGATGGCCACCATTTCTCCCACTGACACCAACGATGGGTGCCATTCCTCTCACTGACATCAACGATGGGGTACTATTCCTCCCCTTAATACCAAAGATGGGGAACAGTTTACTCCAACTGACCCCAGATCATTTTCTTCTTCCACTAACCACAGTTTGGTCCCCCTAAAGTTTGAAGGACAGTAAACTGGACCTTTGTTTAGAAAGTTTGGAGACTCCTGCCATAATCCAACAACAAGATCCATAGTTCTAAATTCTATGACAGTCTATTTTGGGAATTTTGCTTAGCCACCCTCTATCGCCATCACTATCACCACATTTGCATGTTTTCCTCTTATTGTAGTCCATAATATAGAATGTCAACAAGGTGAATAGGACCCCCTTCTTAATGACGACAGCAGGTGTGCATATCCAGGGAACTCAGGCACAAAGTCACCAATGAGTGTTGTAAGAATTTTTTAGATGGTCTAAGTCTATCAAAAACAATAATATCAGTTTTGGATGAACTGACTCTCTTCAAACAAAATATTTAACAAAGAGTTCATGTGTTGTAGTCTTTTTTTTATTGTAGTACGGTTCAACATGGTAACTAAAAACACGTTTTTTTTTCCCCTCTCTTTCCAGAACGAGACATGAATGTCTTGGTTTATGTAAAGAGAAGGCTGGCAATGTGTGCTAGAAGATTAGGAAGAATACGAGAAGCTGTAAAAATAATGAGAGATGTGAGTATTTCTACATTCCTGTACTTTGAGATTTTTATAACCCTAAAAATATAATTATGTTTTCAATGCAGAAATCATGTTCCAGTTTCCCATTCCATATGGGACCACAGAGCATTGGTGACAATATTTGGCATTCAGTTGATGTACAAAAGGGTGGGCATCATACACCAAATGAAGATGGAGGAATGTCTGTGTTAGGCTGGTCATTATGTGGGAAATTTGTCAAACAAAATAGCATTACAATTCAATGCAAATAAGACTGCCTCCTGTTTAATAAAGTTTATGCAGCAAATTTTCTGTGTTTTTGGAACTCATTTGCCTGGAATACTGGTGGGCCAACAGGGACAGATTTGCACAAATATGCAACAGATTTAGCAATAGGGAGGAAACTTTCACTCCAAATAAATTAAGAGGAGGTTAATATGTTGCAGTGATATTTTGGACCAGCAAAGGGAGGAATTTATAAATAAAGCTGAACTCGTGGTAAATCTCACTCACTGCTACTGTTTGGCATTGCCTTGATAAGTGTCCCCAAATGAGCTATCCTGACATGGACCCCAGTTTTTCTCTGAAGAACATTGCTTGCTCCTTGTAACAGTATGAGGCCCCTTTCACACAGGCGGACCGTTCAGATCCGCCTGTCAGTTTTTTTGGCGGATCTGAACGGTCCCTCCATGCATTCCTATGGGGCATCGGATGTCAGCAGAGACATGTCCGCTGACATCCGATCCGTCAAATCTGGACGGATGGAAACTCTATTTTCCATCCGTCCAGCGGATCGGATGGGTCCGTTCCCATCCGATTTGCCCCATAGAGATGCATGGGGAACTAACAGCTGTGTCTCCGCACACAGCATGGAGACACAGCTGTCATCCTCCTGCTCAGCGGGGGATCGGCGGATCGATCCCCAGCTGAGAAAAACGGAATCCGTCTGACGGGTGGAGTGTGTGAAAGGAGCCTTAGGAGTGCTGGAGAAAATTTGCTAGCCCCTGTATAGCCACTTGGGTGGACCAAGGAATTTTTATAAAGGTACCTAAGTGTATGTTTGTGTAGTCTAGCAGCCTTCAGCAAGGCAGCATTTTTAAGGCAAATCGAGGCATGGGTGTTACTTGCAAAGTGAATTTTCACCACATTCACATAGCTCTGGGGCAAATTGCCTTGCAAAGTGAAAAGTCTATTTGCCTTTGATAAATGACTTTCTAAGACATTTACCCAGAGAAAGTATTCAGATAAGTGGAGTTATAATTTTCCTGATCTGCATGCTTATTTCAGCTCAGAAAGTACTGAATCCATTGCATTACGATGACCACCTGAAAGTATCCTCTTTAAAAAGAGGTCCACAGTGACAGCCTCCAAGTACAGTTTTCATTCAAATATGGTACATTTAAAGTGTATGTAGCCTTAACTGAATATTGAAATTAGGCGTTTGTGTTTTTATGCCTATGCTGTTAGAAACAGTGTCTTCTGTTTTTATTTTTGCTTTGATGGGAAAATACCTGGCAATCCTGCCAGTTCCCCTTCTATCCCAATTCACATTGATTATGCCAAGCATGGAAGCAGATCCATGTCTGCGTGGTCAGTTTACAGAGCTGTGCACCCTGCTTGGAATAACAGAATGCCTTGCCAATACACAGCATTCCTGTTTCTCCTTTATTCAGTTTGGCTGCTATGCCCCTTACCCAGTCCTTCTGTGTTGATTGTCAGTGGCTTCAGCTAGAAGCTGCTATATTAACCACAGGGAAGTTGGGCAAAGGGCATGGTAAATAACCGGACTGCAGGAATTACAGGCACACTGTGCATAGACACAGCATCCTGTAACTTCAAGCAGGAACAAGGCACTCATTTGTGCCATGTTCCCCTGGCACACACAGACAATTCCCCCACTTTTGGGAACGGTAAGAAAGTGACCGCCATTTAAAGCATTTACCAAGGCATTGAGCGTTTTTTTTTTTTTCAAATGCAGTTTAAAGCAGAACTTGTTTGTATCTGAGCACCGCAAACTAAAAACACTATTTTATTAATTTTTAATTCAAAATAAAAATTTGAAATAAGTTCAAAAGCAAACTCACCCATTCATCCATGTCTCCATGCTTTATTTTGTTGAGAATTAATAAAAAAACAACCCCCTAGTGTTTCTAGCTGTGGCCAGATGATTAATGTAGCATTTACTTCCTTGAATCCATCTGTCCTTAGCTCCGGCATGCAGGCAGGAGGGCATGGTTAAGTGAAAGAGCCCCTCCTCCCACGGAAAAAAAAGGCCATGAAGACTCATGACTACAAAGAAAAAATGTGATTAACCTTTGGTGTGCTCGTATACAACACCACTGTGGCATGTGCAGCATGAATACGTGTTTTTTTTTTTTTTGCGCATCTGCAGCCTCCTGAAGCTGTGTGCAGGCAATCTATGGTACTTTATAAGGCTGCAGCAGTTGTACGAACACAGCCGCAATTCCTATTTTGACAGGGTGCCGGCCCATGGCATTTGGGACTACTCAACTGCACCTGCACACCTGTCAAATTAGAACCTGTGGTCATGTGTCTGTACAGCCATTGTGTCTTTAAAGGGTAACATATGCTGCTTTCACGAAGCTCCAGCTTGCTCTAGTCACAAAAATAAATGGCTCATTCTCTCTGTACAGGCCACAGCGCCCATGTAATTGAGCTGTGCCCTTAATTTTTATATATACTATCTATCATTTATATATTTATTACACATAATATATTTTTTTTCACATTTTTTTTTCTTACATTTCTGTTGAGTGAAAGATTGCTTTGGTGAAATATCAGACCTTTGATGTCTCACTTTTGAGATAGAGAAAGAGATTGAGGACACGGAGTCCTCAATTCCCATCTCTGCAGCCACATTTGGACTTACTGAATAAACAGAAAGCACTGTGTACCGAAGCTTCCTGTTCATTCACAAACTGAAACACTGTTAACTATACTTCCGTCATAAATGAACACATTTCCTGTAGGAATTCAAGGAATATTTAGAAAATTCTAGCTGTCACATTTTTTTGATGCATGGCTGTGATCAGCGGCTTGTCAGCTGCCAATCACAGCTGTTTTTTTATTCAGATGTTCTGGGTTTGTGGCTTCCCGATAACGTGACCACTGTAATTGGCTCTTATAGCTGTCACATTATCAGGAGCTCGTACTGCTGGTTCTCGATCAGAAGTCATTATTGAAAGCTGTTACAGCTCAGTGAGTATGCTGGGAGTTCACACTGAGCATGCTTTCAGCACACAACCTCAGACCACTGGTATGCATATTTGCGGCTACTGGGCGTTACGATCAACTCTCTCTGCTGCTGCACATAAGCTTTATGCAGAAGAGAAGAGGTTAAAAATTTGCAGATATATAAGATATAAGGCCACTGTACCAGTTACAAAATGCTTAGGGTTCAGTTCGAGTCAGTTTTGACCAACTACATTATAGATACATTTGTATGCATACATTTTTTCTAAACATGAAACTACAATTAAAGATTAAAGAAATTCTAGATGCCTGGTGAATTTATGGAAAAGATTCCACATCTTATTTACAAGTGCCACCCCCCCAACCCCCATCTGCCTCTGAAATGTTATAGTGCAACAGTAAGCGTAAAAGGAATATTGAATGTGGAACAATTTGTATGTGTTGCACATTACAGGCCTGATTGATTGCCACACTGAAAAATGATATATCAAAACTACCCATTAATAACAAACGAAGCATAAAATAAATCCAGCAAAGCTATGCAATTACTAATCAGACTGCAATGTAACCTAATTAGGTTCCATTCAATTGAATGCACTAGAAAAATTGAATAATTGCATGTGAATGTGAAAGTAATGATATATTTGTTTTAACTAATTGATGTATTTACTTGCAGTTAATGAGAGAGTTTCCTTTGCCCAGCATTGTAAATATCCATGAAAACCTGCTGGAGGCTCTTCTGGAATTGCAGGCATATGCGGATGTTCAGGCAGTGCTTGCTAAATATGACGGTGAGCTGAACTATTATTATCCAGGTATTGCTAATGTAGTGTGTTAGCGACACTTTAAAAACGTTACCTTTAAATGCTCTGTCTAAAAATATTATATAGTGGATTTTCCCTTGCTTACCTGTAGTACCTGGTCAGTTAATCACTATATAAATATATAAATATATATATATATATATAAAAAATGTGTTGCACTGTTTTTTAACAAAGAAAATGAACGTTTAATCAATCAATGTAGAAATAATCACACACACATACAATTTGTGCAATCCTATAAAATGCTAAATAATAAATTATGTAAAAGTTACACAAGAGGTCTACATCACAATAACTCCAGTGCTTTTGTACTCCAACAGTGCAAAAACAAACTCCAGTGCTCCAACACCTCTACACAAGGCTGCTTACCAGAAGCCTAGACCTCACTGCATAAGAGGTCTAACAGCGCTTTGAGGAAAGACATTTAGATCCTTGATGGATGGATTTCTCCAACATCTTACACATCAATGGTAGCTTGCATTATTGTTCAATGACACACATAGAAGCAGCACAAGGGGAAATGCATAGTGTAGTAACTCAGGACAGTGTTTACTAAAATGTAAAAGCAGGTACTCCCATACATTGGCAAGATTCAAACAGATCTTAATACCACCGCTCATCTGAACGAACGCTCATACAAATGGGGGTGATGACATCATGCAGTGATGCCCATAACTGAATAATCACATTTTTGTTGACATTTTCACATTTTGCCAAAGTTAAAAAAATGTTGCGCTGTTAAAAAATAAGTAACTCGTAAAGTACAACACGTGGGAATGATTCAATAGAAGTCCTTAGTGTAAACTATTAAGAATCCACCGTGAATGAAATCTTAATATATCCAAAGTGCACTCCAGGTGTAAAAGCAAAGCTGCTTACCAGAAACCTAGACCTCGTATACACCAAGAAATCTAAAAGCGCATGTAGATGGGAGAAAACCCACAGGGATGGATGATTACCTGCACACAGCCAGATCTTCTTTGCTGTCACTGCCTTAACA
This sequence comes from Pelophylax lessonae, assembly GCF_965119305.1. Classification (NCBI taxonomy): domain Eukaryota; kingdom Metazoa; phylum Chordata; class Amphibia; order Anura; family Ranidae; genus Pelophylax; species Pelophylax lessonae. The sequence goes on from NC_138769.1 coordinate 241,123,441, forward strand.
CCACCTCACACCAGACCACAGGATGAACTCAATTTCACACAGATATCAGGTGTTTTCACCATAGAAGCATGCCTGATAAAAGCATTCCATAGTGAAGTACTGTACGTGGATTTATTGAGTGGATTTATCCAAACAAGAAAGGTACTTACAAACATATAAAATTCAGAGCATTAAAACGGCACCACCAACACTTCAGGCGGGCGCCGTGACGTCACCACTATTCTCTGCTCGACGTATGTTTCGAACATCTTCATGTGTTTCATACATGTTGATTTGGGAATCTCATTGCTCAAAATTTCTACAGCACTGAGATGTTTCAGAATGTCAATTAAGATGTCTCTTGCTCTTGTAACAGACTAGTCCTCAAGAAAGACTTTCTCTCAATACATGCGAAACGTCACTTATAACAAATAGTAGTTCCCAAGAGAGTTAACCATCTTTGGAAGCCAGCTAGGCTCAAGCTTTATGGTTAGACGGAGTGCTCTTGGCTTTGGGTTTAAATAATTAAAGGTGGCTACAGACTTCAAATAATATAAACTGATTAAAACTGTTTTGTTTGCATTGGAATTGTTTGCATGTCTGTAAATACCTGTCTGGCTGGCATTTTAGAAGGATAAAGCGATCATGCCGTGGCCCTATTGTTCACTCATGCACCCCTGCTTCTGACTCTTCATTTATTTCTACAGCTTCAAGTGTGTGATTTTAGATTTGGCATGCTGTTCTAGAGTGCCATTTCCAGACATTTGATCTGCTTCTGCAATGACCTAAAGGTATTGTAAAGTCTCAAGATTTTTCACCTTAATGCATTCTGTGCATTAGGATGAAAAATCTTTTTTGTTGCAGTTGCCCCCAGAGACCCCCCCCCCCCTTTTATTACCTGAGCCCATCAGTTCCAGTGATGTGCACTAGCCCAGTGACTGCAGCCGCTGTCTCTTTCCTCATTAGATCAATTCGCAGCAGCGGGACTCGGGACTATGGATGAGATCCTTCATTCACACCAAAAGTATGACAGACTTAACCAAGGACAGAGGGTCCATGGTCCATATGGCTCCATAGTAAAACAGATGCCCTCTCCAAAACTTACTGTCTCCTAGGAGAAAGTAATTGACCCTATGGATTCAAACAGAAGGGTGGATATGTGACAGAGTCTCGGCTAAAATTGAAGACAAGGTGGAGGATGAGAGTGGGATATTTGTTGCCCAAAATGCAGATTGAGGCAGTTATGGGCTCCAGAGAAGCCTGAGGAAAATTTGTCATTTGCCCAGAGGTAAAATAAAACCATGGGGATGATGAAGTGTTAAGGGCCATACACACTATAAGATTTTCTGAAGACATTTTCCTTCAGATTTACCTTTTCTATGTAGTGCAAGGGCCTGCCAGACTGCATACAAATTGAAAGTGTTTAGGTTTGACCTCATATTATATGGTTTTGGTAAATCTAAAGGAAAAAGTCTTCAGAAAATCTTATAGTGTGTATGGCCCATTACTTGTGACATTGGCTGTTGACTTTGACACTGGAAGATGACACCTGGCTCTGATGACGACTACTGACAAGTTTGACTGTGGTCTGGTTATTGATCTATCCAATGGTTTGCTGGACTCCTTGACTCTTGAATAATGGGTAAGCATACTACATACAAACAGAAGTATGTGAAAAAAAAAAAAACAAACAGAAGTAAACTGAGGAATGTCCTAAAAATGGAAAACCGTACATTCTAGTAGTATCACCTGTTTTTTTATATATGAATTGAGGTCTGGTGAAGCCTGCAAGTCATGTTTCTTTTCATACAGAGTACAAAAATAGTCACCATAAACACAATAATGGAAGAAAAAAAGAATTCAAAATTCTCCTACAACACAATTCTTTATTTAAAAAATAATTGATCTCTCCCAAAAAGTGTATACCACAAAATAAATCAATCTGCGATTTCATCATTGCTTGACTAGAAACTGAGCTGTCCTTGGGCTCACCAGTTGAGGTAGATGTTTGAATGTGACATTTAGACAGAACACAGGCAAGGTAACTGAAAGTATAGTATAACAATTCCTCACGTTCACCCAAATAATACACAAAAATATAAATAAATAGCTGTAGCACTTAAATTTAAAAAATACATTTTCATGTCAATATATACTGTTTTAAATTATGCCATGCTACATTAAGCCCCAATAATAATAATATGAGTAATAATATCACATATGTAAAATACAGCAGCTTCTAACTCAATGTTGCAAAACATAAATCTCATATGTGCACAAAACAAGAACAAAATAAATCAGACACTCGATCAATAGTGCAGTCTTTATTTACAAAATAATTGATATCTCCCAAAAAGTGTATACCACAAAATAAATCAATCTGCGATTTATAATGAATTCCATCCTTCAAGAATGGATTGTGTCTCCGAAAGAGTGTGAACTACCAACAGCTGGAAAACCTGTGGACAGGTGCTCACCTTCCTACATGGACCTTGGTATTACACAGGTCAATCAAACATGCTTTCCTTTTATCAGCCGGGATCAGCTACAAAGCCGGTTCACACACTCTTCAATTTCCTCAGCTCACCTCGAATGCAGTTAATCTGACTATGATATGAGACAAAGAATAAAAGGAATGATCCCTTTATTCACCAAAAAAACTCACATATTGCACATTTAACAAGAGATTGCAATTGCTCGTCCACAAGTGGGAGATCTCCTAGAATATGATAACCAATCAAATTTGAATAAAATGAAACACAGGTCCATAGTTATTCTTAAAGATAACCATAGTCTGATCATAAGAGAGGCAGGCAAAGGTGTATCAGCAGTTGTGCACATTATCGCCAACTGTTAGTAAATTTAAGAACAGTTTGTAAAATCCATAACTTTTGCATCTGTCCGTGAATGTCCATTACGGACATGCAGACTGCATATCTGTAAGGGAAATTTCTGGTCAGATGCAAAAATTATTTATTTCACTTTCTTTCATTGACGGACACAGCTGTCCACGATTAAGAACCACAGGGTTATATTGCCCCCTACAGGAGTAGTACACTAGGCAGAAAAAAGTCTTGGCTACAAAAATGGGCAGTCCTAGGTGGTATACATCCCGCTCTCTGCTATAGGCCTTCAGTTTCTTTCTGCCTAGTCAGGAGTAAGGACCTAATTCCCTGCCTGGATCTCTGGCATTTTTTTCCTATTTACATGGCATTTTTTCTCCTGTTTTTTTTTCCTGTGAGATCTGCAATCAACTGCCGGACTGGGCGACGAGCTGGGTATCCAGATCCAGTCCCCCCCCCCCCCCCAGTCTGGCCAGCGAGCGCACGCAGACCAGAGCTTCGACATATCCCCATTGGACAGGGGCTGGCTTGCGAGTTAAATGCCTCACGAGGTCGCATATGACCGGGTCTCTGTCCGAGTTGCAGTGTTCCTCCTCGCCCGCAGCCTCCCATTTCGATGGTGAGGAGGTTCCGTGTGGAGTGTTGCCGGCCTGGTTCCTGGTATGGTGAGTAGCTGTCCCCTTTCTCCCCCTGGATGGGCTTAGGGTGGACTCGGGCTCCTCCCTGGGTTGGTCGCACCTGTGGGGTCCCCTCAGACCCCCCTTTGGTTTGGTAGTCCCTTTGGGCCATCTTGGTACCACCCCCCTGGAGTAGCGCAGTGGGTTGGCAAATGGCAGTGGTGATGTGCTGCACTGTACCGTTGGGGGGGGGGGGCGGTGGGGCATGCTGCTGGCAGATGGGCTTCACTGGGAAGGGGGGGCGCTGGCCGCTGATGGTGGTCCTGTGCCCGAAGCCCCCCCTCTCCACTGTGGCTGTAGTCAGAGTTCCAGGGATCTTCTCTGAGCGGCTTGTGGATGCCGCGTTTGGTGGCCAATGTGCTGTGGCCTGCACCATTTCTTTGGTGCCTATGTGTTTCTATTGACCGGTGGCCATGTTTGTGTAGTCTGGCAGCCATGTTTTGTTGGTCAAGTGTGCTTGTGGAGCAGGGGCCATGACAGTGGAGCCTCTGGGTGACAATTTTGGCTGTGGGAGCGCCTCCTTTTCCCCTGGTGTTGACTCTTGGCTTTTCTTTCCCTTGAACGCCACACTTGATAGCTATTTCTGGGGCAGACCGCTGCTACTCTGTTAGGGTGGGGAGTCTGACGGGGTCCCTCCCTCTCTCTGCTGCAGGTTATGGGGTGCTCTGTTTACTGTTGACCTGGTGGTGCTAACGGTGTGGTGGGGGTGTCCTATAGTGGTGCTAGACACTTTTTGTGATGGGTTCCCTATTTTTACCTATGGCGTCTCAGAAGCATATTTCCCCACCTGAATCTCTCTTGGAGGCAGCAGGTCCCTCAGGATCACAACCACCCGGTAATGCACTGACAACGGTCCTGGAGTTCTTTGTTTCCCAGGGGAGGTGGCCTTTGAGCGGCAGTCTAGCAAAAAGCATTATACGCCTTCCCCTGCCTCATCGTGTCTTGTCAGATCTTAAATCTGACTCTGCCCCTGGTGACGTGGCCCACCCTGTGGGATTTGTACCCACGTGTCCTGATCTATTAGATAGTGAGGATGATTCCTCCACACCTGTGGCTTCGCACGAAAAGGCGCTGGTTGATGCACTGATTACATCTGTGTGGGAGACTTTAAAACTGGAGGATGCAGCTGAGACTGCGGCGGAGGTGCCTGTTCCCTTAGGCACCCCCAAGCCGTATTGCACAGCAAAAGTGTTTAATTATCACTCCTTTTTTGACAAGTTTGTCTATAACGAGTGTCCAAAACGCCCCTTTTTGGTTCACAAAAGTTTTCCTGTGAGGTACCCCTTTGAAGAATCTCTTCTCGAGAAGTGGACTGTCCCACCAGTAGTGGACCCCCCTGTCTCCAGGTTGAACAAGGCTGGCAGACAGAAAGGCGGAGTCTGTGGCCTGCAATATGTTTGCTATTGCTGGTTCAGCGCTGAGGTCAGTCCTGGTCATTGCCCCGGTGTCGCAAACACTACCCTGATTTCTAAGCTATTTGTTTTGGCAGTGGTGCTTAGACATGTATTGTGGTTTAAGTGTTGGTCTGCAGACCAGAATTCTAAAAAAGTTCAGAGTGATTTACGCTTTCAAGGCGATCCTTTGTTTGGGGCTACCCTAGATGACATCATTAAGAGTTTCACAGGGGGGAAGAATACCTTTCTTCTGATGGGCAGCTTTAAAATCGCGTTGAAGTAGCGCGATTACAAAGCCACATTCAGTGTGAACCAGGGCTAAGGGTCACATTACCAGATTTGTTAGTGCCATTTGATCTTTTCAGCATCAGGCATACGATGATTCAAGCTACTCTGATTCTATAACGCCATTTTGACACATTTGTTAAAGTGGTTGTAAACCCAGTTAACAAAAAATAAACTGAACATTTTTGCAGTCATTTGTGCACAGTCTGACAGATAAAAGAGCAGACTGTCATCTGCAATCCTCCCTTCTTTGCTACTAAAAAAAAAAAAAATCTGACACATGCAAAAAAAAAAAAGGTTGCCCCACCCCTCTCATTTGATTGACAGACATGCAGAGGAGACTCATGCACGAGCATGAGTGAAGGGTGCATGTCTCCTGCTGCCTCAGCCTGAGTGGAAGTGTGTTTAGTTTCAAGTGGTTGTAAACCTCATATGCATCAGTTCTCTAAGACATGCACCATTTTTTAGTTTGTTAAAACAAAATCCAAACCGCTGTATTTTTACCTGAGTATTTTTATCTCTGTGCCTCTCTGAAAATCTCTGGTCCATGGGCGGGGGAGTTGTGACATCACTGGCCCCACCTCCCAGCAGGAAATGATGCTAGTGTGTTTTTTGAGGGAGTGCACAGATGGGAGGTGGGGCCGGTGATGTCATGACTCCGTCTCCCAAGTTCCGGTTTGTAGACATGCCTACAGACCGGAGATTTTCAGAGAGCTGTGACAGGCAAAGAGATGAAAATACTGATGTAAAAATACAGTGCTTTGGATTTTTATTGAACTAAATTGGTGCATGTCTTTGAGATTTACGACGGGCCTGTTGGCATTTGTTTTTTTGTGTTGCCCACTCCTCAGTTGGACTCCTATGGTTAAAGTCTAAAGATACAATATCCTCTATGGTGTTAAAATCTATTTCTTGGCATGCAGTACAGAACACAGGTCTCTCTCCTCTGTTATTTATTATTCCCCCATTGCTTGATACAGAACTGTGAATAGCCTTGAGTAGAAGGGGTTATATAGGGGTGTCCAAACAGCATTCTTCTTTTGGTTGTGCTTGATCACTGGAAGGTAGCAACATATAACCTGTGGATAAAGACTACCAGTCCTGTACTGTAGTCTAAGAAATGAATTTCACTGACTCCACTGATTTTTCACAAGTCAAAAATACTATTGTCCCTTGATGATAAATATATTATCTTTTTTTGTTCTTACAGATATCAGTCTTCCAAAGTCAGCAACAATATGTTATACAGCAGCATTATTAAAAGCAAGAGCAGTGTCTGACAGGTCAGTATTTTTTATTTTTATTTTAAAGCGGTGTTACAGCCTCCCCTCTCCCCCTCCAAAACTTAAGTCAGCAGCTACACGTACTGTAGCTGCTGACTTTTAATATTAGGACATTTACTTGTCCTGGAGTCCAGCGATGTTGGCACCGCAGCCGATGTTTCCATCGGCTGACGGGTGCTGCCGCCAGCATTGCCGGTGAGGGAGCCCAGCAGTGAAGCCTTGCGGCTTCACGGGCAGGTCCTTAATGCGCATGCGCGAAGCACGCTGCACATTCGGATTGGCTCGGCGGCGGGGGAAGGAGGAGGGGGCCAAACTTCCGAGGGACAGCGCTGCGGCGCCATCTCCCGTAAGTGGGGAAGGGTACCTGTCAAAAACAGGTACCTTTTCCCCCCTCCCCCCTGAAAGGTGCCAAATGTGGCACCGGAGGGGGGGGGTGGGAGAGCAAATGAGCGGAAGTTCAACTTTTGGGTGGAACTCTGCTTTAAAGACTATAGCTTTTAATCAGTTTCCCTTATTTAGATTAGTGTTATTAACCGCTTGCCGACTGCTCACAGTATATTTACTGCGGCAGTCAGCCCCTCACAGGCAGAGTGACGTAGGTCTACATCGCTCGCCTGTGAGGCTCTGGGGAGCGAGCGCGCACCTGTCATTCTCCTCGCTGTAAAGACACTGATCACACGGATCTAGTATGTAGATCCGTTGATCAGTGTCCTTACAGCTCAAGCCACAGCCAATCACAGTAGAAAGCACGCCCCTAGGGATACACACAGCCCCTCCCTCCCAAATAAAGTTAACCCCTTCACTACCAGTGTATTTTTACAGTAACAGTGCATATGTATAGCACTGATTACTGTAGAAATGTCACTGGTAACCCCAAAAGTGTCAAAAATGTCAGTCAAGGGTCCGATCTGTCCGCCGCAATGTCGCAGTACCGCAAAAAAAATCGCAGATCGCCGCCATTACACGTTAAAAAAAAAAAAAACAACAAAAATGACAAAAATCTTTCCCTTTGTTAGTAAACGCGATAACTTTTGCGCAAACCAATCAAAATACGCTTTTTGCGATTTTTTTTTACCAAACATAGGTAGCATAAAACAAATTGGCCGAAAATGTTAAAAAATTTTGATTTTTAAATTTTTTTGGGGGGAATTTCATATAAAAAAATGTGAAAAATATTGTTATTTTTGCAAAATGTACGCTATTTTTTTGTTTATAGCGCAAAAAGTAAAAATCGCACCGGTGATCAAATACCACCAAAAGAAAGCTCTGTTTGTGGGAAAAAAAGGACGTCAAATTAGTTTAGGTACAGCGTCGCACGACCGCGCAATTGTCCGTTAAAGTCACGCAGTGCCGAATCGCAAAATACCCCCTGGTCGTTTAGCAGGAAAATCCTCCGGGGCTTAAGTGGTTAAAGGAGAAGTATGGGAAATCAAAAAAACAAACATGCATACTATATGGCTGCAGGCCGAGAGCTGGGTGATCACTTATTGGCTGCCAGTGCTGATTGAATGGTGGTTTTCCAGCATGCCTGTTTGACAGGGAGCTGTACACACAGGCTGAAAGTCAGCCAGTTCCTGCCGAACCAACTGCTTTCAGCTGATTTTCGGCCTGTATGTACCCGGCATAACACTGTATGAAGTGAAAGGAAGAATGACTTTAATCTTTTTTTTTGTAGGTTTTCACCTGAAACCGCTTCCAGAAGAGGACTCAGCACTGCAGAAATGAATGCTGTAGAAGCTATTCACCGTGCTGTAGAATTTAACCCTCATGTGCCAAAGGTAATGAAGGAAAAGTTATCATGTTTTTAGATAGCTATGTTTTTAATCTCATTTGTTGTTTTCATTTTTTTACTTTTAATGTTATTGAGAGAAAAATAAACTGACTTTCTGATGATTGATACCAAGCCAACTAATCTTTCTCTTCCATGCCCTTTCCTTTGCCCTCTTCTCTCCCTGTCTCCCCTTTTGTTTCTCTCACTTGCTCTAGTGGGCTTCTAGTGTCCCCAGAAGCCCACTAGAGCTAAACTGCTCTCATTTGTTCAATCATAAGATTGGTTATAAGCTTAAAGAGGGTGTAAACCTCAGAATTTAAAAAACAAAAAAAAAACAAATACATAATGAGCTAGTATGCATCGCATACTAGCTTATTATGAAATACTTACCTTAGAAGGAAGCCCCGCAGTGCCGACCGCTCACCTGTCTCATGGGTGACATGTTCGGTCGCCCTTCTTCTGGGTTTGCGGCATCCGGCCATCTGATTGGCTGGAGCCGCGATGACGTCATTCCATTGCGTTGCGTGTGGGAGCCGACGGTCACAGCACAGGGCTCTGAAGGAAAGGCAAGAGCGGCCGTTCCTTCAGAGCGCATGCGCCAGCGATGTCACTGGCTGCATGCAAAGTAAATATCTCCAAAACGGTACATGTTTAGGAGATATTTACACTACCTATAGGTAAACCTTATCATAGGCTTACCTATAGGTACAAGTTGCAGAGGAGGGTTTACTTCCTCTTTAATAATAGCATGGTCCATATAGTGAACTTGTGGAGTAATTCACTTTAGGGTCATCACAGAGGACAAGGGGGCACTCTTTACCTCTAGAGGAAAAAAGATTTTGTCTCCAAATACGGAAAGGTTTATTCGCAGTAAGAGCTGTGAAAATGTGAAATAGACTCCCTCCAGATGTGGTCCTGGCCACCTCAGCAGATTGCTTTAAAAAGGGCCTGTATTAAAACTGGGCCTATATAATATAACTGGGTACTAATATTAATAGGTAAAGTTGATCCAGGGAATATCCAATTGCCTCTCGGGGAATCAGGAAGGAATTATTTCCCCTGCTGTAGCAAATTGGATAATGCTTTGCTTTTTTCACCTTCCTCTGGATGAACTGGGTATAGGATTGTGTATATGGGATTGTATGCTTTTGTTTTCTTTTTCGTTTTTTTTTTTTTATTGGTTGAGCTAGATGGATTTGTGTCTTTTTTTCAACCCGACTAACTATGTAACCATGTTCAAATTTCCGGGCTGTAGGCAGTCAATCTGTATAGGCTGGCGTGTTTCACTTTGAGGTGTCACAATACATACAGATATGATACCATTGTGCATTACCTTGTTGTACAGTAGGGCCGAAAGCTGGCAATGCATGGATCGAAATTTGACCAGTTCAGCAGGAACCAACTGAATTTCAATACATGTATGGCTGTTCCATTCATGAGAAGTCTTAGGCTACTCCCAAGAGTAAGCAGTGTTTGTTAAGTTTAAGCAGTAGGTAAACTGAGCAATAACAAACAATAATTATACAAAGAATTTAATTGTAGTAAGTAGTAAAAAAAAAAAAAAAAAAAAAACCTACTGTAAACTATTATTTTACAACAGTTTGACTAAATTGTGCCTGTTGATGCAAAGAAAAAAATGGGCTGTAGTAAGGCACTACGGGCGGGCATGCTGCAACACTGTACTTCCTGCTGAGGAAAAATGTGTACACAAAAATAAAAAATAAAAATCTATAAGGGTCCTTTCACACGAACGATCCGATCAGTTCCGCCTGTCCGTTTTTTAGGCGGATCTGATTGGATCCTCCATGCATCCATATGGGGCAGCGGATGTCAGTGGAGACATGTCCGCTGACACCCGCTGCCATCCGCATCCGATCCTGTCCGTGAAATCCGGACGGATGGAAACCCTATTTTCCATCCGTCCAGGGGATCGGATAGAATGGGATTGGATGAGAGCGGACAGGCGGTCCTTTCTCATCCGATTCCCCACAGAGAGCAGTGGGGCTCTGACACCTCCCTCTCTTCACACAGTGCGGAGACGGGGCTGTCATCCGCCTGCTCAGCGGGGATCGGTGGATCGGACTGTGTGAAAGGGCTCAAAAGCATTGTTAGCAATATACAGATTTTAAATAAAACGACTTGTTTGCTAGTATATTGAATAAATGTATTAACAGTATTTATACAGTATATTATATCGCATGAAACTCATAAGGTGGGCAATCAGTCTGGAAGGGGGTTTGAGGAAAGTGGTCTAGTGAAAATCTGTCCTAAATGTGTACAGTGTGGCTGTTGGGTCACAGTATGGATTTTGGTTGTTAGGGATACGGGATGCAGTTATAAAGAGAAACTTAAATGTAAACTGGTATAAAGAGGGGTATGTGTTTGCAGTGATCAACCATGCATGTTCTGTGCACTTTTACATTGTTTTATATTGTAATGTGTTGTTGTTATTATTATCTACATATATACAGTATGTCACTTTGTCAAAGAAAACATAACACGGTGTCATCAATACCATACCTTAACTTTTCCTACTTCATACATAACCATAAAAGGAAATACTTGGACTATAGATACACTGTAAATTAGGGATCGACCGATTATCGGCAAAACTGATTTATCGAGGAACGATCTGCACTTTCCCTGATATATCGGAATTGGCCACCAAGGTGACCGATATTGCTGATATTTCAGAAAGTGCTTGTATGGAAGTGATGCCTGCAGCTAAAGGCATCACTCCGGTACCGGCATCCATAGCCGACGGTTGGCTGTCTTGTAATGACAACCGATGCAGCTGAGAAGCCGCTCAGCTGTCATTACAAGGAGCCGGAGGGGACGTCCCCCTCCCGCCACCTTCTGTGGCTCGCCTGGGTCTCCTGTCCCACCGGGAGACCCGAGCAACCAGCCTGCACGGCCGACGGAGACCCGATCAAAGCCGCATTCGGCTCTGATCGGGTCTCCATGCAAAAACCCGGAAGTGATTAAAAAAATGACAGCATTCAAAACAGCCAAACTTGTAGTTTTGAATGCTTTTAAGTGCAGAGGAGGGGTATGGGGTCTTTTAGAACCCCAGTTCCCTCCACAAGAGTACCTGTCATAAAAAAAAAAAAAAATTCTAAATGTATGAAAATATCGGCCCATATCAACCGATACGCGATGACCAAAATATCGCTATCGGCAATGAAAAACGATATCAGTCGATCACTACTTTAAATACATATGAAGCTATAAGGCCGATCCATTAAATTTTAATAGTTTGCAGTAGGGCTGGGCGATAAAACGATACCGATATGTATCGCGATAGTCACGTGATCGATAGCAATAAAAAAATTGAACGATAAAACCGTTCGATATTAGAACTAGCATACATGTCACCGCGCACGCGCCGCCGCCGCCGCTCGGGAGAGGCTGGGAAAGCCGAAATTATACGAGCGGTGGCGGCGCGTGCGCAATGACGTGTCGGCGCTGGGCGGCGCCATTTTTAAAATGAAGGCGCCTCTGGAACAGGTAAGTGAAACAGCTTCACTACCTGCCATTATGCAGTGCTGCGGGCACACTACAAGGGATGCAGTGCTGCGGGCATGGTCTACCTGTACCATGCCCACAGCACTGCATCTCCTGTAGTATTCCCACAACCCCGGATCCTCTTGTACCATGCCAGTACCCTGCATTCTCCTGTACCATGCCAGTACCCTGCATTCTCCTGCACCATGCCAGTACCCTGCATTCTCCTGCACCATGCCAGTGCCCTGCATTCTCCTGCACCATGCCAGTGCCCTGCATTCTCCTGCACCATGCCAGTGCCCTGCATTCTCCTGCACCATGCCAGTCCCCTGCATTCTCCTGCACCATGCCAGTACCCTGCATTCTCCTGCACCATGCCAGTGCCCTGCATTCTCCTGCACCATGCCAGTGCCCTGCATTCTCCTGCACCATGCCAGTGCCCTGCATTCTCCTGCACCATGCCAGTGCCCTGCATTCTCCTGCACCATGCCAGTACCCTGCATTCTCCTGCACCATGCCAGTACCCTGCATTCTCCTGCATCATGCCAGTACCCTGCATTCTCCTGTACCATGCCCGCCGCCCTGCATTCTCACCCTAGGGTCCTTATTTTAAATGGGTAATAAAAAATATCAATAATTATCGATATCGACCGATATGAAACACTGATATCGTGATACAGTTTTCAGCCATATCGCCCAGCCCTAGTTTGCAGTTGTGTTGCAAAGCAATTCATCAGTGGTGGTGTTTAACCTGATTACTGTGATAGTCTCTGATTGGCTATGACAGTGATTAGTCACTGTTCAGCCTACCCCTGTGTTTTTTCCCCTCTTGAATGGAATAAAATATATATTGTGTTATTTTTTCTGCTTGTTAGAGGTGAAAAGTGTAATTAAAGAAGTGTGCAAAATAAACAAAGAGAGAAAGAAAGAAAAAAAATATAGATTAGGATTTGTTCTGGGTCAGTGTACTTTAGGTAAGATAAAAAAAAAAAAGCAAAATGTGCACTATGGTTTTTGGGCGCTATTACAGGTACGATAACATACACCTATATTGTTGTGATCACTGCAAAGCCAAAGGCTCCTTGTGCCATCAGTCAAGCTCCTGTGAGCAGAGGCGTGTCTTCCCTTCATTGTCTTTGTCTATGGATGCACACAGCCCGGCTCAGGACTGTGCAGGCACGGGTACCTCCTTAGCACCTAGCTTGCTAAAGGAGGCACCAGAAGGGGAGAATTGCTGACAGCTCTGGCAGGGGCTGCCAGAAGAGGAGGAAACTTACCTCTGTGCAATATTGTTACGTAGAGCAATTAAATCATAAATTGCCTTTTTAGTATCACTATAAGACATGTTAACAAGGCCTTCAGCTTACATTGTTTAACAGCACTGTGCACAGAAATCTCTGAAAAGCATTTGCAAAGCTGTTAGCAAGCTTCAGGTTGTGCCCCTGAGGAACACAAGTCCTCGCCATTGTATGTTCCAGGAGATTCTTACGCTACGAGAGGAAGAATTCTACAATGGTTTCTCCAAATGCTGCTTCAAAAGTAATTCTATACCTTTTTGTCTTTTTTTGATATTTACACTTACTAGCAGTCCCCGAGTTACAAACATCTGACTCACATATGCCATTCATATGGAGGGAGACCACAGCAAATGAGAATAAATCTACCCCTATTAAGAGAAATTCACTCCTGTAAGAGTTATCATGGAGAACAGGTGTCTCCACTGAAGTTTTATCACCAATCCTTGTTTCATCGACAACCTCAAATTTTCAAAATCGAATTGTCACTGAACAATTCGATTGGGACAGAATTTAGGTGAAGTGTTCTGAACGGGCACAGACAGCAAAAAAAAAAAAAAAAAACAGAGCAGAGTTGTTAACCCTTCTCTTTGCTGCTATCCAAAACTTAAAAAAAAAAAAAAAAAACATTTTGGCTGGAGTTGCGCTTAAAAAATGTACCTATTCCAACTTACCAACAAATTCAACTTAAAGCAGAGTTCCACCCAAAAGTGAAACTTCTGCTCATTTGGTTCCTCCCCCCCTCCGGTGCCATATTTGGCAACTTTCAGGGGGGAATGGGTACCTGTTTTTGACAGGTACCCTTCCCTACTTCCGGGAGACAGCGCGGCGTCGCTGTCCCCCGGAAGTTCCATCCTCCTTCTCCTTCCCCACCGCCGAACCCATGAGAAATGCGCGCATGTACAATAGGGAACCAGCTAGGAAAGCCAAAAGGCTTCATTGTCGGTTTCCCTTAGGAAGAATGGGGGCGGCAGCTCCCAGCAGCCGATTCGAAAACCGGCTGGGGTTCTGACATTGCGGGCTCTCTGGACAGGTAAGTGTCTATGTATTAAAAGTCAGCAGCTACAGTATTTGTAGCTGCTGACTTTTAATTTTTTTTTTTCTCCAGGCTAAACTCCCTTTTTAAGAACAAACTTACAGAACCTATCTTGTTTGTAACCTGAGGACTGCCTGTGTGGTAATAAGTGTGAAACCATTATTTGAATGTTGTATATTGCAATGTATATCCGTAACCCTACTTGTCACACTGGATGTTTTGTGCAGCCTTTGCTTGTGTATAGTTCTGTGCTCCTGATGCTCGGCATATTGTCACTCCAGGCGGTGTGTAATCTATAGTCTCACAGATAAGTGGACCAGCATAATGTACAGAGCAGACATTGTGTTTCCCTCATTGCATACATCAAACAAATCCGCCCTTTCTATATCTGCTAAAAATATCTTCTCAGATTTCAAGACCGCAGTGACAGAAGTTTTGAAGTCTGCATCACCAGCCCAAATGCTTATCTCTGCCCAGACTTGTTATGAAATGTATATTTTTGGCGTAAGCTTGGACAAGCACCCAGGGCCAAGAGAAAACTGCTACTGCTACTTTCTCTACCATGGATAGTGTTATGTGTAAAGCAAAAAGTTAAATAAATGACCTGATCATTTGTTAGTAACACGTAATTCATTGTAGTTTTCGCAATAAATAGGCTATGGATGATGATAAAGTTACAACTTAGGAATTTGACTATTCATTTTGTTCTAATTAGGGACATATAAAGAATTATAAAAGCACCACATCCCCTCTAATTGGTTATTATTTTACTGAGGTTCATTTCCTCTCTTATTTATAGTGCAATTGCTGGTATTTTCTAGTTTTTATGTATGTTTATTATGTAAAAGGGCAAGGAACAGTGCTAAATGCTCACAGAAGTAACTTTTAGAGCCGGTTCCCACTGAGGTGATCCGACTTCGGGGGGCGACCTGTGAAGTCGCGTGCACCGCGACTTCGGCGCGACTTGCAGGGACTTCACATAATGGAAGTCTATGCAAGTCGCTCCCAGGTCGCCCCAAAGTAGTACAGGACCCCTTTTCTAAGTCGGAGCAACTCGTGTCGCTCCTATTAGAACGGGTCCTGTACTACTCAATGGACCGCGACCGACCGCGACTTGTCAGGCTGACAAGTCGCCTGACAAGTCCCGCTAGTCTGAATTGGCTCTTATAAAAGTTAGTTTTATGTCAGATTAGTAAAAAAATTAATTGCGATTGGCTACTGTGGATACTGCATTTTGCTCTTCCTGTTTTATTAAACAGTTTGGTTGGTGTATTCTGTCTAAATAAAACTGAACTCTAGGCAGATTTACAAGACACATTACTACAGCTCTGTTTCTATGAATGCATCATTAAACATATATTTAATGCATGAATTATATCTGGTGTCAGCCTCTTGTAGTCTCTGTTTAACAGGGCTGGAATGTGAAAAGAAAAAGCCGCACAAGGAGACGATCAGTTCATCTATTGACAATGCTCATAGGAAGAGAAAGCAGGGGGACAAAGAGATGAGCTCATCAATGTGCTACTTCTTCTTTTTACTTTCCAGTCACAGGGTAGGGGCAGGTCCAGGACAAAGTGTTATAATGCCCATTAGGCTGAGGACATCTAGCAGCAGAAAAAAAGTACTGTGGGGAAATTGAAATGTCGCACAAAAGCTGTTTTTGTAATTTGATCTTTTTGATTGGCTGATTTTATCTTTATTTTTGCTGGAGTGCTGCTTTAAGGTAAACTTATAGTAAATAGGAAAAGTAGAGAAACTGCACAAAAATTGTGCTCAAATTAAGAAAGCTGTAAAAAAAGATATTTCCAATACTAAAAACTAAATTACATGTGTTGTGTTTAACAAAAGTGCAAATTAAATATTCAGTAAAACCTTGGTTTGAGAGTAACTTGGTTTGAGAGCGCTTTGCAAGACAAGCCAATTTTTTAAATAAATTATGACTTGATATACAAGCGATGTCTTGATATACAAGTAGCGTCATGTATAAAAAAGAAGAGATGAGCCTCTAAAGTGTAGCAATATGGTTACATTTAACCGCTTGCCGACTGCGCACAGTATATTTACTGCGGCAGTCGGCCCCGGCCAGGCAGAGTGACGTAGGTCTACGTCGCTCGCCTGTCACTCCTTCCAGAGCCAATAGCGGGCGGGCGCGCGCCCGCCGAGGCGCGCGCCCGCCTCGGCTCGTTCACGGAGGAGTGCGGGAGTGTGACTGGCGGACCCGATGTCCGCCGGTCACACTACGATCGCCGCTACAGCGGGAGAAAGACAGAGCGGCTTGTGTAAACAAGCCACCTGTCAGTTCTCCCTGTGTAAAAGTGAAGATCAAACAGTTCTACTATGTAGAACTGTTGATCTTTGTTTTTACACTAGTAGCCATGTCCCTACACAGTTAGAATCACGCCCCTAGGACACACTTAACCCCTCCCTGTCCAATACTGTTAACCCCTTCCCTGCCAGTGTCATTTTTGCAGTAACAGTGCATATATATAGCACTGATTACTGCAGTAATGTCACTGGTACCCCCAAAAGTGTCAAAAATGTCAGTCAAGGGTCCGATCTGTCCGCCGCAATGTCGCAGTACCGCAAAAAAAATCGCAGATCGCCGCCATTACTCGTTAAAAAAAAAAACACCAAAAATGACAAAAATCTTTCCCTTTGTTAGTAAACGCGATAACTTTTGCGCAAACCAATCAAAATACGCTTTTTGCGATTTTTTTTTACCAAACATAGGTAGCGTAAAACAAATTGGCCGAAAATTTTAAAAAATTTTGATTTTTACATTTTTTTTGGGGGGAATTTCATATAAAAAAAAGTGAAAAATATTGTTGTTTTTGCAAAAATTACGCTCTTTTTTTGTTTATAGCGCGTGATCAAAAAATCGCACAGGTGATCAAATACCACCAAAAGAAAGCTCTGTTTGTGGGAAAAAAAGGACGTGAAATTCGTTTAGGTACAGCGTCGCACGACCGCGCGATTGTCCGTTAAAGTCACGCAGTAAAAAATCGCAAAATAACCCCTGGTCTTTTAGCAGGAAAATCCTCCGGTGGTAAAGTGGTTAATGAAGGTTCAATATTTAGCAACTCACATGGTTGATGATTAAAACAGGCACATCTAAGTATGCAGGCATCTGGGGTAAAGCTGTCCACATAGACCATCCTCTGCTCAGCCATCTTCATCATCCCTTCCACGCTGCACTCCACGAGTGATTCAAATCCTCACTTTCAGATCACTCTACTGCAGGCTATTCTTCCCAGTCACTATTGCAGACTGACAGTGGTGAGAGCCGGTGGTTCAGAAGATGGTCTATGTGGACAGCTTTACCCCGGATGCCTGCATACTCAGATGTGCCTATATTAATTATCAACCATGTGAGTTGCTAAATGTTGAACCTTCAATAAATGTAACCATATTGCTACACTTGGAGGCGCCTCTCATCTCTCTTATATTCTGTAGCTCTGCTGGATTTTGCTTCTAATCACTTTGGGAAGGCTGCATATTGTGGATGGACATTTTATGGTTACACAACCTATCACATTGCTATAATGTTTGTATATAGACTATAAACTGAAGGACTTGTGGAACGAATCATCTGAGTTTCCATTATTTCTTATGGGGAAATTCGCTTTGATATGCGAGTGCTTTGGATTACAAGCATGTTTCCAGAACGAATTATGCTCGCAATCCAAGGTTTTACTGTACCTCCAATAAATATATGATTACAGAGATTGATTGTGTAAATACTAAAACTCATTAAGTGAAACAAATAGTGTCCATAAAAAATCCAAAAAGTAGTCCGTACCAGGTTGCCAGCTAATTTCTTGTATGGATCAAAGCGTTCTCTGATTGGACAAGGTGGTAATGTCATGATCTCCACTTCGTCCAATCAGACAATGCTTTGCATTCATAGAGTAGATGCAAAGTGTTCTTTGAACAGCGTTTGTGCTAAGTGAGTGACCTCCTGTGTTCACCAAGAGGCAGCTCAGCACGAGACCCATAAAATAGTGGCTACTACTGTATTCGCGATGCCTACTACAGCGATTTCCAGCTTTGATGGAGATCGGCTAGGAATGGCACATTGATCCAAGCTGGACAAATGTAACTATGCAAAAATAGCCATACCTTAACTTCAGCCTTGTGAAATGTTTTTTGATCAAGTGAGAATATGTTAAAAGACAAATGTTTTATAGCTGTCAAGGGGAAGCTTACCATGTCCATAATATAAGTAAAGTAAAGGCAGGATTTGTAGCTTTCATTTCATTAACAGGGATAACCATAGCCACAGTAATTTAACTTGAAGTGGGTTTTAACAAGTGTCTGTGTGCCTGTTTATTTTATTAAAAACATTACAACATTCAGAAAGATAGTTAATTGCTGTATGAAATTGTTTTTTGCATGAACGATCAAGGGAAGGGCAATTTTGTAGCAGACAGTCTCAGACACACATAGTCTTTGTTCACTGGCATTCAAGAAAGATGGGCTAAAGTGAGCAGGTATATAAGCTGATTTATTCAAACAAAACAAAGCCAAATCATATTGTGTTAATATTATGAATAAGAGATGTTTTTAAACATTTTTACTTTATTTGAATCCATACTTTTCAATAAAAAAAACAAAAAAACGGTGTTATCAAGAAATAGGAGAGATTTTTACATGGACTGAAAGATGCCGCTTGCGAAACAAGGTATTATCATGTGATCATTATACCCCTTTCGATCAGTGCTCCAGTGCTTCATGCTAGCAACCACAAGTGTGCTCTATGGGACTGCACAGAAAGCTGGAAGCGTGACTGACCTGTTTTGTTGCTAAGTACTGATCGCTGGGTACACTGGGTCTAAATCTAGCACCTATTATACGGCAAAGTCATATTTAGATGCATTATGCAACTTTGCTGACTAGGAAGTTGAGGTAAGACTATGAAAGTAGTTCTATCTTACTAAATATCTATTTGACTTCCTTTTGGTATTTAAAACAAAGTATTCAAATTTTCAAATGTCAGCTGCATGATCAGAATTTTTATATAAAGTTACCATCAGTCCTTTCTCTAATACAAAAAATTATCAACTCTTCATAAATATTGTATGCTCATATGCCTATATCGAAGGCTTAGAAGATGAATGATGGTTCCCTAGTGGACATTGATCGCAAGTATTACAGTAGAAATAGGATTTGATTAAGCATGATCAGGACTGAATGTGGTAAGCATCAATGTTTATATCTAATTTCAAATTATCATGGAGGTGAGTGAACTGTTGTGTCTCTCATATGTCCTTCCAATACTTGAAGGGCTAGTTGGTTCTAGACTAATGTTTCAAAGATGGGTGGGCTGTAAATCACAGTGACCTCATATATGTTTCATAGATTTAGTTTTAGAAATCCCTTTTTTGACTTTGCCTCCTAAAACTAAGTCTGACCACTTTTGCCAGTCCCATTCCACCTACTCAGGATAAAGTACAGTATATGTGTAGTATTAGGTCACATAATGTTCAACAGCCAGCTTTTATTGCCAGACTCTAATTATCTGCAAACTTTCAGGATGCATACAGTGAAAACATCAGGTCAAATTTCCATTAGGCTACATTCACACCTGAGCGTAGCGTTTTCGCGCGTTTTTTTTTTACAGCAATTTACAGGCGTTTTTTGTGCAGGCGTTTTTAGATTGAATAGAGACCAATGGAAAACGCCTGTAATCTGCCCAAAAGGAAGCTCATGTACTTTTTTGAGCGTTGGGCGTTTTGCTCACAGTGTCAAAAACGCTCAGATGTGAACAGGGGCCATTGAAATGAATAGGATTTGTCTTGTTGGGCGTTTTGAGAGCTGATCCTAGAGCAGAAAAACTCCCCAAAAACGCCCCAAAACGCCTACATGTGAACGGAGCCTTAAAAGCATTTTAAAAAATGGCTATGATACATTTGTATCTGTGAACACTCTATTCCTCTTACGTCCTCCGACAGTCGCCGCCTCTTCATATTCGTCACATATGGGTATTAGACTTTGCTCCGAAGGAGTAGCTAGGCAACAGAATATGTTAACAATAAAGCTTTAACATATCCCACCCTCAAGGGGTGGTCCCCTCAGTCAATACCCTCCTACTTCCTGCAACCATATCTCAGTTTTAATGTCTAGCTTGTCAGGAGTGGCTGGCTCTCTCTGTGCTGGGACTTTCTGTCCCAGACTCTTTCTTCTTTTTAATATTTTGTTTGAGTTTTTCTCTCTACTTTTCTTTAGCTGTTATTTTGTCAGCGTTAGTTAGTTCTTCGGATGAAGAGGATCATGCGGACTGGGTCTCGGGCTGATCCCCCTGGTCGCAGGTCGTGGGTCAGTGGCTTCCCAGTCTGCCATCGAGCGTTCAGCCAGGTAACGTTCCTGGCATAGTGAACGACCCATCCCTGTTCGGTGCAGGGATGATTGGTGAGGTGGCTACCTCACTGGACGCTGTGCGGTTTCTTAACCCCATTTTGTGCGTCTTGAATTGCGACTCTCCCTGCCTCATGTGCAGCGGCTTGTTCGCCTGTGCGGGTCCCCCACGCCATGTGAGGTAAGTGTATTTATGTGGGGACCTGTCTGTCTGGGGGGGTGTCAGTCTGGGACTGTGTAACCTGCCTCTATTCACACTGCTTGTCTCCCTATCTCTCGGCTGCATGCTGTGGGCTGCAAGGGGGGGGGGAGCTGTATGACACTGTGTGTGTCAGACTGGTCAGTGTGAGAAGCTGTGTGCTGTGGGGCATGTTTTTTTTTGGCATGTTTGGGCATATACAGCGATCGCTGCGGCGATCTGACATGTATTCTGATATTGGAATGTAATGTGTGTTTTAATGCACTGTGGAGCGGCGGTTTCGGCGCCAAACGACGCCATTTTGCCTACACCCGCTCCGGCCGCATGGTTTACATGCATGGCGGCCATTTTCTTGTAGCCTCCATAGGCTTACATAGAGCGCCCTGGCAGCATCACTTCCTCTTTCCAGGAACACCGATCGAGGCAGCAGCAGCGGCGAGGGTCTCCTCAGGTTTTATCCTTCTGTTCTTGCTATCCATTGCCTGTGTTCAGTTTGCATATTCCCTGTGGGGTCTCATTGTGCTTGAGTGTGGTGCGGTGGGCTGCGCTTGCCGCGCTTGCTTAGAAAGGGGCAGTTAACCCTTGGTTGTCTGGCATTACAGGGGCAATGGATTCTCAGGAGGGCAAATTTCCTACAGTATTGGTGGAAAGCCAGGGGACCGCTGTTTCCCCCCCAGGGGGGGATTTAGCCACTATTGTGGCTGGCCTTGCTGCTCAGGTGCAAATGCTGGTGGCTGCTCAATCTACTAAAAGGCCCAGAGTTGCTCTTTCCTCTGATTCTGAGGGTGAAGGTGATGGGGCTGTTCTGGCAGGGGCCTCCTTATCGGGGTCCCGCTCCTCTCTTGATCTAGTGGGGTCTGAGGTGGAGGCTGAAGTTGAGGGGGTTGATAATTCTCCCCCTGGCTCGCCTGAAGAGCTTGCAATCATGGATGAGTTGATTGCTTCCATTAAGCAAACGCTGCGTTTGCAGGACGAAGTGTGTCCCCCCGCTGCCTTGGCGGCTTATGGGACGCAGAGGAAACGCAGGACGCCGCAGGTTTTTCCCTGCAATGCTGATTTTCAGCGCGCTGTTAAGGATCAATGGCGTGATCTGCGCAAACCTTTTGCGGTACCAAGTAAATTCAAGCTGCGTTATCCTTTTTCGCCTGCCACTGATGAAAGGTGGTGTGTGCCTCCACCAGTGGATCATGCAATTGCGGTTTTGAACAAAGCCACTGCGATTCCTGCAGAGGGTTCCCCTGTTTTCCGTGATGCCACGGATAGGAGACTGGAGTCTCTTGCCCGTCATACTTATTCTGTTACGGGTTCTATGCTTAAGGCTCTGTTTGCTTCTCTCATGGCGGCCCAGGCGATCGCAAGTTGGACGCAGATGCTTAGGCGCGTCCTAGTGGCCGACTCGGCCTCGGCGGCGACCCTGGATATGGTGGATCAGATCCACCAGGGTGTCATGTATCTGTGTGATGCGGACCTGGACCTGATTCCGTTGGCTGCACGTGTGCACAGCGTGGCGGTGTTGTCTCGCCGCCTGGTTTGGTTAAAATGTTGGTCGGTGGACCAATCTTCACGTAAGACCTTAGCCAATCTGCCTTATGATGGGTCTCGCCTTTTTGGGGAGTCCCTTGATGTGTTGATTAAGGGGATCACCGGGGGTAAGAGCACTCTCTTGCCCCATTTCCCCAAGGCTAAGGGGGCTTCTGGGAAGAAGCGTGCTAATTTTCGGCCCCCTCAGGGGTCCTTTCGTGCCTTTCGGCCGCACTACAAGGGCAAACCGTTCAAAGGTCAAGGCTCTCAGAAGAAGCCCTGGTCTGGTAAACAGAAGTCCGGCCAATCCGGACCTGCAGCCCATAACAGTTCGGCCTGAAGGGGCGCCCTCACCCAGTTTTGGGGTGGGGGGACGCTTGCTCGGTTTTCTTCAGCCCTGGTTGGCCCGTGTGCGGGACAGATGGGTTCTGGAAATCGTTCGATCTGGTTACAAGATCGAGTTTCTCTCTCGGCCGGAGAGCAGATTTTTTCCCTCAAATCTTCAACTGTCTCCGGAGCGCTTGCGGGACCTGCACCTGGCGGTGCGGGACCTGAGGGCTCAGGGAGTGGTGGTTCCGGTGCCTCATCGGGACAGGTTTTGGGGGTTTTATTCCAATCTGTTCACCGTGCCCAGAAAGGAGGGCAAGGTTCGTCCGATTCTGGACTTGAAGGCTCTGAACCGCTCTGTGCGGGTTCGCAAGTTCCGCATGGAATCCCTGCGGTCGGTGGTGGCTGCCCTGGTTCCGGGGGAATTCATGGCCTCCATCGATTTGAAGGATGCGTACCTTCACATCCCCATTTTCGAGGGTCATCAGAGGTACCTTCGATTTGCCATTGCGGAGGATCACTACCAGTTCGTGGCGTTGCCCTTTGGTCTCGCCTCGGCTCTGCGGGTCTTCACCAAGGTGCTTGCACCGGTTCTGGCATTATTGAGGGCCCAGGGCGTTTCTGTCCTGGGGTATCTGGACGACATTCTGGTTCGGTCTGCGACCAGCCAGGGTCTGGAGGAGTACCTGTCTGTCACGATGCAAACTCTGCAGGAGTTTGGTTGGACGATAAATTTTCCAAAGTCGACACTGAGTCCGTCGGTTCGTCTCCCCTATCTGGGAATGATACTGGACTCGGTGCAGGCGAAGGTCTTCCTGCCGGAAGACAAACTCAGGACTCTCCGGGAGGAAGTCAGGTCCCTCAGGGACGTTCCGAACTCGTCTCTGCGGACGTGTATGAGATGTCTGGGATTGATGGTCTCGGCCTTCGAGGCGATTCCTTTCGCACAGTTTCACACGCGGGGTCTCCAAGCGGAGATCCTGTCCAGGTGGGACGGGCGACCTCAATCTCTGGATCTTCAAATCTCGTTGAGTCTTCGCACCAGGGAAAACCTTCTGTGGTGGCTCCAGTCCCCGTTGGTGTCCGGGGGCAAGTCGTTTCGTCCGATCTCGTGGACGGTAATCACCACGGATGCCAGCCTGTCGGGCTGGGGTGAAGTTCTGGGCGTTCTGTCCGCTCAGGGGACTTGGTCGGAGGGGGAGTCTTACCTTCCGATCAACATTCTGGAATTGCGTGCGATAAGTCTCTGTCTTCATCGCTGGACGGACCGGCTGCAGGGTTGCCCGGTTCGGGTGCAGACGGACAATGCCACGGCGGTGGCCTACATCAACCACCAAGGGGGCACCAGGAGTGCCCGAGCGGCTCGAGAAGTGGCCGACATTCTGTCTTGGGCCGAGACTCATGTCCCGGCAATAACGGCGGTTCACATTCCGGGAGTGGAGAACTGGCAGGCGGACTATCTGAGTCGCCAGACCCTGGATCAGGGGGAATGGTCTCTCCATCCGGCTGTCTTCCAGACGTTGTGCGCGAAGTGGGGTCTTCCAGATGTGGACCTGTTCGCGTCTCGTCTCAACAACAAGGTGAAGAGGTTCGTGGCAAGGACGCGCGACCCTCGGGCAGACGCGTCGGACGCGTTAGTGGCCCCGTGGCATCAGTACAGGCTGATGTGCACGTTTCCACCGATTCAGTTGCTGTCCAGGTTCCTTCGCAGGTTACACTCGGAACGCAACACGGTGATTCTTGTGGCACCGGACTGGCCTCGCCGGTCCTGGTACGCAGACCTCGTGAATCTGGCGGTCGACGCCCCGTGGCATCTGCCTCTTCGAGACGATCTACTGTCTCAAGGACCGATATACCATCCTGCTTTACAGTCGCTGGCTTTGACGGCCTGGCTGTTGAGACCGAGGTCCTGAAGGAGAGGGGTCTCTCTCCGGAGGTCGTTCATACTTTAATCAACGCGAGGAAATCTTCCTCGGGGAAGGTTTATTACCGTACTTGGAAGGCCTATTTTGCCTGGTGTGAGTCCAGGGGGTTTTCACCCCGCACGTACTCGGTGTCCCGTGTGCTGTCTTTCCTTCAAACGGGTGTTGATCAGCGTTTGGCGCTGGCTACGATAAAGGGTCAGGTGTCTGCTCTGGCCGTTCTGTTTCAACGTCCCGTGGCTTCCAACCCATTGGTTGGCACCTTTGTTCAGGGTGTGCGGCATCTGGTTCCCCCGAGGCGGGATCCTCTGCCCCCTTGGGACTTGAATCTCGTTCTATCTGTGTTACAACGTGCTCCTTTTGAACAGATCAGGGAGATCTCGTTGTCTATGTTGTCCAAAAAGGTCGCCTTTTTGGTGGCGATCACTTCGGCTCGCAGAGTGTCGGAGCTGGCGGCTTTGTCCTGCAAGTCTCCGTACCTGGTTGTTCATTTGGATAAGGTGGTCTTGCGACCTAATCCTTCTTTTCTTCCGAAACGAGTTTCGGAATTCCATCTTAATGAGGATATTGTCTTGCCTTCGTTGTGCACGAAGCCTAAACATCCAAAGGAGGTGAGATTGCACTCTCTGGATGTTGTTCGGGCGATGAGGGTTTACCTTAAATCGACTGAGTCTTTTCGAAAGACGGACTCCTTGTTTGTTCTTCCAGAGGGTCCTCGGAAGGGCATGGCGGCTTCGGCCTCTACCATCGCCAA
The DNA here is from genome assembly GCF_965119305.1 of Pelophylax lessonae. Taxonomy (NCBI): domain Eukaryota; kingdom Metazoa; phylum Chordata; class Amphibia; order Anura; family Ranidae; genus Pelophylax; species Pelophylax lessonae. The sequence goes on from NC_138769.1 coordinate 241,148,585, forward strand.
ATGGATCAGGCAGACCATTGAACAGGCCTATGCTTTGCAGGGGAAGGTTCCCCCTGTGCCTGTGAAGGCGCACTCTACTAGATCTCTGAGTACGTCTTGGGCCTGTCGTCATGGGGCTTCTGTAGCCCAGGTGTGTAAGGCGGCGACTTGGTCGACCGTGCACACTTTCACAAAATTCTACAAAGTAGATGTTCAGGCATCGGCGGATGCTTCCTTTGGCCGCAAGGTTCTTAGTGCGGCTGTTCCCTAGGGTCCCTTGTTGGGGACTCCTGGCTGTTGGGATAAGTTTTGTATCCCCTGGTTTTTTGTCTTTTCCTGGGTTGTTGCTCCTGTTGAGCACTTGTTTTTTGCTGTTGCCCAGCTGGTTTCCTTCCTTTGGTAAGGTTCCTTCTTTGATGCAGAGACTGCGTTGCCTTTCGGCGCGGATGCGTTTCCCACCCCTCATGTTTGCACTGCTTTGGGACGTCCCCATATGTGACGAATATGAAGAGGCGGCGACTGTCGGAGGACGTAAGAGAAAACGGAATTTTTGTAAAATCTTACCTGTAAAATTCCTTTCTCTGAGTCCTCCGACAGTCGCCGCCCCCGCCCCTCTTTTGGGGTTTGATTGTATACTCTACTGCTATTCCACTAAAACTGAGATATGGTTGCAGGAAGTAGGAGGGTATTGACTGAGGGGACCACCCCTTGAGGGTGGGATATGTTAAAGCTTTATTGTTAACATATTCTGTTGCCTAGCTACTCCTTCGGAGCAAAGTCTAATACCCATATGTGACGAATATGAAGAGGCGGCGACTGTCGGAGGACTCAGAGAAAGGAATTTTACAGGTAAGATTTTACAAAAATTCAGTTTTTTCGCTTTTTCTTGTTTATCTGTTTTATAGAACAGTGGTCACCAACCTTTTCGGACCTCACGGACTACTAAACCCACAATTTTTTTTATCCGTGGACCACTAACATGAATTTTACATGCCTTATACACACAGTGCTCTGGCTCTCTGCCCCCCTCCCCCTGGATCATACTGTTGCCCCCACCGCCGCGCACTTTGCATCACACTGCTGCCTTACACAGACTCATCATTGGGTCTCACTTCCTTATTCAGCCATGTGCTCGAGCTCTGTGCTCCTTTCCAGATTCTGTGATAAGTGCTGCCATTGGAAGTCCCCTCCTTCTTCACCTCCCGCTCTCTGCACTACTCCTGGCGCCTCCCTCTTCGTTTACAGGAGTGGGAACTACAGGGGAGGCATTGGGTATCAATGCGCAGACAGTATTGACTGTCAGCATGCATTGAGAACAACGCTGGAAACAAAATTGCACCCACCACAATGTTGATTTGTAGCAGAGCCCCTTGGGACTACCAAAATGTTCTCGTGGACCATCAGTGGTCCGTGAACCACTGGTTGGCGACCGAGGTTATAGAAAAATAGCTAAACCAGTTAACTGTATGAAGATTGCCATAGATACTGTATGAGGTGATAATCTACACAAGAACAAACATGTACACCTGGGCAATCTGAGCATTCATATTTATGCTCCTTCCTTCATGATAAGAAGATGGATCAGAGCTTGGGAGAAAAAATAAACATAAATAGTTTGGAATTTCTTGCAACTGAAATATGTTGGATAACAAGAAAATGTTGTCCTCAACCTTGGTGGCGTCCCTGTCTTACTCTTAAAAGAAAAAAAAAAGCCCAGTGGAATTAATAGGATGATGTCACCACCCATGTAAGTCCAAGAAAACGGATGATACTTTCATGAGAAATCTGCTGTTCTCCCATGCTGGGAGAGAGTGCTGTAATTTAGTATATAAAATATAGGTTTAAGCAGTAAATCAGGAAAAGCAACCTGAACTATTGAACTTTGCACACACATTCTCCATCTCCCAACCTTTATTTTATGACTTTAGTGTTTGTCAGCCCACATATGTCAATGGATTATGCAATATTACCTGTTATTTTTCTAGACGACTATTAAAAAGAGGGGATGTTAACATGATGGAGGTTTTCAGAGCAACATGAGTTTTTTTGTGACTACAGCATAGTGAATATTATATGTGTTCTTGTTGCTTAAGTTTATATGTCCAACAAGTCCAACTTTACTTGTTAATAGCAATTTCTAAAATTTCTTAGCATATGACGACCATTAAGCAGTAACAGGTATATATAAACAGTTCTTTTGTGCCACCCTTCCATTCAGCCTGCCGAGCTTGCTTCTGGGGGGAGGGGGGGGGTCTGTAGAAACAAACTGGCTGATCACTTCTGTCTGAAAGTTAACAGCAGGCTTTATGTCCATTATGCACATCCCACTGATGCCAGAGTGTGACAAATGCTGGTGGTTGTGAAAGGCTTAAAGCATATTTTAAGGCAAAAAAAAATAAATTTTTTCCCTCTGCAATGCATACACATTTCCTCATTTTGCATGCAGTACAAGTACAGGACAAAAAACTGTTGCTGTGCCAGAAATATATAGGGAAGTTTACCATCCTATCTACCCTATAGTTATTCAGCTACATGTTACCTGTGCATCTAAATAACTATCACTTAAAGCAGTTGTAAACGTAAATTTGAACAAAGCACATCCCACTATAGTGTTTACTTGTCCAACTGCTGACAGGTTTAACTGTCGCCAAGGGATAGAGTGGGTGGGCGAGGGAGCTCCAACACAGCCTGTGATTCACAGCCTCATCTGTACATGTTTCCTGTGTGGAGGGGGGGTGTGTCTCCTCCATCCAGTCAGCTCTCAGAGCTCTCCCTTCTGAGCTGTGCAGTGTGTAACCTCAGATCCCACCCCCTACTTTCTGAGAGCTCAGTCAAGCTGTGTAAATTCTAGATTTTAAACAGATGTAGAGAAGAGATGGCTGTAGATAAGCTGTGTATTAACTGAGGCTAGTCACTTGAATGGCTACATGTAAGGGTTTACAACCACTTTAACCACTTCACCTCCGGAAGATTTACCCTTCCTGACCTGGCCATTTTTTTGCGATATCGCACTGCGTTATTTTAACTGACAAGTGCGAGGTCGTACCAGAATAAAATTTATGTCCTTTTCTCTGTCATTTATTGATGGACACGGCTCCTGATCTTCATAACCATTGGGTTATACTGCCCCTACATGAATGGGACACTAGGCAGAAAAAATAATCTGACTATGCCTATGGGCAGTCCCAAAGGGTATGCTCCCTCTCTCTGCTATAGGTACTCAGTTATTTTCTGCCTAGTCAGGAGTAAAGACCTAGTTCCTTGCTGGAATCTCTGGTCCTGGCAATTTTTTTCTTTTTAGATAGAATTTTTTTCTCCTGTTTTTTTTCCTGTGAGATCTACAATCAACTGCCTGGCTGGAAAATCTATATCCAGTGGTCACCCCAGCAAGCGCGAGCAGAGCTCAGCTCCGCGCTAGGTTGGCCGCGACATAGACCCACTGGATGGAGGCTGGCCCTTGAGTTAAATGCCTCGCTAGGTCACATACGACCGAGTCTCGGCCCGAGTAGCAGCATTCCTTCTGGCCGACAGCTTCCCCATTTTTATTGCCAGGGGTTCTGTCCCTGGAGTAGCTGCCCCCCCTCTCCCCCTGGAGGGTTTTGGGGTGGGAGTGGGCCCCTCCTTGGGATGGTTGGACCCCCGGGTTCCCCTCCTTCCCATCAGGCCCCCCCCCTTCATCTGTCCCCCATCCAACCCCCCCTCCACTTATGCTTTTGCTGTGTGAGTGGTCTGGTCCACCTCTTGGGTTGGAGGCAGGGCGGTATGCTTACGATGGAGGCGGGGGGTATAAGAATCTTCGGGAGATTCCCTTAGAAGGTCTTAAAGGGAGAAGTCTTAGAAGGTGGCTTTTTTGGTCCCTATTACCTCTGCATGCTGGGTGTCGGAACTGGCGGCGTTATCCTGTCATTCACCTTACCTACTGATTCACAGAGATAAGGTGGTTCTTCGCCCCTGTCCATCGTTCCTCCCAAATGTCTCTGACTTGACTTGTATAAAGACATTGTGTTCCCTTCCCTGTGTCCCAGGCCTAAACATCCAACGGAAATTTCCTTGCATGCCTTGGATGTGGTCTGGGCAATTAGGGTGTACCTGGCAGCTACGAAGTCTTTTAGGAAGCCAGACTCACTATTTGTGTTCCCGGATGGGCCTCGGAAAGGGTTGTCTTCTTCCTCTGCGACCATTTCCAGATGGATCAGACAGACTGTTATTCAGTCCTATTTCATCAAGCGTCAGGTTCCTCCTTTCCCTGTCATTTTGCACTCTACTCGGGCGCTTAGTGCCTCCTGGGGATTCCGTCATCAGGCGTCCGTGACGCAGGTTTGCCACCTGGTTGTTGGTGCACACTTTCACAAAATTCTATAAAGTGGATGTGTTTTTTGCAGGCTGCTGTTTAGAGGACCGGATCTTCTTTGAGGGTGTAATCATTTTTCAGGTGGGCTCCAGTTGAGCTCCTGTTGCCTGGTTCGCTACTGTTTAGCCTTGGGAATTCTTTTGCTGTTCCCACCCCTCATGTTTAACACTGATTTGGGATGTCCCAATGGTTAAGAAGATCAGGAGCCATGTCTGTCAATTAACGAAAGAGAAAATAGGCATAGCCAGATTCTTTTTCTGCCTAGTGTCCTACTCCTGTAGGGGGCAGTATTACCCAATGGTTATGAAGATCAGGAGCTTTGTCCGTCCATGAACATCAGAGAAATGGATTTTACGGTAAGTCAAGAATCCAATTATTTCCCCACAAACAGAACTTTCTTTTGGTGGTATCTGACCACCTCTGCGTTTTTTTTTTTTTCCAGAAGATTAACATAGAGCTGGTGCTATGACATCACACAGCCAAGTGCTTTTAAAGCTTAACACCTTAGAGCCGGTGCCTGCTGGATCTTTAGATGGTTTAGAATGCTGGGAGGTAGGACTTATGGTCATGTGACCACTGTGATTGGCTGTGATGGCGATCACATGATCGCAATACTTGCAATCAGTAGCTTTCCATTAGCCGCCAGTAACTGTGCCAAGAGCAAACAGGGCGCTGGCTCTCAGCACAGCTCTATCAGCGCTGTTGCACGCAAATATGTGGCTGATCAGTGCCAAGGCCCGCCCTCTGAAAGGCTGCATATTTGCGCATGCTCAGCGCCTAGGGGTTAAATTAAATTTTTTTTTAATAATATGCATATCATACTTACCTGCTCTGTGCAATGGTTTTGCACAGAGTAGCCTCGAACCTCCACTTCTTGGTTTCACCTCTGGTGCTCCTGTATTCTCCTCTTCGGCAAGTGTTCCCACAGGAAGCCACTTCTCATGGGGCACTCATGCAAGCTTGATCTGGAGACATGCTGCCTGCGTCCATAGACACAGACAGCACAGCTCAGATCCTCTCTTTGCCCACTGCCAAAAGCCAATGGTTTCCCCTGCTGCCTCTCTGTCCTATGAGGAGAGAGAGCAGAGAAATCCACAGCTCTTGGGCACATTGCTTGATTGAGATCGGGCTCAGATAAGTATAAGGGGGGAAGGGGCTGGGGAAGATACTAATAACTGAAGGCAAAAAACCCTAAGCCTTTAGATAGAAGGTAAAAAAAAAACCTTAAGCTGGCCATAGATGGAATGAAAATCAGCTAGTTCAACAAAGGACCAGACAAATTTTGGTCCATCTATGGGGAATTCCCGCTCGAGAGAAGTTGATTTAATGATCGGCTTCTCTTGAACAAATATTGGAAAATTTGTGTGGATTGGGGTATGTTTTTTTTTTTTTTTTATATTTGTCCAGCCTTATTGGCTTAACAAAGTATAACAAAGTAAATATTATATGTTTTAAAGATACATGTGTACAGGTTGGCCTTTAATAATGGTTAATTTATTTTAATTTATTTCTAACAAATATTAGGAAAACATATGTTTATTAATAATCAACATTTTATTAAATATTTTTTTCATTAATAGTATTATTGTAATTTATCCTCTCAACAAAAATTGTAAACCAACCACTTCCATACTGGGCCAATTCTGGCAATCTGCTCCTACATGTAAAAATCCTTTTCTTGCTAGAAAAATACTCAGAACCCCTAAACAATATATACCCTCCCCTAGGGAATAAAATGGCGGTCATTGCAACTTTTTATGTCAAGCGGTACATGCGCAGAAAATTTTCAAATGCGTTTTTTTTTTTTGGGAAAAAAATAGTTTTATGAATTAAAAAAAAAAAAATCGCTAAAGTTAGCCCAATATATAATGTGAAGAATGATGTTACACCGAGTAAATGGATACCTTACCTGTCACGCTTTAACCACTTTACCACCGGAGGATTTTCCTGCTGTACGTCCAGGCCACTTTTTGCGATTCGACACTGTGCAACTTTAACTGACAATTGCGCAGTCATGCAACGCCGTACCCAAACGAAATTTATGTCCTTTTTTCCCCACAAAAAGAGCTTTTGATGGTATTTGATCACCTCTGCGCTTTTCATTTTTTGCGATTATTAATAAAAAAAATTCGACAATTTTGAAAAGATAACAATATTTTTCTACTTTGACAGTTAAAAAATATCCAATATAGTCCATTTTTGCCATATGTTTAGGCCAAAATGTATTTAGCTTCATGTCTTTGACAAAAAAATTCCCAATGAGCGTATTTTTAACCGATTTAAGACCGGAAGATTTTACCCCGTTCCTGACCAGGCCATATTTTGTGATTCGGCACTGCGTTACTTTAACAGACAATTGCGCGGTCGTGCAATGCTGTACCCAAATTAAATTTATGTCCTTTTTTTCCCCACAAATAGAGCTTTCTTTTGATCACCTGTGCGATTTTTACTTTTTGCGCTATATACAAAAAAAGAGCGACAAATTTGAAAAAACAATATTTTTCACATTTTTTTTTATATGAAATTCCCCCCCCCAAAAAAATGTAAAAATCAAAATTTTTTTAACATTTTAGGCCAATTTGTTTTCTGCTACATGATTTTGGTAAAAAAAAAATTACAATAAGCATATTTTGATTGGTTTGCGCAAAAGTTATCGCAGCTACTAACTACGGGAAATGTGTCATTTTTATTGTTTTTTTTTTTTTAACTAGTAATGGTGGTGATCTGTGATTTTTTTTTTTTTGCGGGACTGCGACATTGCGGCGGACAGATCGGACCATTGACTGACATTTTTGACACTTTTGGGGGTACCAGTGACATTACTACAGTAATCAGTGCTATAAATATGCACTGTTACTGTAAAAATGACACTGGCAGGGAAGGGGTTAACTTTTATTGGTGATCAAGGGGTTAATGTATGCCTGGTGCTTACTAACGTGTGAGGGGGGATTGGACTGTGTGACACAGGCACAGATCACAGGTTCAGCTATGCTGAATCCTGCAATCTGTCACTGTTTGTCACCTAGGAGATCCGCCCGCTTTGTTTACACAAGCGGGCGGATCTCCACACTCGATCCCCAACGATCGGCGGCGGTGATCACGTCGCTCCTCCCCTCGCCCAACTCCCGATGTGACTGAAAACATCGGGTTCGAGCCTCCGGCGGCACGCGCGCGCCGCCCACAAGGGGAGGAGTCAAGGACGATATCAAGCCACTTTGCTGCAGTACCAGCTCAGTGAGCGGTCGGCAAGTGGTTAAAGTTGTGCATACTCGTGGAATGGTGCCAAAATTCGGTGCTTTAAAAATGTTTACAGTTAAGAGTTTTAGAGTTTAGAGTTACGGAGGAGATTCTGGGCTAGAATTATTGCTCTCGCTCTAACGTTCGCGGCAATACCTTGCATGTGTGGATTGAACGCCGTTTACATATGTGGGTGTGACGTACATATGCGTTCACTTCTGCGTGCGGTGACGGGGGCACTTTGTTTTGGTTTTTTTTTTTAGGGGGGGGGGGGGGGTATTCATTTTTTTTACACTTTCCCTTTGATTTTTTTTTTTGTTATCACTTTTATTCCTATTACAAGGGATGTAAACATCCCTTGTAATAGGATTAGTGCATGACCAGTCCTGTTTATGAAGAGATCTGGGGTCAGTAAGACCTCAGATCTCTCCTACAGGCTGGAAAGCCTGAGATAAAAAAAAAAAAGTGATCTCGGCTATCCAGCTGAGGTCACAGCAGTATTTACAACTGCCAGGCCGGATGTAACGTCATAACATTGCGCCCGGGCCTCCGAGAGTCCTAGAGACTGCCGGAGACCATCTGGTATTCTCTTGGTGTACTTCCGCAGGTGGCTGATTCTTTCTCTGGCTCGCACAGGCAAGCCAGTAGAAGCAGCGGAGGGCAGCGGGAGGAGGGTAACGTCCCCTCCCGCCACGTAGGGAGACAGTTGGCGACCCTCGGTACCTTTCTGCGTGAGCCTTATGTTCATACATCTACCACAGTACCTCTGCATTATCCATCTTGGTGTGGTGCTTCGCTATCTGGTCTCCTTCCGGGGATGGCTATGACCATGGCTCTTTTCCTCCTGCAAGGGTTGGACAGTTCATCTTCTCTTTTATCATTTTGGCTGTAAATCTAGACTCATAAGTACTGTTTGTAGTACAATATACTTCACAACACCCCTGAAGATGGATGGTTTATCCAGAAACGCATCGGGTGTATAACCATACTTGCCTCATGTATTGTACTGTAAATCATATGATGATGTCATTTCAAGGCTAGCCACCCATATGTTTTGTCTGTATATTCTCCTTCGTATTTTTCTTTTTGTCTTTTTGAATAAAATACCTTTTATCATACACTTATATTTTTCACTTATATAGTGTAACAAAATTTTTAATACCAAAACTTTAAGACCTTAAAAGTCCCACCGGGGGGGGGGGGGGGTCATTCCTCCTTTTTTGCTTTATATTAGGGATGTTGGTCTTGTCTCAAGTCTCCATATCTCCCCAGCAAATCCCATCTTCTCTGGGCTCCACAATAGTGCTCATCAACCCTAAAATTTAGGAGGGTGAATGGCACTGTCTACAGATTGCATTTCATCACATTTAGGCCCCTTTCACACTTGTATGACCTGAAAGTCATGTAACTTTGCTGCGACTTTGACACCACTTGAAGCAATGCCTGTGTAATCTTGAGGAAGATGGACCTCAAATTGAATCAAAGTCGGACCAAAGTAGTGCAGGGACTACTTTGAAGTAGCTGTGACTTGAAGTCGCAGAATGTGAAAGGGGCCATGGACCAACCATTAATGTAAACAAATATTACAATTCATATACAGTTTAGTTGGAAAAACCTTACCTGATGTCACAACTTCTTCAAGGAAATATAAGAAGGTGGAAAACATTAAACATTTACTTGTTTTAAATATAGATAAGTGGTAGTGTCTCATAAATTTGGGGGAAAAAAAACACTTATTTCAACTCAATTTGTTTGATTTTTTTCCCTCCGGTAAGTATCTGTTATGTTCACAGCTGCATCAACCACAATGATTTGTAAATCTGTAGTTTTACTTCTTTTATGGATGTTGTTGAATGATCATGGCATTATCTCCATCATCCATTGTACTGTACCTCTGGACTTGTCTGATATGGAGTTTTTTTAGAATGCTTATCAAATCTCTGAAAGTTGAGACACTAGCTTCCAATATGAGTTTGATGGCCTCATCAATTTTAACAAGACAGGTCAATAGATGTTTATTGATATTAGATTATCATAATTTTGGTTACAGTGCTGATATATCTAAATCATTACTGTCAGTTCCAAAAGTGTAAGGCAAACCAATATATTGATAATTTTTTTTCCTTCAGCCAGTGAGTTGAAGGGAAAAAAATGACCTGATTCCCCTATCCACATTCAGTGTCTTCCTGCAGTGGTATTGTATTCTGACAGCGGGCAGCAGAGGTGGGGGATTCGAGTCACATGACTTGACTTAAGTCAGACTTAAGTCACCAGTTTGAGGACTTGAGACTTGCTTGATTAAAATTAATAAAAGACTCGACTTGACTTTGACTTGGTATTCATGACTTGAGACTTGACTTTGACTTGAGACATATGATTCTAAATGACTTTACTTTTTTAAGTTATTAAATATTTGCTTTTTCTCAAGATGTGTTAAAGCAAAATGAATGTGCCTGTTATGTTTCTGACACCACAGTCACTTAAAACACCTCAGTGTGTTCTGATTTTTAGGACACTGGCTGTTTAACAATGGAAATACTTAACATGTTTTTAGTGACTGTGGTGTTGAAACATGACCGGACGAAGGATTTTGAGCTGTTTGGGCATTCAAAGTGTTTCTTTAATATGCCAAGAAAAAAGCACTAAGCAGTTTTGAAATGTTGAAAATAAAACATAACCTTTCCTGACCACTGACTTTTAACTGATTTAAAGGTGAAAATTGGGGTAGATCAGTATTTTGACTTGATTTGTGACTTGACCAAAATAAATTACTTGACTTGACTTGCTTGACTTCTAGCAGGGACTTGACTTGGCTTGCTTGCTTTTCGCCACAGTAACTTGGGACTTGCTTGAGACTTGAAGGTTAAGAGTTGAGACTTGCTTGTGACTTGCTATCACGTACCTGGTGAAGACTGGAATGTTGTGGAGTTCAATTGGGCAATCGTACGGCCGATGCGGCGGTAAGGTCTCAGCATTCTTCCTATCAAAAACATCTAAGAAATCATGGTAAGGTAATCGAACATATTGTGGAACTGAAGTCTCTGGTTGCGGTTCCATAAGGGGGGGCCGAAGTGGTGACCGTATTGGAAAAACAGTGTTGCTGGCAGTAGGTGGTAGGGAATGAAACAGCTCCAGACTCCCAGTTTATTTGGGGATTGTGTGCCTGCAACCAAGGAATGCCCAGGATAATGGGGAACAAAGGTGATGGGATAATGTCCAGGGTTAGGTATTCTGAATGATTAGAGGAGGTTACTGCCAGTAGCGGACAAGTTTCTTGTGTGATAGGACCTGACTTGAGATTCGAGCCATCCGCCAAATGAATCTTCAGATGCTGCATTTTAGCTTGCAGTGGGACCTTGTGTTGTTCAGCAAATGAATAGTCCATAAAACAACTGCAGGCCCCGGAGTCAATAATGGCTTGAGTTTGGATGCTCCCTCCAGGTAGCTGCAGGGAGAGAGTCAGCAAAAGCTGAGAGGAGATGCTCTTCAGAGGATATCTGGAAGTATCAGAAACAAGGACAGTCTTGCGTGGTCTTATCAGGCAGTCACGCAGAAAGGGACCAATGCCCCCACAGTAAAGGCATATGTTGTTGCTGCTTGCGTCTAAGTCTTTCCTTGGCTGACCGAGATGAACGAGAAAGTCCCAACTGAACAGACTCCACCTTGAAAGAGGATGGTTTCATAGCTGGGGATACAGGTGCTGCTGGTGTCCATGTAGGTGGAATGTTGTCAGATTTTTCTGCCCTCCTCTCTCGGATTCTGCGATTAGGCTGAATAGCAAGCTGGATCAAGTTTGAGAGCGTAGTTGGTGGATCTAGTCTGGCAAGTTCATCTTTAAGAGCCTCTGAAAGACCCAAACGAAACTGGTACTGCAAGGCTGCATCGTTCCAGGCAGTGTCAGAACTCCATTTGCGGAACTTAACAAAATAGTCCTCCACAGGCTGAAGCCCTTGCTGGAGTTCATGTAAAATAGCTTCTGCTGTGGAGGTCCATTGGGGATCATCATAGATCTGGGCCATGGCTTCAAAGAAGGAAGAGACTGATGCAAGAACTGGGCTGGCCTTTTCCAGAAGCTGATGAGCTCATGACTGTGGTTCCTCACGCAAGAGACAAATTACAAAGCCCACCTTAGTAAATTCAAGGGAGAAAGTTTGGTTGTAACTCGAAATACAACTGGCAGGCATGGCGGAAGGCCTGAAACTTATAGCGATTTCCTGTAAAGCATTCCGGGGTAGGTACCCAAGGCTCCAGGGGAGGAACCATTACTGTAGATGCAGGAGCTGGAGCAGGAAACAGTAGCTGAAGTGCCAGATACACAAGCTTGAGATACAATGGGCAGGGAGCGTAAATGACCTTCAATCCGGAAGTAATTCTCCTGGAGTCCGGTCACCACTTGGATTAAGGCTGTGATTTGTTGGCACACCGCTTCAAGCAGAGAGGAGCCTCCTCCAGTCTCAGTCATGGCTGAATGGTACTATCACGTACCTGGTGAAGACTGGAATGTTGTGGAGGCCTCTCTTGCTCCTCCTGCCTGACACTCCTGAAGGTGGGAACAGAGAGTGTAAGGCAAGGAGTGGCACGAGTGCCATAGCGGCTAGCTGGTGGTGTTCACTCCATAGGTGGGTACAGCTGGTAGTTGCAGTCCTTGGAACAGGGTGCAGTGGCAGCTTGGCACCAAAGCGTGGGAGCAGTAGCCAGCGGAAACTGAGCAGTGAGGTACAGAATCAGCAAGCAAGCAAGTCCAGAAGATGAGCCAAGGTCGATAACAGCCGGGCAGCGCGGTACAGGGTAAGCAGGCAGATCAGATCCGTTTAAGCAAGCCAAGGTCAGGATAGTAAGCAACAGAGCAGGAGCACGGGCAGAGGCAAAGTCCAAAGGCAGGCCGGGTCATACACAGGTGAGAAGTAACAACAGATCAGATCTCAGAACCACGGGAACAAGCTGAAGACCATTCAGCAACTGCTCACAGTACTAGAGCAGTTTAAATAGGCCACTGGGAGCCAAATGCTAATTGGTGAGTGCAGGTGTGCAATGTGCACGGGTGTGAGTGAAAGTCCGTACTGGTGGAGGAAATCCGGTTTACCTTACACTTGCACATGTGTGACTTACTCCTATGTCTGTCGGGCAGCCTTCACCACCTTCAGAATGCAATGATCAGTGTTGCCGGCTATAGCCGTCGGCACTGATTATTCAGAAAAAAGCAGACAGGCTGGTTGTACACAAGTCGATCGATAGATCGACTTGTGTACAACCAACCTTGCCCATAAATGGTTCGGAATTCTCCTAATTTTGATCCATGTACGGCTGGCTTAATAATGAAAGAATATAATGTGCATTCAAATGTACGTTTTAAGCAAAAAGGGTAGTCTAAGCTGAACAAATCACACTTTACATTACCATAGTCATAACTGAGCCAAATTATGTGCATGTTTTTTACATAGTTTTGGTAAATTGTTGTATATACCCTTTGTACAAATGAACTATTATACTACAACCTCTTGCATTTCTAAATCTGTTTCCTATGTTTTGTTTTTAGACTCAAAGAATCAAAGTTACAATTGGATTTCTTTCATCATTTTTTTAACTGCTTTCTTTAACACACACTTTCTAAATACCTGGACCTACTTATACAGAACAAATCAGTAGATTATTTACTAATCTGAAAAAGTATCTTAACTTTCCCTTATCTTTAGGTAACACTGATGAGTTTGGGTTCTGGTCAAGCAAAGCGTGTTTGCTGCATGAGTGATTCTTTCTGTGCTTGCCCTAGGCAATCCTGCTGGAGGGTGATATGTCAGCTAATCCTCTGTAATCCTCTTTGTTTAACACACCAGTGATGGTCTGCATGGATCCTCTGTGGGAAAACCTCTCATGTACCCAAGGACATTTCACCCCATGGGTTTAACTTGGCCTTTGTTAAGTTCTTCCAACATAGTCATATCTTGTCACGCAAATATGGAATTTGATTTGTGAGATACCATTTAGAATGCTTTAACAGCTTTTAAATGAAAGGGTTATTGGCAAATCTTTTAGGTTACTGTAAAGCAGAGCTCCAGCCGTTTCTGTGTTTGTGAAAAGTCAGCAAATACAAAAAGTGTAGCTGCTGACTTTTAATAAACACACACTCACCTGTCCCACGATCCAGCGATGTGGCCGCCCGAAGCCCCGCTCCTCTACCTGTCCTCTCGGCGGCTCCGGCATCACTAGTGTGGGCACCTGACTGTGACAGCTTGCGGCTTCACAGCTGGATGCTCACTGCACATATGCGAGTCGTGCTGTGCATCCTGAATGGCCGGACAATCTTCTGGGACCTGTGATGTGTCCCAGAAGATTGCAGGCAGGGAGGGGGAGAGGAGTACTTCCCCTCAAGCAGCCCGAGTGGAAGTGGGAGCGGGTACCTGTCAAAACTAGGCACCTGCTGCCCCCCCCCCAAAAAAAATAAAAAATTACATGCCAAATATGGCATGTCAGGGGTATTTAAAGTGGAAATTCCACTTTTGGGTGGAACTCTGCTTTAATACATATGAGAATAGCAATCAAAAATGTGTCTTTAAATAGCCTTAAACAGAAGATGTTAGTCAGATGTGCTTGCTTAATCTGTACGCCGTACATCTCTCACACTATAGCATATGTTTCTACACTTTTTATATGGGCATGCATGTCTTTGCACTTAGAAGCTAAGGGGTTGGGGAGCCAGCAAATACAGTACTGTGCAAATGTTTTAGACAGGTGTGAAGAAATGCTGTAAAGTCATAATGCTTTTAAAAATGTATATTTTATTTGTTTATTTTTTATAAATTTACAAAATATAAAGTGAGCGAACAGAAGAAAAATCAAAATCAAATCAATATTTTGTGTGACTACCCTTTAGCTTCAAATCAGCATAATTTCTTAAGGCCCGTACACACGTGCAGATTGTCGGCCGAAAAGATTCGGCCGACGACCGATCGGCCGATTTTCGGCTTGTTAGTATGATGCTTCCGACAGCCGACAGCGCACTTTCGGCCGAACAGAATCTGTCGTGCAAGCATTAAAATTTTTGTATGCCGACACCAGAACGGCCGATTGTTCGCCAGTCAGTACAGAATTCGGCCGACAGACAGCAGATTTGCAAGACTGGGCATGCTCAGAGAAGAAAAAACACAGGGAAAGTTAACCATCACATGTCATCTCTACTGCAGTCGGCGCACAAAACTCGTGTGCAGTCTTTTGCACTTTTCAGCGGACAGGACAGCCCGGGGACAAAAGACGGCCGATCGGTACGTGTGTACGGGGCTTTACTATTGCATAAAGTCAGGGATTTTTGTAGGATTAGATTTGTGTATGAATAACCAATTATACCAAGCAGGTGCTAATCCTCATCAATTTCATATGCATGTTGAAACCGTTATTAACTGAAACCGAAACAGCCAAACTCTACTAAGGTGAGGTTGTGGAAGACCATTTTATGTCACAGGTCATACACTATGGCAATACTGAGCACAGCAATAAGACAGTTATACTACATCAGCAAGGTCTCTCCCAGGCAAGGATTTCAAAGCAGGCTAGGGTTTCAAGATGTGCTTTTTAAGCTCTTTTGAAAAAGCACAAAGCAACAATCAGTATTGAGGACTGTAGGTGCAGCAGTTAGCCAAATAAACTTAATGCAGCAGATGAGACACCTCATGTTTACTTCCTTTCATCATTAGAAGATGTCCAGCAGTGCCATCAGCACATAACTGGCAGAAACCAGTGGGACCCAGGTATACTCATTTACTGTTTGGAGAGGCCTGGCCAGAAGTGGTCTCCATGGAAGAATTGCGGCAAAAAAGCCATTCCTCTGACATGGAAACAAGGCTGTGACTCAACTATGCATGAAACCATAGGAACTTGGGTGCAGAAAAATGGCAGCAGGTGTTCTTGACTGATGAATCAAAATTTTAGTTATTTGGGTGTATCAGGAGATAGTTCTTTTGCTGGTGGAGGGCTGGAGAGCAGTACAATAATGAGTATCTGCAGGCAAGAGTAAAGCATTGTGAAGGTTCCTTGCAAGCTTTGGGCTTGCGGACAATTTCTTGGAGTTGGAGATTTGGTCAGGATCAAGAGTGTCCTCAATGCTAAGAAATACAGGCAGATGCCTCTTCATCATTCCATACCATCAGGCAGGCGTGTGCTTGGCCCAAAATGTATTTTGCAGTAGGACAATAAACCCAAACTGGCAGCCAATGTCTACAGCATAAAGAAGAACAAGGAGTCCTGGAAGTGATGGTTTGGCACCCACAGAGCCCTGATCTCAACATCATCATGTCTCTAGGATTACATGAAAAGTCAGAAGAATTTGAGTCAGCCTACAACCACAGAAGATCTGTTAGTTCTTGAAGATGTTTGAAACAACCTACCTGCCGCGTTCCTTCAAAAACGATGTGCAAGTGTACCTGAAAGAATTGCTGCTGTTTTGAAGGTGAAGGTTGGTCACACCAGATATTGAGTTGATTTGGATTTCACTTATGTTTATTTACTTTTCATTTTGTTAATTGATAAAAAATAAACTATTAAAATATCTATTTCCGAAAGTGTTTTTAATTTACAGCATTTTTTTCACACCTGCCTAATGCTTTTGTCGTGTAAATCTAGCCAATAGCTTTGTTTAGGCGTATCCGTGGGCTAAAAGTACCTTTCTTTTTATTTATTATTTATAGTGAACAAAATGTATGTCAGTTGAGATGGTATTCCAATAAAAAGAAGTATAACCGCAATTTACAGTTGGTAGAAACTGTTTCAATAGAGTCCTAGTCTTTACCAGCCTTTTTTCAACCAGGGTACCATGGCACCCTCGGGTCCCTTCTGAGTTTTTCAGAAGGGAAAAATGCCTAGAAATTGCCACAAGTGGCTCAAAAATTGTCAACAAGCCAGTGAGTGGATCAAGTTTGCCCTTTTGTCACACACCGCCCCAGTTTTTTTTATTGTGCAGCATTACAACCTTAGGCACCGTGTGGGCCAACCACTGGCATTCTAACAAGCAGTGATGTCAACGGTTGAAAGGAAGGATGCCAGACACCACCACAGCATCTTTGTATGGCCCTCCCATGTCCCTCTCAGTCAGGGCTGTTGTCACGTTAGCTGAGTAGAATAGTTGTTGATACCAATGTGCAAAGGTGGAAGAATGAATCACTTTAATGTTACTCACGTGTATGGATGCTTCTGTGTTCTGTAAAACTATTAGTTTAGTTGTTTACATTTTAGAATGGGGTGCCTCAGGATTGTGCAGAATTTTAAAGGGCGCCTTGACTGAAAAAAAGGTTTAGAAACACTGGTCTATACAGCAGTCAGGAGAACAGGAGAGAGATCAGTAGTACAAAAGCCTTAAGCTGGCCACCTTGCATCGATCTAATCATTCTCTTTCGTTCATTGACTGACACAGCTCCTGGTATTCATAACTAATAGGTATACTGCCACCTATAGGAGTAGAACACTAGGCAGAAAAGAATTCTGGCTACACCCATGGACAGTCCCAGGGGGTATACTCCCTCTCTCTGCTATAGCCACTCAGTTTTTTTCTGCCTAGTCAGGAGTAAGGGCATAGTTCCTTGCTGGGATCTTTGGTCCTGGCAAATCTTTTTCTTTTTAGGTAGAAATATTTTCTCCTGGATTTTTACTGTGAGATCTACAATCAACTGCCGGACTGGGCGATGGGCTGGATAATCTAGATCCAGTGGTTCCCCCAGTCTGGCCAGTGAGCGTGCGCAGACCTCAACTCTACAGTAGGTTGGCTGTGACATAGCCCCACTGGACGGGGGCTGGCCTGCAAGTTAAACGCCTCGGGACGTCGCGTATGACCGAGTCTCGGCCCGAGTCCCAGCATTCCTCCTGGCCGACAGCCCCCCATTTCGATGGAGAGGGGTTCTGTCTGAAGCGGTGCCCGCCTGGTCCCTGGTATGGTGAGTAGCTGTCCCCCCTCTCCCCTTGGAGGGTTTTGGGGTGGGACAGGTGGACCCCCGGGTTCTTCTCCTTCCCGCAGGCACACCCCTTTGCCGAGCCCCCAGCTGCCCCTCTTCCACATACCCTGGGGCTGTTTGGGTGGTCTGACCACTGCTCCTTCTGGGGTGGGGGCAGGGCGCTCACTAGCATTTGGGGCCAGGGGGAGTGCGGCGACCAGACTATCGACTGTGCTGGAGGAGTTGTACCTGGTGGGCGTTCCTGCCAGGGCCCCCCCATCCTGCCTGGATCTGTCCCTGGGGCCTGGTCTCCCTCCTGGTTCCCTGTATGCCACGTGGGGCAGCCATTATGTTGTAGCCTAGCCTGTGTATTCCTATACACTGCGGCCATGTTTGTGTAGTCCGGCAGCCATTTTGCTGTGCTTTGCCATTGAAAATAGTGGCGGCCATGACAGTGAAGCCCTGTGGGCGGCGCTTTTGGTGGTAGCAGCTCCTCCTATTCCCCTGGTGCTGACTCCTGGATTATTTTACTTCCTGATCGCCGCATGTGTAATGTATTATCCTGGTGCCTGCAAGCGCTTGTTTCTGTGGGTGGTGAGTCTGGTGGGGTTCTCTCCCTCTCTGCTGAGGATTGCTTTGTGCTTTGTGTCTGGCGACTGGTTGGTGCTGACAGTGCGGTGGGGGTTATCCATTAGCAGTGTTATACACCTTTTGTGGGGTCCCCCTGGTGACTCGTAGAGTCTTTGGAGCACATTTCCCCACCTGATCCTCTCTCTGAGGCTGCAAGTCCCTCCAGGTCCCAATCATTTATCCATGCACTGACGGCAGTCCTGGAGTCCCTTGTGTCCCAGGTGGAGGTGGCTTGCAGGCGGCGGGCTAGCAAAAAGCGCCCCCCTCACCTTCCCCTGCCTCATCTGTTTTATCAGATCCTGAATCTGATTCGGCCGCTGTGGACGTGGGTCTCCCTGCTGGGTCTGCGACCACACACATAGAATCCTCTGATAGTGAGGATGATTCCCCCACGTCTGCGACCGCGCATGAAAAGGCGCTGGTGACAGCACTGATTGTATCTGTGCGTGAGACCCTAAAGATGGGGAACGCAGCTGAAGCTGTAACGGAGGTGCAGGTACCCTTTGGCACTCGCATGCTATTCAGAGCAGCAAGGGTGTTTCCTTTCCCCACTTTTTTTGACAGAATTGTCGCTAAAGAGTGGGGATGAACCAAAGCGTCCCCATGGGGTCCCCAAGCGCTTTACTAGGCTTTACCCCTATGAGAAGTCCCTTCTTAAGAAGTGGACTGTGCCACTAGTGGTGGACCCTCCGGTTTCCAGATTGAACAAGGCAACCATGATTCTGGTTGAAGAGTCCCTGGTCTTTAAGGGTCTGCTGACAGGAAGGCGGAGGCTATGGCCCGCAATATGTACACCCTGGCTGGTTCAGCACTGAGGCTGAGATTCACCATTGCCCTGGTGTTGCAGACTCTGACCGAATAAGCTAGGCATTTGCGCTGTGACCTGGGGGGGAAGTAGCTCCCCCCTGCCTCAGCTGGTCCAGGGTCTGCACTTTATCTGTGATGTCTCTTTGGATGTGGCTTCCCTAGTTGCTCGGCTCTCTGTTTCGGCAGTGGTCCTTCGGCGTGCCTTTTGGCTCAAATGCTGGTCTGCGGACCAGACTTCTAAAAAGGCCTTGACTGAACTTCCCTTTCAAGGAGATCGCCTGTTTGGGGCTACCCTGGATGACATCATTAAAGGTCTCATGGGGGGGGGGGAGAGTACCTTTCTTTCGCAAGCTACTAAGGGCAGGGACCCTCGTCGTAGACGTGGGCTCTCCTTCTTGGCTCATAAGAAGTTTTTTCATCCCTCAGGGTCGACTGACAAGGGATCGGAGCCCTTCGGGGCCTCCTCTGGAGGATCCAAGCGAACTTGGTCTGGCAAGTCTAGAGCAGGCTTCTCCAGACCCGCGGACAAGACGCCTTCAGCATTAAGGTGCACCCTTACCCATTTCTGGGGTGTGGGGACGTCTTCGCTGGTTCCCGGACCCGCAGACTCCCCTGGTACAAGCCAGGTGGTTCCATGAGGTCATTCGGTCCGGCTACAAGATCGAGTTTCGTTCTTACCCTCTGCTAAGGTCTTTCCTTCCAATGTGCGATTGTCCCCGGTCCGCTTACAGGCTCTTTTTGGAGCGGTGCAAGACCTTTTACCTTAAAGGGTGATGATCCCTGGTCCGACTTAGGAATGTTTTCAGGGATTTTACTCAAAGCTGT
The DNA here is from genome assembly GCF_965119305.1 of Pelophylax lessonae. Taxonomy (NCBI): domain Eukaryota; kingdom Metazoa; phylum Chordata; class Amphibia; order Anura; family Ranidae; genus Pelophylax; species Pelophylax lessonae. The sequence goes on from NC_138769.1 coordinate 241,168,328, forward strand.
TTACAGTCCCCAGGAAGGAAGGTAAGGTGTGTCCAATTCTGGACCTCAAGGCAGTGGACTGCTTTTTGCGGGTGCAGAAGTTCAGAATGGAGTCCGTTCGCACGGTGGTGGCTTCCCTGCATCAGGGGGATTTTTCTTGCCTCCATCGACATCAAGGACGCTTACCTTCACATTCCAATATGACGGTCTCCAGCCCTTCCCCCGATTTGCTGTGGGAGAGGAGCATTATCAGTTTGTGGCGTTACCTTTTGATCTTGCTTCTGCTCCTTGGGTCTTCACAAAAATTTTTGGTCCGTTGCTAGCATTGTTACGCCAATGGGGGATCGCGGTACTGGGCTACTTGGACGACTTCCATCTGTGAGGCGAGTCTCCTACTGCTCTGGTGGAAAACCTGGAAATCACCATACGAGCTTGAGGGTGTTTGGCTGGATTAAGAATTTTCAGAAGTCTGCTCTGGTTCCGTGCATAAAGCTGGACTATCTGGGTCTGACTCTGGACTCAGCCAGAGTGCTCCTTGCTCTGGACAAACTCCAGAAACTTCAGGCTGTAATTCGTCTCCTGCTGTCCAGCAGATGGTAATGCCTCCGGACTTGCATGCGGGCGCTGGGCCTGATGGTGTCTACCTTGTAGGCAGTTCCGTATGCACAGTTCCATATAAGGTCCCTGCAAGGGAGATTCTGGCCAAATGTGACAAGAATCTGTAGTCTCTGGAGAATCAGATCCGGCTGAGCCGGGGAATGAATGAGTCCCTGATATGGTGGCTTCGTTCTTCGACTGGGCAAATCCTTCCTCCCCTTGTATTGGTGGTCACCATGGATGCCAGCCTGCCTGTCCTTGGCAACATTTCTGCTCAGGGGGTCTGGACCCTGGAAGAGTCCAGACCACTGATCAATGTCTTGGTACTCCGAGCGATCAGACTGTGCCTGGTACATTGGAGGGATCCTCTTCAAGGATGTCCAGAGTGCATGCAATCGGACAATGCCACGGGCGTGGTTTATGTCAATCACCAGGGGGGCAGAAGAATTGTCCTGGTGGCTCTGGATGTAGCCAGCATTCTAAGGTGGGCAGAACCGTTCGTTCCAACCCTCTCTGCTGTACACATTCCCGGAGTGGAAAACTGGCAGGTGGATTACCTCAGTCGGCAGGCGTTGTACCAAGGGGAGTGGTCCCTTCACTCGGAGGTGTTTCATCAGTTGTATCTCTGTTGGGGCATTCCCAAGGTGGATCTGTTGGTGTCCCGAATCAACAAAAAGGTGCATAGGTTTGTTATTCAGTCACGGGATTCTCTGGCGGACGCCACGGAAGCGCTGGTGGCCCCATGAGGTCAGTATAGTCTGATTTATGCCTTCCCTCCTCTCCAACTTCTGCCAAGACTTCTACGCAGGATCGAGGCAGAAGGGATTCTGGCCATCTTAGTGGCCCTGGACTGGCCTTGCCGGGCTTGGTACACCTTTCTGGTGAGGCTGGTCGCCGATGTTCCTTGGAAGCTTCCTTCCAAGGAGGATCTGCTGTACCAAGGATCAATCTTCCATCCTGCTTTTTTAGAGTTGCTGGCTTTGAATGCCAGGTGCTGATGGATAGAGGTTTGTCTGAGTCTGTGATCCCAACACTGTTAAAAGCTAGGAAATCTACATCTAGGAAGATCTACCATCGTACGTGGAAGACGTACATTGCATGGTGTGAGTCCTTCGGGGTTCATTCGCTCTTTTTTCAGATCTTGACCTTCCTTCAACAGGGGGTTGAGCAGAGGCTGGCCTTGAGTACTATCAAGGGTCAAGTCTCAGCCTTAGCAGTCTTCTTTCAACGCCCTTAGCCACATACTCCTTGGTGCGTACTTTTCTTCAGGTAGTTAGGCACTTGACCCCTCCAGTGTGGTCTCTTTTGCCGCCTTGGGACCTCATTTTAGTGCTTTCAGTCCTCCAGAAGCCCCTTTTTTGAGAATCTTTGGGAGATTCCCCTGCTTACGCTGTCCCAGAAGGTAGTCTTTTTGGGGGCTTTCACCTCTGCGCGCAGGGTGTCAGAATTTGGTAGCGTTACCCTGTCGTTTACCTTACTTGGTGATTCACAGTAATAAGGTGGTTCTTCGCCCCTGTCTGTTGTTCCTTCCTCGGGTTGTCCCTGATTTTCATTTGAATGAAGACATTGTGTTGCCTTTCCTGTGTCCCAGGCCAAAACATCCGAAGGAAATTGTTTTGCATGCCTTGGATGTGGTCCGGGCGATTAGGTTGTACCTGGCAGCTACGGAGCCTCCTGGGCCTTCCATCATCAAGCGTCAGTGACGCAGGTTTGCAAGACGACCACCTGGTCGTTGGTGCACACTTTCACAAAGCTCTATAAAGTGAATGTGTTGGCATCTGTGGATGCTTCCTTTGGCCGCAAGATTTTGCAGGCTTCTGTTTAGAGGATCTGGTCCTCTTTGAGGGTGTATTGTTTTTTTCTGGTGAGCTCCAGTTGTTTTGGTTGAGCTCCTGTTTACCTGGTTGGCTATAGTTAGCCTTGGGAATTTATTTTTTGCTGTTCCCACCCCCCATGTTTAACACTACTTTGGGACGTCCCAATGGTTAAGAAGATCAGGAGCTGTGTCCGTCAATAAAAGAAAGAGAAAATGGGATTTTTGACTTACCGTAAAATCCATTTTCTCTGATGTTTATTGATGGACACAGCACCCACCCCTCTGTGGAGTTGTAATTCTAATTGTAATTTTGTTACTGCTTGTAACAAAACTGAGTACCTTTAGAAGAGAGAGGGAGTATACCCCCTGGGACTGCCCATAGGCGTAGCCAGCCTTTTTTTTTTCTGCCTAGGGGCAGTATAACCCAATGGTTAAAAAGATCAGGAGCTGTGTCCTTCAATGAACATCAGAGAAATGGATTTTACGGTAAGTCAAAAATCCTATTTCTCTTACGTCCTCCGACAGTCGCCGCCTCTCTATATTCGTCACTATGGGGTTATTGACCTTTGCTCCGTAGGAGTAGCTAGGCAACAGAATATGTCAATATTAAAGCTTTTAGCATATCCCACCCCCAGGGGGTGGTCCCCTCAGTCAATACCCTCCTGCTTCCTGTATCCATACCTCAGTTTCATTGTCTAGCTTTCAGGAGTTAGCTGGCTGTTTCTGTGCTGGGGCATTTTGTCTCAGCCTTTATCTTCTATTTGATTTATTTGAGTTTTTTTCTCTCTCTTTACTTAGCTGTTACTTTTGTCAGCATTAGTTAGTTCTTCTGATGAAGAGGATAGTGCGGGCTGGGTCTCGGGCTGGCCCGCCTGGTCGCAGGTTGTGGGCCAGTGGCTTCCCAGCCTGCCATTGAGCGTTCAGTCAGGTATTTTTCCTGGCATATGTGAACGACCCATCCCTGTTCGCTGCAGGGATGCTGTGGTGAGGTGGCTTCCTCACTGGACGCCATGTGGTTTCGCACCGCAGTTCTACTGCGTCCTGGCTGCGACTCTCCCTGTCCCATGTGCAGTGGCTTGATCGCTTGTGCGGGTTCCCCACGCCATTCAGAAGGTAAGTGTATTCTGTGTGGGAACCTGTCTGTTTAGTGGGTGTCAGTCTCGGACTGTGTAACCCTGCATGTCTGTTCACACTATTGGGCTCCCTGTCTGGATGCTGCTGTGGGCTGCAAGGAGGGGGGCTGTTATACACTGTTCTGTGTTACAAACTGTGTGATTCTCTGTGTGACATGCTGTATGTTGTAGGGCATGCTGTGGTACATGTTTTGTGCAACATGCGGTGGCCGCTGCTGCGGTCCGCCATTTTATTAATAGCTGCAGGCATATGAGGGTTTTTTCTGTATGCTGGGAGCGGCGTTTTTTGCACCAAGCGCCGCCATTTCGGCGGCGATCGCTCCGGCCTCATGTTAGCACTGCATTTACTTCCTCCCCCGGCGGCCATTTTTTTGTAGCCTTCCATAGGCTTTATAGGAGCGGCTTCTATTGCATCACTTCCTTTTCCCTGGGCACACCGATCGATACAGCAGCAGCAGTGATCTCTCCAGGTTTTTACTCTCTTTATTCCTGTATTCCTTGCCTGAGTTTGTAATTTTCCCTGTGGGGGTCGGCTTGTGCTGGTGTGTGTGAGCGGTGGGCTGCGCTCGCCGCACTTTTAAAGGGGCAGTTACCCTTTTTTCTCCTGCACACTTCTGGGGGCATGGATTCTCAGGAAAGCAAATTTCCTCCCACTTTGCTGGAAGGCCAAGGGGCTGCTGCTGTTCCCCCTGAGGGGGGGGGATTTGGCCACCATTGTGGCTAACCTGGCTGCTCAGGTATAGATGCTTGTGGCTGCTCAATCCACTAAACGGCCCAGAGTTTCAATCTCCTCTGATTCAGAGGGCGATGGCGATGGGGCTGCTATGGCTGGGGTCCCCTTATCGGGGTCCCGTTCGTCCCTGGACTTTGCAGGGTCGGAAGGGGAGGCAGAGGTTGAAGTGGTTGATGATTCTCCCCCTGGCTCGTCTGAAGAGCTTGCAATCATGGATGAATTGGTTGCTTCTATCAAACAAACGCTGCATTTGCAGGATGAACCATGTCCTCCTGCCGTCCTGGCCTCTTATGGGACGCAGCGGAGACGCAAAATGTCGCAGGTTTTCCCTTGCACTGAGGATTTTCAGCGCGCTGTTAGTGAACAATGGCGCAATCTAAAAAAGCCTTTTGCTGTGCCCAGTAGGTTTAAGCTGCGTTATCCTTCTCACGCCTGCCACTGACGAACGCTGGTGTGTTCCACCTCCGGTGGATCACGCGGTGGCGGTTTTGAATAAATCCACTGCGATTTCAGCAGAGGATACCCCGGTGTTCCGGGACCCTACTGACAGGAGGCTGGAGTCTCTTGCCCGCCATACTTACTCGGTTACCGGTTCCATGCTAAAAGTTATTTTTGCTTCCCTTATGGCAGCTCAGGCTGTCGCGGATTGGACGCAGGTGCTCAGGCGCGTCCTGGTGGCTGATTCTGCCCCGCCGACGACGTTGGCTATGGTGGATCAGATTCATCCGGGTGTCATGTATTTGTGTGATGCGGAATTAGATGTAATTCCTTTGGCTGCATGTGTGCACAGCGTGGCGGTGTTGACACGCCGTTTGATTTGGCTGAAATGTTGGTCTGTGGACCAATCTTCTCGCAAAACTTTATCCAATTTGCCATATACAGGATCTCGCCTTTTTGGCGACTCCCTTGATTCACTGATAAAGGGTATTTCTGGGGGTAAGAGCACTCTTTTGCCCCAGACTCACAAGTCTAAGTTTGTTCGTGGTAAGAAGAATACCTCGTTTAGACCCTCTCAGGGGTCCTTTCGTGCCTTTCGGTCGCACTATAAGGGCAAGCCCTTCAAAGGACAAGGCTCCCAGAAAAAGCCGTGGGCAGGTAAGCAGAAGTCCGGCCAGTCCGGGTCCGCTGCCCATAACAATGCGGCCTGAAGGGACGCCCTCACCCAGTTCTGGGGTGGGGGGACGTTTGCTCGGTTTTCTTCAACCCTGGCTGGCCCGCGTTCGGGACAGGTGGGTTCAGGAGATCGTTCGGTCCGGGTACAAGATCGAGTTCCTATCTCGGCCGGCGAACAGGTTTTTTCCCTCAAACCTTCAGCTGTCTCCGGAGCGTTTGCGGGATCTGCACCTGGCGGTGCAGGACCTGCGGGCTCAGGGAGTGGTGGTTCCGGTGCCTCATCGGGACAGATTTCGGGGATTTTATTCAAATCTGTTCACTGTGCCCAGAAAGGAGGGCAAGGTACGTCCAATTCTGGACTTAAAAGCTCTGAACCGCTTTGTGCGGATTCGCAAGTTCCGTATGGAATCCCTGCGCTCGGTGGTGGCTGCTCTAGTTCCGGGAGAATTCATGGCCTCCATCGACTTAAAGGATGCGTACCTACACATCCCCATTTGCGAGGGTCACCAGAGGTACCTTCGATTCGCCATTGCGGAGGATCATTACCAATTCGTGGCGTTACCCTTCGGTCTCGCTTCGGCTCCGCGGGTTTTCACCAAGGTGCTTGCACCGGTTCTGGCCTTACTGAGAGCCCAGGGTATCTCAATCCTGGGGTATCTGGACGACATTCTGGTTCGGTCTGCAACCAGTCAGGGTCTGGTGAAGGACCTGTCCGTCACGATGCAGACTCTGCAGGAGTTTGGTTGGACGATAAACTTCCCAAAATCGACGCTGTGCCCGTCGGTTCGTCTTCCCTATCTGGGAATGATCCTGGACTCTGTTCAGGCGAAAGTTTTCCTACCGGAAGACAAGCTCAAGACACTTCAGGACGAAGTCAGGTCCCTTCGGGACGCTCCGTGCTCATCCCTCCGGACGGGCATGAGGTGTTTAGGTTTGATGGTCTCGGCCTTCGAGGCGATTCCCTTTGCCCAGTTTCACACGAGGGGTCTCCAGGCGGAGATCCTGTCCAGGTGGGACGGGCGACCACAATCTCTGGATCTTCGGATCTCGTTGAGTCCTCGCACCAGAAGGGATCTTCTGTGGTGGCTACAGTCCCCGGCGGTGTCGGGGGGCAAGTCTTTTCGTCCGCTTTCATGGACGGTGATCACCACGGATGCCAGCCTGTCGGGCTGGGGTTGTGTTCTCTGCGTTCTGTCCGCCCAGGGTACTTGGTCGGAGGGGGAGTCCTCCCTTCCGATCAACATTCTGGAATTGCGGGCGATAAATCTCTGCCTTCGACGTTGGACGGACAAGCTTCAGGGCCGTCCGGTTCGGGTGCAGACGGACAATGCCACAGCGGTGGCCTACATCAACCACCAAGGGGGCACCAGGAGTGCCCGAGCGGCTCGGGAAGTAGCCGACATTCTGTCTTGGGCCGAGACGCACGTCCCGGCGATAACGGCAGTTCACATTCCGGGGGTGGAGAACTGGCAGGCGGATTATCTGAGCCGCCAGACTCTGGACCAGGGGGAATGGTCGCTCCACCCGGATGTCTTCCAGATGTTGTGCGCAAAGTGGGGTCTTCCGGATGTGGACCTGTTCGCGTCTCGTCTGAACAACAAGGTGGGAAGGTTCGTGGCAAGGACGCGCGATCCTCGGGCAGACGCGTTAGTGGCTCCGTGGCATCAGTATCGACTGATGTATGCATTCCCACCAATTCAGTTGCTATCCCGGTTCCTTCGCAGGCTGTCCTCGGAACCAAAAATGGTGATTCTGGTGGCGCCAGACTGGCCCCGCCGGTCTTGGTACACAGACCTCGTGAATCTGGCGGTCGACGCTCCGTGGCGTCTGCCTCTTCGAGAAGACCTTCTGTCTCAAGGACCGATATTCCATCCTGCTTTACAGTCGCTGGCTTTGACGGCCTGGCTGTTGAAACCGAGGTCCTGAAGGATAGGGGTCTCTCTCCGGAGGTCATTCATACTTTGATCAATGCTAGAAAGGCCTCTTCGGGGAAGATATACTACCGTACTTGGAAGGCCTATTTTGCCTGGTGTGAGTCCAGGGGGTTTTCCCCTCGCTCATACTCGGTGTCTAGGGTGTTGTCTTTCCTTCAAGCGGGTGTGGACCAGCGTTTGGCGTTGGCCACGATTAAGGGTCAGATTTCTGCGCTGGCCGTTCTTTTTCAACGCCCTGTGGCGTCTAATTCTCTGGTTGGCACTTTTGTTCAAGGAGTGCGACCCCTGGTCCCTCCTCGGAGGGAGCCTTTGCCTCCGTGGGACTTGAACCTCGTTCTGTCCGTGTTACAACATGCTCCTTTTGAAAAGATCAGGGAGATCTCGTTGCCTCTGTTGTCCAAGAAGGTCGCCTTTTTGGTGGCGATCACTTCGGCTCGCAGAGTATCGAAGCTGGCAGCTTTGTCCTGCAGGTCTCCATATCTGGTGCTCCACTTGGATAAGGTGGTCTTGCGACCTAATCCTTCTTTTCTTCCGAAAAGGATCTCGGAGTTTCACCTCAATGAGGACATTGTCTTGCCTTCACTTTGCGCGAAGCCTAAGCATCCGAAGGAGGTGGCCTTACATTCCTTGGATGTTGTTCGGGCGATCAGGGTTTACCTGTCGGCGACTAAGTCTTTTCCCTCTTTGTCCTTCCTGAGGGGCCTCGGAAGGGCTTGGCGGCGTCGGCTTCTACCATCGCCAAATGGATCAGACAGACCATTGAACAGGCATATGCTTTGAAGGGAAAAGTTCCCCCTATGCCTGTGAAGGCGCACTCTACAAGATCTCTGAGTACGTCTTGGGCCTGTCATCATCGGGCTTCTGTGGCTCAGGTGTGTAAGGCGGCGACTTGGTCGTCCGTTCACACCTTCTCAAAGTTCTACAAAGTGGATGTTCAGGCATCGGCAGATGCTTCCTTTGGCCGCAAGGTTCTTAGTGCGGCGGTACCTTAGGGTCCCTTGTTTTTTTTGGGCCCTTGGCTGTTTGGGATGTTTTTTTATCCCTAGGTTATTTGTTCTTCCTGGGTTGTTGCTCCTGTTGAGCAAAACTTTATTTTCATGTTGCCCAGTTGGTTTCCTTCCTTTGGTAAGGTTCCTTTCTCTGATGTGGGTCCTGCGTTGCCTTGGGCGCGGCTGCGTTTCCCACCCCTCATGTTTTTGTACTGCTTTGGGACGTCCCCATAGTGACGAATATGGAGAGGCGGCGACTGTCGGAGGACGTAAGAGAAAGCGGAATTTTTGTAAAATCTTACCTGTAAAATTCCTTTCTCTGAGTCCTCCGACAGTCGCCGCCCCCGCCCCTCTTTTGGGGTTTGTTTATGTACTCTACTGCTATTCTACTGAAACTGAGGTATGGATACAGGAAGCAGGAGGGTATTGCCTGAGGGGACCACCCCCTGGGGGTGGGATATGCTAAAAGCTTTAATATTGACATATTCTGTTGCCTAGCTACTCCTACGGAGCAAAGGTCAATAACCCCATAGTGACGAATATGGAGAGGCGGCGACTGTCGGAGGACTCGGAGAAAGGAATTTTACAGGTAAGATTTTACAAAAATTCCGTTTTTCAGTTACTCCTACATTGCAGAACAATATTATGTGTGTTGCTTTGTTAAATGATGAATCGCTTGCAATCACGCATACCTAAATCAGTTACATATTCCTGTGTGTATGGCCATCTTTAGACATGGCAGAAAGGTTCCCTATACATAATACTATTATTTGAGGTTTTTGTATGTGTACTGTACGTTAATGCCTGCTAACTTAGTAAATATACACAGGACACTAATTATTTTAATTTATACAATATGCACGAATATATTGTAGGGTGCTTACAGTTAACTTTTAACTTTGTGAATACTTTTATAAAGGTTAAATGTATGTGTTTTTCATATATTTTAATTATTGATAGTTTTTAATGTTTATGTTTCTACATTTTATCACTTCTCACTATTGTCCCATATCTGTTATTTTTGCTGTTATTTTCGTTAATAAGCAATTGTTTTATTTTCTTCTTTTGAGTAGAGTATCACATTTGATTAATTAGAATAGAGCTTCAGTAGTGGTAACTTAGTTTTCCTCATTAGAAAGAAACTGAGAGTGAGAAATGGAATTAGACCATTAATAGCTCTTTATATAAACCTATTAGAACTTCCCAAAAGTGTTGAATTAGACAATAAAATGTTTCCTTTAGAGACTTTATAGCTATTATATAAAAAATGTGTTGTAATACCTAGTAATACCCTGTAATACCAAAAGTATTCTGTGTTTTCTTCTAGTATTTGCTTGAAATGAAAAGCTTGATAATGCCACCAGAGCATATATTGAAACGTGGAGACAGTGAGGCTGTAGCATATGCCTTTTTCCATCTTCAACACTGGAAACGGGTAGAGGGTGCATTGAATTTACTGCACTGCACATGGGAGGGCAGTAAGTATGGCTTGTTATTATACTGTACCGTTTGTTGCTTCATTGCTTAGGTTCATAACCTGCCCATCTTAATTAAATTGTCAGCACCAGTGGAATGCTCTGCTGCCTATATTAATTTCAAAGGGGCCCCTACCACTTGTGCTATTGTTTGAAGTGGGAATACTAATTTAGTTATGTCAATGCACCATTCAGCAGAGATCAAAGAGATCATCCTATCTTTATCTGTCCCGGTAGGATCTGGGTAATGAAGGTTTGTTTTTAAAATTAGACATATATGTAACCTTTTTATATTTTGTTTTCACATGAAATTATGATTTTCATAGTTTAGATATTGCTCAGCATAAATACTGTGGCATTTAAACTGTGCTTGTATTTCAATCAACAGAAAATGTGTTGGCTAGTGTGTACATAATGTCACTATTAAGATTATCACATTCAGTTTTACTTATACTTTTATTACTTAGAAGAACCTAAGTTTTATTCCTTGAACTTGTGTAAGGATCAAAAAATTCGGTTTTAGTTGAATTTCAAACAAGCTTTAACCACTCGTCGACTGCCTATAGTATATATACATCATTACTTTGAAGTTTAAAGCTGAGGTTATGGCAGCAGCTAGCTGCCATAACACCGGTATCATTTATTTTATGTGGGCGATTCGAGATCTGCTAAAACTGTTCCTGGTTGCAGATTCGCCATAGGATCACCTTTAGAGGGGGCGGGAGAGGTGCCTCCTTCCACCGCTTTCTTATTGTTTCCAGGGTTTACCGGAGCCTTCGGTAAACCTGGAAGCGATCTGATCCGGCTGATGGCTAGGCAGAAAGTCCAGTGAGGGCAAGATTGCTTCCACTTAGCTCTATGCCCTTGGAGGACCAGAGTGACCTCTGAAGTCACTTCTGGTTAAAAGTTAAAATGCAAAAAAAAAATAAGAAAAAATAAATACATTTAAAGCGCCCCATCCCTTTGTGCTCGCGTGCAGAAGCAATCACATAAGTCGCGCCCGCATATATAAACAATGTTCAAACCACACATGTAAGGTATCGCCGCAATCGTTGGAGTTGGAGCAATAATGCTAGCAGTAGGCCTCCTATTTAACTCTAAACAAGTAACCTTAAATGCCTTTTAAATGCCTCTTTACAGGAGACTCTGTTATCTGACATTGTTATACTCTCTTAATGCTGGTTCACACTATTGCGATGCAGGAACGCTGCGAATCTACTTCACCCTTCCATATGCGAATCACTGGGGGTGTCAATTCAAAGTTAACGACACCCCGAGATCAGCTCGCATATCGCACTGCGAACTGATAGTTCGCACATGAATCAGATCGCACTGGTGTGAACCACCATGTGATCCAATTCTGCTGTGTCCTGTGTGGGCCCTGTGTGTGTTCAATGCGATTCATATGCAAATTCAGCCTTACAATCTGTATGGCTGAAATCACACCGCACAGACATCGCATGTGATTTTAGGAGCAGTGTGCGATGTCTGTCATCGCAATAGTGTGAACCGACACACAGGAGTTGTGGGATAATGTGGATGATTTACTGAAACTGGAGAGTGCAAAATCTGGTGCAGCTGTGCATGGTAATCAATCAGCATCCAGGTTTTATTGTCAAAGCTTAATTGAACAAGTTGAAGTTAAAAGTTAGTTGGCTACCATGCACAGCTGCACCAGATTTTGAGTACATCAATTTCAGTAAATCTCCCCCAATGTGTGAGGCCATTCAATTAAAGTGTTACTAACGTCAGAATTTTTTTTAAATTAAAATAACAAACATGTCATACTTACCTGCTCTGTGCAGTAGTATTGCACAGAGTGGCCCCGATCCTCCTCTTCTGGGGTCCCTGGCGGCGACCTTGGCTCCTCCTCTTCTTCTTATGTGCACCATATCCAGCTGCTTCTTATGGGGAGAAGCGTGGTCTGCGCGCTCCCAACCTGTGCGTCTATGGAGTTGCGCTGCATAGACTTACACAGCTGGATCTAGGTCCGCCCCCTCCCCCACTTCCTTTTCACTGCATTTGATTGACAGCAGCAAGAGCCAATGGCTCCTGTTGCTTCTTGAATGCTGTGTGAAGTGTAAGAGCAGGGAGAATAGATCAGCGCTGTGCACGGTTGCATCTATTCTCCCCTCTCTTACACTTCACACAGGGGAAGAGGGGCACAGGGAAATTGAAAATGTTTTTTACCCTAATGCAACTAATGCATTTAGGTAAAAAACTTTTTTTTTTAGGTTTAGTAACACTTTAACTGGTTGCTGAGGAAGGTTCTTCACAACAATTACTTCTAAAGCTCTACCTAATTTTCAAGTAGGGACAACCATACATGTTACTGAAGCATTTTTGACCTTTATGTGGTCAGGAGTAATAGACATTGACTGGAACATTATATGGTTTATATAGATCGGCATTTAGAACCTACCTGACTGCTCATCTTCGCACTGCCAGCTTCAAAGTCTGTTTAAAGGAAGTGAAGCTTCCCAACACAGCTTATGGTGTTCAATGAACCCTATCAGCTAGTGCACCAATGATGTACACAAATGCTTGAAATTGGACATGTGCAATTTATTTACATCAACCTTCATTTTAAAGCACACGTATCTAGTGATCAAAGACAGTTGTGCAGAGGTCAGTTCCGCTTTTTTGGTTAAAATGTGAAAGTGGTGCTAGTATAAGCCATCAGATGGACTCTAAATGTCGATTTCACAGGCACTTAGCTGAAGTGCCTAATTCTTTTGCGCCAGGCTTGCCATATGCATAAAGTACAGGCCTGAGTGCTTGTTCACATTTTAGCAGTTTAGCAAAGCGGTGCAGTACATAACTGCATATAAGCTGGTCTGTTTTACTCGGTGGCTCGGTACAGTTCTTTGTGCTTACATGGGTTACACTGTGACTCTGTGCTTCTAAACTACCACAAATTTACTGGTTGAACTCGATGGACATAATTATTTTTTCAGTCTAACTATGTAACTATGTAAAATAAGAGAACCTTTTTCAGTGCACATATCAAACCAACCCTTGAAAATATGGTTATACACATGATTGATACCAAAAAATAAATGTAACTTTCAGCTTTCTTGCCTTTAGATGTAACGGCTGCATTTGTTTTCTTTTTCTCTGACTTTCTGTTTCCATTATTTTAACCTAGTGATCCTGCCAGTAATACATTTTCTATTGTAGGGTGACAACAATTCCTAATTGTACTGTATCAATGGAGGAGTAGTGTTGTCATGATAGGGCAGGAAGTGTTTTTGAAATACAGAACATTTACCTCTCTGCTCATATCAATAAAATGGGGGGGAGGGGGGGTAGTGTTTTTTTTAGTTCAAAAAGGCAAAAGTGGCTAATAACATTTCATGTGATTTTAATACAAGCTCACTGGATTTTTGGCTGGATCAGCAGCTGTTTTTTGCATATTGAACAGATGTAACAAACAAATGTAATAGTATACGTAACAGCCAAATTTGGAAGCAGAAGATAAGAAGTCAGTTGCTTGGGTTTACATACAACGTAAGGGGTTGTCAGTGCACCCCATTAAAATCAACTTTTTATAATACAAAAATGACTCTGCTTGTAGAAGCTTTATCTTTCATTTAAGCATCTCTTTAGTTACTTTGTTTCTTCCTTCTTTGGGCTTGTGTCATGAGAAGTATTTATATAGAGTATCATATTCCCATCTTCTGTTAAAAAGCAATAGTGTGTCTTGAGATCTCTGTAGGAGAGACTGACCGCATTGTTATATATAAAGCTCCACTTTTTTCGATGTGAGGAAGATGTAAGAGTGACTTATTAAATAAATGCTACTTGTGTATTACAATTCTTCACTTGTACACATGTGCCTAATCTGAGTAACGGCTATATGACTGCACATATACAGTTAGGCATATCATAAAGTTACAACTTTGATCTGCTGCAGCCTATGTTCTTCTTGGTTTTCCCAGTCACTACCTCAGTAGGATACTGTCAGAACCTGCAGCAATGCCATATCACAAGCTACTGCTAACCCAACACACTTGTATAGTAAGATAACAGCTGCTATCTTTGGTATCTGTTTCTTGCCCCTGTATCCAGCTTTATAGAGCATTTTGATCCATGGGGGCTATGTTAAAAAAAAAATTCTGTGTCTTAGGCATTCATACAGGCACAACAAATGATTGCTGTATTGTTTGTAATATATGTATTTCTCATTATCCTTACACTTAAAGCGGAGTTCCGACCTCAAATACATTTTTTAACTAAAAATACCCCTATAATACTAATCCATCGCCCTTTACAGAACCGCTATTCCCATGCTTACAAGTTGTACAGTATTGGATTTTAGTCAAAATCCTACTTTTAAAAACACTGTCTGAGCGCGGCCATCTTGGATGTGGGCATCTGAAGCCGCAGTGTAATCTGTTGTGTCCTTCTGCCTAATTCCAGTTCATTCTGGCTACCCAGAATGCACCTGGCAATCTCGCGCATGCGCTGTACTATGCGATCGGCATAGAGGAGAGGAGCGACCGGCCGCCCACGTCACTGCCCATTGCCTCCTGGGAGTGATGACAAACAGCCCCCAGGACGCAATGCAAAGGCGGAAATGACGTCGGCAGCCGTGGCCGCAGAGGGGGGAGAAGGAGTAAGTATCAAAAATGCCCTGAAAATAAGGTAAGGGACACCCGAAAAAAATTGAAAACTGCCCAATTATTCATGAGCATAGCGAGCACTCCAGGAATCAGTAAAGTTGAAAAATAGGCCGGAACTCCGCTTTAAAGATCTATGTTTTTTAACATATTTTAAAAATAACCATAGGGAAGTCTTAAGCATTTGTACAGGCACAACTAATAATCACCTTATTTTTTATTATGTGATGATTATCTCCTATGATTGTCAAATCCATGTAGTGGCTATAATGCAGTGGTTTTCTGAAATACCTCAAATCAAATAAAAAAAAAAAAAAAACTTAATTAGGACCACTAAATGGAGCTAGCAATCATAGACAATCATGTGTTACGTCTTTAAGGAAAATTTTGCTGTGAGAATAACCTTTATTAACTGATAAACACTTATTTTTTATTTGTCTCCAAAAAAGCATTTAGGATTCTCCCATATCCCCTAGAAAAGGGACACCTTTTTTATCCATATCCTGGGTGTACAGAAAATGCTGACAGAGAACTCTTGCCAGGTATGTAGTGGTACATGCACCGTCAAAGCTCAACTTTTGGACTGTGCTAGTATTGAGACACAATTTACACAGGCAGATGTTTTGATCTTATAATTGGATATTCCGTGCTCTAGGTTTTATAACCAAACAGACTCAAATTTCACCCTGCATGCATAGTCTGGCCATTTAAAGACTATTCTAAAGAACAGTTGTTCTACACTTATGTTTTCTTTTCAGGTTAACTTGCATGTTTGTGCTTATAGAGTCCTGATAGGGAGTTCTGCATTTTAGAAACAAACCTGTAGACTTGGCTGGTTAAATCCTTTGTGGTTGATCGTTTCTTCCAACGTGTTGACTTGGGTATGGTACATTAGAAAAGGTGTACAGACATTTGAAAATTCCCGAATCCAACTGTAAACATCCAGATCTGATGAATGTTCTCTTACCCTTGTAAGGCACGTGTAGATGTAAAACAGATTTGATCAGATCTGTTATACATTGTACTCATCTAGCATATTTGGAAGACTTTTAACAAGAGGTCTAATTTCTGATTACTGCTGTTTCAATAGGTTTGAGCAGTCGCCGGAGGCTCGCTCCCACTGTTTTTAGACACAGTGGGAGTCGGGCCAGGGGAGGAGATGCGGTGATCACCGTCTCTCCTCCCCGATCGTCGGGGAAAGAGTGAGGAAATCCGCCCACTTGTTTAAACAAAGCGGGCGGATCTCCTCTGTGACAGGCAGTGACAGATCACAGGATTCAGCATAGCTGAACCTGCGATCTGTGTCTGTGTCACACAACCCCCTCCCCCACACATCAGTAAGCATGAGCCACACATTTAACCCCTTGATCACCAACAGTGTTAACCCCTTCCCTGCCAGTGTCATTATTACAGTAACGGTGCATATTTTTAGCACTGATTACTGTAGTAATGTCATTGGTCCCCCCAAAAGTGTCAAAAATGTCAGTTAGGGGTCCGATCTGACCGCCGCAATGTCGCAGCCCCACAAAAAATTGCAGATCGCCGCCATTATTAGTAAAAAAAATAAACAATAAAAATGACATAAATCTTTCCCGTAGTTAGTAAACGCGATAACTTTTGCGCAAACCAATCAAAATACGCTTATTGTGATTTTTTTTTTTTTTTACCAAAAATATGTAGCAGAAAACAAATCGGCCTAAAATGTTAAAACATTTTGATTTGTAAATTTTTTTGGGGAATGTTATTTATCAGAATGTGAAAAATGTATTGTTTTTTTTTTTTTCTCAAAATTGTCGCTCTTTTTTCAAAAATTAAAAATCGCACAGGTTATCAAATACCACCAAAAGAAAGCTCTATTTGTGGGGGGAAAAAAAGGACATAAATTTAATTTGGGCACAGCATTGCACGACCGCGCAATTGTCCGTTTAAGGTAATGCAGTGCCGAATCACAAAATATGGCCTGGTCAGGAATGGGGAAAAATCTTCCGGTCAAAAATACATTGGATATTTTTTAAGTGTCAAAGTAGAAAATGTCAATTTTTGCGCAAAATTTTTGCTATTTTTTTATAAATATTGCAAAAAATGAAAAGCGCAGAGGTTATCAAATACCACCAAAAGAAAGCTCTGTTTGTGGGAAAAAGGACGTAAATTTAGTTTGGGTACAGCGTTGCTCATAGCTGAGCTCCTCCATGCATCTTATCAGTTTGGTTGCCCTTCTCTGCACTTTCTCCGGTTCCCCAATATCCTTTTTGAGAACTGGTGCCCAAAACTGAAATGCATATTCCAGATAAGGTCTTACTAATTATTTGTACAGGGGCAAAATTATATCACTCTCTCTGGAGTCCAAGCCTCTGACAATACAAGAAAGAACTTTGCTTGCTTTGGAAACCGTAGCTTGGCATTGCATGCTATTATTAAGCATATGATCTACCATTGCACCCAGATCCTTCTCCGCTATGGATTCCCCCAGTTCTACTCCCCCTAGTATGTATGATGCATGCATATTCTTAGCCCCCAAGTGCATAATTTTACATTTATCAACATTAAACCTCATTTGACACTTAGTTGCCCAATGAAACACATGTGCGATGCTCTCTGAGGAGCCATCCTTGTTCGGATCGCTCTTCAGAGAGCATTTGACAGGCAGTGAGAAGGCACTGTATTGCCTCCTCACCACCTGCTTTAACTCCATGGATCTTGCACAAGCAACCCTATTCACTTGAATAGGTCGCAATTGATGGGCATACAGGGGGTGGAATTTATTCCACAGCTGCAAAGCATTGTAATCACGACAGGTGTACACCCCCAGCAACGGCCTCTGCAGCTAAAGGGGGGTAGTGGTTGAGGGGTGGTAAAACCACGGCTCAACCACAATGTTTTGCTGACCCCCCTCCCCAGCTCACGTGTAAATGAGCCCTAATAGTGCAGCCGGTCACAGTTCTCTAATCGCCACCACACGAGCCACAATTTTGCCAGACGAGTGTAGCTAGAGTCAGTGTTCCTCATTTGCCTGTTTATTGACCACGTTTCTTCTGCCTGTTGTCTGTACTGATCCTTTGCCCTTATGCTTACCATGTCTCTGCATGTGCCTGAACTTACCCATCTGCGCGCCCAACTGACTATATTCCTGCAAGAAACCGGTCTCAGCCATTCCCTGCAGACAACTGTGCTCCTGGAACCACAGGAACTCATTTGCTCTTCCTTCTTTAGTCTCCTGTACTTTCTGGCCATTAAGCATAACATTCCTGGGGGCAGACACATACCAGTACTCTAGGTTTGCTTGGCTTTTAGTAACAGGGCTAAAGGTGACGTGACACTAAGCTATATTCCCTGATCACTTGTACAGAGGCGACCCTTACATTACTAGTCTCGCACATGTTTTATCGCCATACACAGGAGTAGCAGAATGTGTCTTGGATTGTAATTCTAAGTAAACCTTTGCTGTATGTGGGAAGTATCATAATAAAATAACAACTTTTGTGTAAAAAAAAAAAACATTCAATTTTCATTCTGCATTTTCTTGTAGCAAAAAATTAAGTCTCCAAAAGACTCACCATGACTCTTAGAAAATGCCTTGAGATGTTTGCTTTCCAAACTGTGGTCCCCCAAACCCATTTTTCTGTGTGTTTCCACTATCCTGGAGCTCCAGGGTCTCCAGAAATGCGATAGATATTCAGGAAAGTAGTTGCACAATTTATGCCCCTAGAAAGCCTGAAGGGGCTCCTTGGATTTTGGGCCCTCTGTGTGGCTAGCCTGCAAACAAAATCTCACACATGCGGTATCCCCATACTCCGGAGGAGTAGCAAAACATGCTTTGGGGTGTAATTATAAGCATGCCTTAAAAAAAAATATATATATATATATATATATATATATATATATATATATATATATATATATATATATATATTACAAGTATCTATTAATTGACAACTTTGTTTTAAAAAAAAAAGTCCTATTCTTTCCTGCATTTTCCAAAAACTTGTGTCAAAAAAATGACACTTTCAAAAGACTCATTCTACACCTTGGGGTTTTTGTTTCCACTGTCCCACTATTCAGGGCCTCCAAAAATGTGATGGGTAGTCAGGAATATAGATGCGTTATTTACGTGTAATTTATGCACCTTGAGGCTCGGGTCACACTATTGCGATGCGGGAAGGCTGCGAATTCGCAGCCTTTTCCCGCATCGCACACGCACCCCCGGCAGTTCACACTGCCATATGCGATACGCTGGGGGTGTCAATGTAATCTTAACGACACCCCCAGTTTGATCGCATATCGCAGTGCGATCGTGCAGTTCGCACAGGATGGGATCGCACAAGTGTGAACCGCTGTGCGATCCGATCCTGATGCGGCTGCAAAAATGCCTCCTGTGCGTGTTTGCACCGGGTGCGATGCGAATTTAGCCATACAAACTGTATGGCTAAACTCGCACCGCACAGCTGATCGCATGTAATGTCGGAGCAGTGCGCTCCGACATTACATGCGAACCCGGCACTCGCATGAGTGTGAACCGGGTCTCAAAGTCCAAAGATTTATTTTCTTGGATTTTGGGCCCCTCTATGCATCTAGGCTGTGAAAAGTCTCACACACATTCCTTCCCATACTCGGGAGAAATAGCAGAATATGTTTTGGGGTGTAATTCTAAGAATGCCTATGCTGTATGTGAGAAATTACAACTTTGTGGGGAAAATAAATAAATGTAATTTGCTAATTTTTGAAACAATCATAACAAAAAAAATCACCATTCCTTTTTTTAAATGCCTATCTACTTTTCAAAAGGAGTCATTTGGTGGATATTAGCTCTGTCCTGGCATTTAAGGACCTTAAATAATGAGACAGGCAGTCAGTACATCAGGGTTGATCAATTTTCAAATGTATAAACCATAGTTTGTAGAATCTAAACCTTTCTCACAAAGACTAAATGGTACACAATGATTTAGGTTATTTTTACCAAGGAAATACAACAGAATACATTTTGGCCTAATGTATAAAGAAAAATGATTTGCAAAATTTTATAACAGAATACAAGAAACACATTTTTTACCAAAATTTGTGGTATGATTTTGGTTTGAACAGCAGAAATTAATTATTTGGGTACAGTGTTGCATGAGTTATTGTCATTCAAAGTGTGACCGCACTGAAAAGGTTAAAATGGCCTTGGCAGGAAAGGGGTAAAAGTGTCCGGGATTGAGACGGTTAACAACACCACAAACGCAGGTTGCAAATACAGTGCATTTACCTGCACTGGATCTCATGGTACTATAAATACTATGCAAACCGGTTACAGTGCATTTCCAAAAGTAGTTCATGCACTACTTTTGGAGCGACGCAGTGCAATTTGAGCCCTTTCAAAATGAATGGGTTCAAATCATACTGCACAGAACCTCGTGTTTAAAGTGTGTTCTGTGCAATTCCTAGTATGAACCAGCCCTTACTCATGACTCTGCAGAGTGAAATCCCCGCTCTTGGAGATTATTAAAGTGTATGGATCTGTACAGTGTGAGTGGAGATATATCAGTGGTCAAGCGTACATCAGAGCTATATCAGTGGTCTAATGCTCAATGTATTTCCATAACGCCCCGTTCACGTACCGCAGGTTCCCGCTTGTGATTTTAAATACCGTTCTGCTGTGACATTCGTGGCAAAATCGCACCACATTTGGGGTGCCATTCATGATGAAGGCACCCAAATGCGTGTTGCATGTCTTGCCATGATCTGGAATCTTCAAAATGTGAACAGGGCCTAATACAAAATCCTCTAACCAACTGAATATACAGTAAGTGAATAATCTTACATTTTATGTTATCCACTGCTTATGTAGAATGCAGCTGGCATGATTTGTATCCATGTGTGTACAAGCAAAGCCACATAGTGCTAAATGGTCACAGAATAATGGGCCTTATTTTTAAATAATAGTTACATTCTCTCTTACTAATGCAGGTTTAAAGAGGAACTTAACTGTATCTGAGCACCACAAATTGAAAACGCTATTTAATTCATATTTGATATTCAAAGCAAACTCCTCAATCCATCCATTTCTCCTTGCTTTATTTTGTTGAGAAATCACTTTGAAAAATGACTCCCCCCCCCCCCCCCCAGGCATTTTTAACTGCAGCCATGCTGAGTAAGGGCAGATGATTTGTGTAGCTTTTACTTCCTGGAATCCATCTGCCCTTAGCTCTGTCATGCAGGCAGGATGGCGTTGCTTAGGAATTAACTGAAGAAATAAAAAAAAAAAAAATCAAGTAAATATTATATACTGTACCTTCCTGTTTATTTTCTAAAGCTGGCAGAATAAGGATTAAAATAGTTAATGTTGATTAAGAGAGTAAGCTTCTGCTTTAAATATTTAAATCACCACTGTGGGACACATCCCTTCTTCCCTTTGCTGCTGTGTTTCCTACCTAATAGTATATCTGGGCCCTCTTTATTGTGACTATAGACATAGGACTAAGCTTTCCCGGATTATTGTGGGTAAAATTTCTTTTGTGTGTATGTCATATGGTTACAGAAAAGTACCAAAAATGTTACCTTGCTTTTCGTATACAGGAACTTTCTTGTTAGGGATAACAAGTTCCATACAGTTATACTGTATGTGATACAATTTTGATGAGTCCTTTTTTGTAATTAAAATTGATTTAATTATATTTTATACCTTACAATCTCTAGATGGTCAGCGGGCCTCTTGTTTACATAGTGCTTGCAAATTCCCATTTTTTAGTTTGTTGCTGCTTTACTTTAAAATGTTATTGGAAAATACCTATAAAACTGAATAGTAAGCAACTTCACTGCAAATTTTGCCAAGTAAGCATGTAATCAGACAATTACTTGTGAAACCCACAGCTCTCCTGCCCATTACAGTGTTGAGTTGCTGAAGTGTCCTCATGGGGCACATCTGTCTTCAGTAACCAAACATTTTCAACTTGTTTGCATTAAAACATGTTCGCAGTCAGATGTATTTTAAACATAGAGCTAACCAAACCACAGCTTGAAGTTTTTTTTTTTTTTCTGTTCTTTGGCCGATTTTAATGAGCAGTAAAAACAGATCTTCTGCAACAATTTATTTCCTTTTTAATTATTATTTATTTTGGGCCTTTTCTTTAATTGTCCTTTTTAAGGTAATAAAGTACGGTATATATATCTTAGTATGTAATGAATAATAGACATGTAGGTATTTACATTGATGTGAATTTCAATGCACTTGTGCAGAGTCAACATTTTAAGTCTGATTGTCAATGTACCTTTTTTAAAAATGTCAGTTACCATATTTCAATTGCTACTGTACACCAAAAAAGTAGTTTTCAGAAGATTGTCCTCCATTGGTATCTCACTCCTTGTCGTCTAGCCCAGATGTCCCCTTCCCAGTCTCCCCTATGTTGGCGAGGTTGTGGCCAGGTTTTGGCCAAATAGAAAACCTTTTGGTCCTGTAAATGTGTAACTAGCTTTTGGAGGAAAATATTTAAAATGATCTCTCCCTGGCCATTCTGAATTTGGACATAGACAAGATCCCTACCCTATTTCACACTATAACCACACATATTTTACTTGCAGCCAGGTTCATAAATGCCAGACATCGAAAATCCCAATCTGCTCCCAACCCATTGAAAGCTGTAGCATTAGTTAATCTGCATTATTCCAATGAGCGTACACTCGCCAAATGAAATGATTGGGCAACAAATTTTGACTCGATTTGGGAGCCTTGGGCCACTTGGATTAAGGCTCCATGTACACGGGACGCTGGAAATGGCCGTTTAGGAGCAGTTGGGCGTTTTTTCAGAAGCCCCTGAACGCAGCTCCATGTTATCTTATCTGTCCATGTACACATGGTCATTTACAGTCATTTGCAGGCAGTTGCGTTCAGGGACTTTTTTTAGAACGCAATTATTTGCGTTCGAACGTGTGTTTCCCGGCGTTTCAAATGCAGAAATGCGGCCGAACGTGACTAAACGTGACTGAACGTGATGAACCTACGTTCAGCCACGTTATACTTTTTTTTTCTTCCATTCAAAATCAATGGTTCCCTATGGGAGCCTATTGATTTGAATGGAAGTCGCACCGCAAGTCGGATCCGACTTGCGGCGCGACCTGCACTGTGAGAATCTTGAGGGGGAACTCCACGCCAAAAATGGGAAAACAACTGCGTGGGGGTCCTCCCCAGGTTCCAAACCAGGCCCTTCGGGTCCGGTATGGAATTTGAGGGTAGCCCCACGCCGAAAAACGGCGCGGGGTCCCCCCCAAAATCCATACCAGACCCTTATCCGAGCATGCAGCCCAGCAGGCCAGGAAAGGGGAGGGGACGAGCGAGCGGCCCCACCCCCCCTGGACCACACCAGGCCACATGCCCTCAACATGGGGGGGTGTTGGTGCTTTGGGGCAGGGGGAGCTCTGCACCCCCCACCTCAAAGCACCTTGCCCCCATGTTGATGAGGACAAGGGCCTCATCCCCACAACCCTGGCCGGTGGTTGTGGGGGTCTGCGGGCAGGGGGCTCATCAGAATCTGGAAGCCCCCTTTAACAAGGGGGCCCCCCAGATCCCGGACCCCCTCCCTATGTGAATGGGTATGGGGTACACTGTACCCCTACTCATTCACCACATAAAAGGCAGTGTATGGAAATAACGACAGGAGACGTTTTTGGAAAGTTTATTAAAAATCTTCATCCGGCTCTTCTTTTCTTCTCCTCTCCGGTCTTCTGCTCTTTTGCTGTCCGCTCTTCTTCTTCCTCCGGTCCTCCTCCGACGACATCTCTGGTGATTATGCCAGTCTCCGGTCTCTGCAGCTTATTATATAGCCATTGGGGGCGTGGCCCAGATTACATCATCGGGAGGCCCCGCCCCCTCATGTCACAGATGACGTAATCTAAGACATGAGGTGGCGGGGCCTCCCGATGATGTCATCGGGGCCACGCCCCTAATGGCTATATAATAAGCTGCAGAGACCAGCATAATCACCGGAGACGTCGGAGGAGGAGGACCGGAGGAGGAAGAAGAGCCTAAAGCAAAAGAGCAGAAGACCGGAGAGGAGAAGAAAAGAAGAGAGGACAGCAGAAGAGCGGACAGCAAAAGAGCAGAAGACCCCGGAGAGGAGAAGACAAGAAGAGCGGACAGCAAAAGAGCAGAAGACCGGAGAGGAGAAGACAAGAAGAGCCGGATGAAGATTTTTAATAAACTTTCCAAAACGTCTCCTGTCGTTATTTCCATACACTGCCTTTTATGTGGTGAATGAGTAGGGGTACAGTGTACCCCATACCCATTCACATAGGGAGGGGGTCCGAGATCTGGGGGGCCCCCTTGTTAAAGGGGGCTTCCAGATTCCGATGAGCCCCCTGCCCGCAGACCCCCACAACCACCGGCCAGGGTTGTGGGGATGAGGCCCTTGTCCTCATCAA
Source organism: Pelophylax lessonae (assembly GCF_965119305.1). Taxonomy (NCBI): domain Eukaryota; kingdom Metazoa; phylum Chordata; class Amphibia; order Anura; family Ranidae; genus Pelophylax; species Pelophylax lessonae. The sequence continues at coordinate 241,192,109 of NC_138769.1, forward strand.
CATGGGGGCAAGGTGCTTTGAGGTGGGGGGTGCAGAGCTCCCCCTAACCCCAAAGCACCAACACCCCCCCATGTTGAGGGCATGTGGCCTGGTGTGGTCCGGGGGGGGGGGGGTGGGGCCGCTCGCTCGTCCCCTCCCCTTTCCTGGGCTGCCGGGCTGAATGCTCGGATAAGGGTCTGGTATGGATTTTGGGGGGGACCCCACGCCGTTTTTTCGGCGTGGGGCTACCCTCAAATTCCATACTGGACCCGAAGGGCCTGGTTTGGAACCTGGGGGGGGGGGGACCCCACGCAGTTTTTTTCCTATTTTTGGCGTCGAGTTCCCCTTCAAGATTCTCACAGTGCAGGTCGCGCCGCAAGTCGGATCCGACTTGCGGTGCGACTTCCATTCAAATCAATAGGCTCCCATAGGGAACCATTGATTTTGAATGGAGGCAGAAAAACGCTGCTAAAAGCAATGTGGCCAAACGTGCAATAACGCAAATGGAAAAAGCTACTGAAAGCACGTTTAACAGCTGCTTTTTCCCGGCGTCAGAAATAGCTTTGCAGGACGTTTTTTGTAACGTCCCGTGTACATGGAGCCTAACTAACACAAGTAACTGTATCACACCTGTGCCAATACGTGGTTGTTTATGTCTACCTGGCCCTTATTTTTATCCTGGTTTCCCTGCTAATGCCATATTACTGGTTTGTCAGTATATGTTCACAACTTTGCTCTTCTGCCTCAAAGTGACCTGTGATATCCTTGTACTTTCTTATTTCTGCCACCAGCGGTGTCTATGTACTTTTGTTTCTATCAATAAAAATTAAATGACAAAAAAAAGTAGTTTTCTGCAACTGTATATATATTCTCTATAACAGTCAGGGAAATAAGAAAAAGATTGTGGGGCCCCAAAACAACAACTAAGGGCTCTTTCACACGGTCCGCCTCCGTAGGCGGATCCGTGCAGCTCAGCGGGGATCGAGCCGCGATCCCCGCTGAGCCAGGGGATGACAGCTCCGTCTCCGCTTGCAGTGCGGAGAGGGAGGTGTCACAGCCCCCGCCGCTCTCTATGGGGAATCGGATGAGAGCGGACCGCCTGTCTGCTCTCATCCGATCCCATCCGATTCGATCCCCAGGATGGATGGAAAATAGGGTTTCCATCCGTCCGGATTTCACGGACAGGATCGGATGCGGATGGCGGCGGGTGTCAGTGGACATGTCACCGCTGACATCTGCTGCTCCATAGGGCTGAATGGGGCATCCGATCAGATCCGCCTAAAAAACTGACAGGCGGATCTGATCGGACCGCCCGTGTGAAAGAGCCCTAAAAGTAATTGCAAAGTCAGTGTTCATGGAGCTCAAGGAGGTAAAACCATGCAAAGGAAACAGGATTTCTCTTTCGTTCATTGATGGACACAGCTCCTGATTTTTCTTAACCATTAGGTTATACTGTCCCCTACAGGAGTAGGACACTAGGCAGGAAAAAGCTTGACTATGCCTATGGGCAGTCCAAAGGGGGTATACACCCACTCTCGGCTATAGTCACTCAGTTTTTTTCTGCCTAGTCAGCAGTAAGGACCTAGTTCCTTGCTGGGATCTCTGGTCCTGGCATTTTTTTTTTTTTTTTACATTGAAATTTTTCCTATCTTTGTTATATTGTTCTTGTGAGAATCTACAATCAATTGGCAACGGACTGGATAATTTAGATCCAGAGGGTCCCCCCAGTCTGGCCAGTGAGCATGTGCTGACCGCAGCTCTGCTAGGTTGGCCGTGACATAGCCCCACTGGACGGGGGCTGGCCTGCGAGTTAAACGTCTCGAGAGGATGCATATGACCTGGACATGGGCCCATCCCTGGGACGGTGAAACCCCTGGGTTCCCCTCCTTCCCTTCAGCACCTCTAAAATTTCGATAGTCACTGTAAGTCTTTCACCCCCCTTCTCTGGGTGAGGTTATGAGCTGGCTGTTGCCACATGCTCTTAAGGGGGGCTGGTTGGAGTTGCTGCTGACCGAGTTTTTTCTGGTGTGCAACGGGGGGTTGAGCAGGGTTTCCTGCCACCCTGGGGGTTGGTGACTGGGGCAGGGATGTCCTCTGGGCTCCCTGCAGCGGTTGTTGGGCTGGGGGAGTGGATAGTTTAGCATCCACGGGTAAGCGCCTCATGCGGCCGAATCCGGCCAAAAATTAGGCCGCGTCCTACTATTCAGAAACTACGTGAGGCGGCCCCTGCAAGGGTGGCTGTAGCCACTGCTTCCCATTTGAGCATCTGCCCTCCCCTCCGCTGCCCCTGGGTGGTCGGCTCTGCTGGGGCTTGCGTTCAAGTGGCTGGGCACCCACAAACATTTAGGCTGCGGCCCAGTCAGGCGCCTCCATTGAGGGGTGGCCCCAGTGTGTTTAGCTGAAGCCCCCACTCTTCCTATGGCCATCTGCCGGGCTGGGATCCATGCACTTGCGGCGGGGCCTCCACAAAAATTTAGCCCGCAGTCTGCTAGGATATGTGGTCAGCTTGGTGCTTCCTTTGGAAGGGGTCGTGCTGTGGGGGCGCTTCATTTTATAATGACAGCCTTGCCATCGTTGTGTGGGGCACCTGCCCCTTTTAGCGCTGGGGGACCATCAGGTACCCTGCCTGCGCGTCTGCATCACAGCGGGTGGTCCCCTTATGAGGGGGCTATTTCCTATTATGCCTTCTATGGAGGTGACCCCCTTGTTTTTTTGCGGGGTCCAGTAGGTGGTCCAATCGTGGGCCCTTGGTCAGCCTCCCCTTTTCGGGATCGCAGTTGGCGGTCTCCCCTGATTATTATGTTTGAATGCTCAGATAGTGAGGATGATTCCTCTGCTCCTCTAGCCGTGCATGAAAAGGCGCTGGTGGATTCACTGTTTGTGTCAGTGCATGACACTTTTAAAATAGAGGTTGCGGCTCATGCTGCGCCCGAGGCGCCGGTCCCTTTTGGCAACCACAGGCCCTCCAACGCCGCGAGGGTGTTCCCTTTTCTGCTTACTTTGACAACATTGTCACAAAACAGCGGTGTTGTCCAAAACAGTGTTTTTGCTTGCGGTGTTCTTACGAGGATTAACTGCGTTAAAGGTGGATGGTCCCACCTGTAGTGGACTCATCGGTTTCCAAGTGAAATAAAGCTACCTTCATTCCGGTTGCAGAGTCCCCGGCCTTTAACTATACAGCTGATAGGGGGGTGGAGGCTCTGGCCCGCCATATGTTCGCTGTGGCTGGTTTGGCACTTAGGCCGGTATTTACTATTAATAAAAAGAAAAGAGAAGGCGCCTGGCCCTTTAAATAAAAGATTGTTGAACCTGCTGCCCTTTTAATTGTAATAAAACAATAAATGGGTATATATCATAGGTAAAAAGGCGCCGGTAATCTTAATATATCACGTGTTATAAAAATTAATAGGTGATTTAAAGTGTAATATATGTGATTAAAAATTGCTACAAATATATATATGATCTACTATTGGTGCAATTAGCAAAGAAAAGTGCATACCAGTGCAATTTCAATTCAGAAGTGTTTGTGCTTCTCAAAGTAAATTAATCCACAAAGGTGTGGATCAGTGAACCAATAAATAGATATATAAAGAATTCCATACAAAAATCACATAAGAATATATAAAAATATAAATATATAAATGTGCTCCAAGTAGTGTTTAAAAGTCCAGGCAATAGCATGCAATCAAAATTGTGCTTGGTGGATTCTTATTAATCCCTTCACAGTGCTCCAGGTGCTGGGATGTGACAACCGTCAATTAAGAAGTGCTTGTGCTTCTCAAAGTAAATTAATCCACAAAGGTGTGGATCAGTGAACCAATAAATAAATATATAAAGAATTCCATACAAAAATCACATAAGGATATATAAAAAAATCACATAAGAATATATAAAAAAGTATAAATATATAAATGTGCTCCAAGTAGTGTTTAAAAGTCCAAGCAATAGCATGCAATCAAAATTGTGCTTGGTGAATTCTTATTAATCCATTCACAGTGCTCCAGGTGCTGGGATGTGACAACCGTGGCCTCTTACCAGCTAGCAGCAGGTCACAAGGACCCCCAACGCCTGTGATCCCTTTATTGGGTGGATCAGACCTCTCCTCGATTGCTTGGATCTCTGGCTCCTATATTACTCGAGTTGGACCATGTAGTCCCCCCATACACATAAAGATATAGAAGAACAAATAGCCTCCAATAGTAAAATACTGTTTTATTCTCCAAAAAACATACACTATAAGGTGACAATTAGCCTCTTACTATTTGTTGTGCCCTCCTGGCACTGGGCAATTCGGCAGTACAAAATCGTTTTTTTGGGTCTTAGGAAGATATTCTCCGGGGATCTGCAGCACCCTGTATCTCCTTTCCCCCTTTCTTTGTATTGCGGCGGTGGATGTGTATCCCAGCCTCTGTTCCGAATGCCTCTGTGTGTTACTTCCGGGTTAGCATTGACCACAATGCATTTCGCTTAACGAGCGTCCTCAGGCAAGAATCCACCAAGCACAATTTTGATTGCATGCTATTGCCTGGACTTTTAAACACTACTTGGAGCACATTTATATATTTATATTTTTATATATTCTTATGTGATTTTTGTATGGAATTCTTTATATATCTATTTATTGGTTCACTGATCCACACCTTTGTGGATTAATTTACTTTGAGAAGCACAAACACTTCTGAATTGAAATTGCACTGGTATGCACTTTTCTTCGGTATTTACTATTGTCGTGGTGTAGCAAGGTCTTACCAACTGGGCTAAACTTTTACGCCGACACCTCGAAGGAAAACAGCTTCCCTCTGTCATGTGGTGCTGCAGATCAGTTGGTCTAGGGGCTACAGTTTCTGTGATGCCTCTTTGATTTCTAGGCTGTCTGTATCAGCATATTCGGCATATTATCTGGCTGAAATACTGGTCTGCGGACCAGACTTCTAAGAAGGCCTTATCTGATCTCCCCCTGTAAGGGGATTGCCTGTTTGGTGCTTCCTTGGATGACATTGTTAAGGGTCTCACAGGGGGGAAGAGTACTCTTCTTCCGCAGGCTACCAAGGGCAAGGAGCCCCCTCATAGACGTGGGCCATTATCCTTGGCTCATAAGAGGTTTTTTCATCCCTCAGGGTCTTAAGACGAAGGATCAAAAGTCAGGGCCTCCACCGGAGGTTCCAAGAGGACCTGGTCTGACAAGATACGAGCGGGCTCTTCCAGACCTGCGGATAAGCCTGTCTCTGCATGAACTGACGCCCTCACCCGTATCTGGGGTGGGGGGACGTATTTGCTGGTTTCCAGATCAATGGACCTCCCTGGCATAGGACATGTGGGTCCACAAAATTTATTTGGTCAGGCTACGAGATCGAGTTTGGTCTTATCCTCTGGAAAGGTTCTTCCCTTCCAACCTTCATTTGCCCTTAGATCACTTACGGGTCTCTTTGGGGTAGTGCAAGACTTGTTCCTTCAAGGGGTGATTGTTCTGATTCCGATTTCCGAACTTTTTAAGGGGTTTCTACTCAAACCTCTTTACAGTTCCCAGAAAGGAAGGCAAGGTATGTCCAATTCTGAACCTCAAGGCACTATACTGCTTGCAAATGGAGAGCAATCTTCTAGTACCGAATTTCAGCATGGAGTGCATTCACACGGTAGTGGCATCCCTACGTCAGGGGGATTTCTTCTCGCTTCTGTCGACATCAAGGATGCCTTCTTCTGTTTTGCCATGGGCGAGGAGCATTATCGGTCTGTGGCGTTGACCTTTGGTCTCGCCTCCGCTCCTCGGTTCTTGACAAAAGTGTTGGCCCTGGTGCTGGTATTGTTTGAGTCAGCGGGGGATCGCGGTACTGGGGTACCTAGACAATCTTCTTCTGCGAGTGGAGTCTCCGACTGCTTCGATGGACAACTGGAGATTGCTCTGCGAACTCTGAGGGAGTTCGATTTAAATCTGAACCTTCAGGAGTCTGCTTTTGTTCTGTCCACCAAAATTGGACTATCTGGGTCTGACTCTGGACTCTGCCTCAACCAGCGTGTTTCTTCCTCTGGAAAAACTCCAGACATTGCAGGAGGCAATTCAGCTTCTGTTGTTCAGCAGACAGTCATCCCTCCGGGCTTGTAGGCAGGTGCTGGGACTAAAGGTGTCCATCCTCGAGGCATTCTGTTTGCAAGGTTCCACACAAGATCTCTGCTAAAGAGATTCTGGTGAAATGGGACAAGGATCCACAGTCTCTAGAGGTGGCTTCGTTCTTTGGCACTTCGACAGGGTCCAAACTGCCGATTAATGTTTTGGAAACCCGAGCTATAAGCCTTTGTCTGGCTCATTGGACAATTCGTTTTCAGGGGTGTCCGGTACAAATTATTTGGACAATGCCACGGCCGTAGTCTATGTCAAGGGGGCACAAGTAGTGTCCTAGCGGCTCAGTAAGTAGCCGTCATTCTAAGGTGGGCTAACCGATTTGTTCCAGCCCTCTCAAAGACCTCGCTGATCTTGGTACACCGATCTGGGTACGGCTGGTCGCCGATGATCTTTGGAAACTTCCTCTCAGGGAGGATCTGCTGTCCCAAGGACCGATCTTCCATTCTGCTTTACAGTCGCTGGCTTTGTCGGCTTGGCTGTTGATCGCCAGGTGCTGAAGGATGGAGGTTTGTCTGATTCTGTGATTCAAAGCTAGGAAATCTACTTCTAGGAAGATCTACCATCGTATGTGGAAGACATACATTACATGGTGTGAGCCTCTTGGGGTTCATCCTCACTCCTTCTCAGGGGATCGGATCTTAACCTTCCTTCAACAGGCGGTTAAACAGAAATTGGCCTTGAGTACCATCAAGGGCCAGGTATCAGTTTTGGCGGTCTTTTTCCAATGACCTTTGGCCTCATACTCCCTGGTGCTACCTTTCGATATTTGGTTCCGCCAGTGCGGACTCCGTTGCCACCCGGGGATTTTAATGTGATGCTTTCAGCTCTAAAGAAGCCTCCCTTTGAAATGTTCGGGAGGTTTCCATGCTTGCGCTGCCCCAGAAGGTGGCCTTTTTTGGTGCCCATCACCTCTGCACGCAGGGTGTTGGAACTGGCAGCGTTATCCTGTCATTTACCTTATATGATGATTCACAAGGATAAGGTCGGGCTTTTGCCCCTGTCCCTCATTCCTTCCTAAGGTGGTCTCTGACTGTCATTTGAATGAAGACATTTTGTTGCCTTCCCTGTGTCCCAGGCAAAACATCCGAAGGAAATTGCTTTGCATGCCTTGGATTTTGTCCTAGGCAATTAGGGTGTACCTGGCAGCTACAGATTCTTTTAGGAAGTCAGACTCTCTTTGTGCGGATCTCACAAAGGTTTGTCTGCTTTTTGACCAGGCCACTTTTTTCAATTTGGCACTGCGTGACTTTACCTTGTAATTGCACAGTCATGCAATGCTGTACCCAAACTAAATTCATATCCTTTTTCTCCCATAAATAGAGCTTTCTTTCGGGGGTATTTGATCGCCTCTGCAGTGTTTATTTTTTTGCGCTATAAACTAAAAAAGACTGAAAATTTTGCAAAAAAATAATTTTCAACTTTTTCTTATAGAAAATATCCAATAGACTAAATTTTGGTTATACATTTAGGCCAAAATGTATTTAGCTACATGTCTTTAATAAAAAAAAAAAAAAATCACAATAAGCTTATTTTTATTGGTTTGTGCAAAAGTTATAGCGTCTACAAACTATGGTGTATATACAGGAATTTACGCAGCTTTTACTTTTGGACTGCCTATCTAATTTCCTGAGGCGCTAAAATGGCAGGGCAGTAACACCGCCCCCGCCCCCCAAATTAACCCTTTTTGGAAAGTAGACACCCCAAGGAATTTCCTGAGAGGCACGTTGAGCCCATTGAATATTACATTTTTTTTGTCAGATGGGGTTTTTTTTTTTTTACACAAAGTTCTCAAGGAAATGATATATTTCTCACACATGCCATGGGTATATGTGGAATTACACCCCAAAATACATTCTGCTGCTTCTCCTGAGTATGGGGATACCCCATGTATGAACATTTTTGGAAGTCTAGGGGTTTTTGATCTGTCCTGGCATTTTATGCTCAATCTTAGCCACACATCACCCACTCTTCTAACCACTTGAAAACCAAGCCTTTTCTGCGACTTTTTGTTTACATGAAAAAAAAATATTTCTAGAAAATTACATTGAACCGCCAAACATTATATATTTTTTTATAGCAGAGGCCTTACAGAACAAAATGGTGGGCATTGCAATTTTTATGTCACATTGTATTTGCGCAGAGATTTTCCAAACTAGATTTTTGCAAATACACCATATATTTCCTAATTATTTGGTAAAATATGATCTTGCCGAGTACATAGATTACAAACATGGCATGCTTTAAAATTGCGCATACCCCTGCAGCGGCAACAACCTACGCATATTTTTAAAAGTATTTAAAAGCATTTACAGGCTACCACTATAGACCTACATAGGAGGTCTACTGCAAGAATTACTGCCTTTGATCTGATGTTTGCGGTGATAACTCACATGCATGCTGCAATTGCTGTTTACATATGACATTAGACGACGCATGCACGCAAAAATGCGGGAACAGGGGTGCTTGAATTTTTTTTATTATTTATTTTGCTTTTTTATATTATTGTAACACCTTCCTTTTCATTTTTTTTTTTTTTTTTAATCATTTTTATTTTTATCACAGTGAATTTAAATATCCCCTATGATGGCAATCTGTAGTGACAGGTACTCTTTTTTTTTTGTTTTTTTTTTTTTAAAAATGGGGTCTATTAGAGACTCTCCTCTGCCCTTAAAGCATCTGACCACACCAAGATTGGTGTGATGAGATGCTTTTTTAATTTCCCAATGGTGCTGTTTATATCTGGCAAAAACCGAAGTCTTGAAATGCTCGTAGCTTCCGGTATCTTAGGCCATAGAGGTGATTGAAGCCATTCTCGTCTCCAATCAGCTCTATGGTCAGATAATGGAACCACCGGCTGCATTCTCGCATTACCCTTTGGGATAGGAGAGCCAGAGAAAAACCATGGAAGGCGGGGGGGGGGGGTTCAAGGAGTCCCCTCCCAAAGCTTGTAAACGCAGTCTAGCGGCTAATTATCCACTAGGATCACTTTTACATGTAAGCCGACCGCTGGCTGTAAAAAACGATACCAAGAGGTGCCTAAATCTGCAGGCCTCATCCTGGTATAACCACTCAAAGTCCAGCGACGTATCAGTACGTTGCTGGTCCTTGTTGGGCATATATTGTAGTGTTCTTTTTTTTTCATGCAGCCTGTGGGCTGAATGAAAAAAGAGACCCTAACAGATTCCTCCATTCACATTGATCGATGTGGATGAAGAAATCTCCGCCAGAAAATGTGTGGTATACCCCTCATGAAAGCCATGTATGCGCTTTTTTTTTTTTTTTTAACTGCAGTGGTGCAATCACCTCCTACAGCACTGCCATCGTAGATTTCCATATATATGCATATTCTGACGCTATTGCTGTCAGAATATATAAATCAGTGTGGCAGCTGATGGGCGTACCTGCAAGGCAAACAATGGTTAACAATAAAACAGTAATATTAAAACATTATATTTTTGGTATCTGAAAAAGAAAAAAATGGTTAACAATGAAAAACGGTAACAATAAAACATTACAGTATAACACTATATTATAAAGTACAGTAAAAGTAGGAGAGTAGAGTAAGAACAGAAAATAACTCAATAAAACGACAACTATTCTTTGCTTTTTTATTTTATTTTTTTGTAACTTTTTTTTACACTTTTTTGTAACCTTTTTTTACACTTTAAAACGTTTCAGCTTAGGTTCTCTCAAAATACGATCGCCTTTGAACATCTTTCGAGACCCTGTGTAAGTGTGCTCTAGACTCTGCCGTCCTGTACCCTATACTAATATTCCACTAGTGTGTGGTAGCCACGGAAACAGTCCTCAATGCAGAGACCAGGTTGGCCAGGACAGGAGGGACAAAATTAGCGGGTGTCACGCCTAAATCCACGTCTTCAACAGACACAACATCTTCTTTGGGGGGATCTTTGGGTAGGGGTACTCGGGAGGACATCTGGAAAATGCCTCTCATGTAGCCGGCTCACTGACTGGATTGTGAATCGGGGCCATAGCACCTCCTGCATATAGTAGGGCTGTGATGATCTCTTCCTGGAATTTTAGAAAGGATCCACTTCGTCCTGATGCCTTGTATAAGACAAAGGCGTTCAGCAAAGCCAATTGGAATAAGTAAACAGACACTTTTTGTACCAGCGTCTGGCCTTACGGGCATTTAAGTATGGCGCCATCATCTGGTCGTTGAGGTCCACCCCTCCCATATTAAGGTTTTAGTCATGGACACAGAAGGGCTTCTCCAAAACACCAGTTGCTGTGGAAATTTGGACTGCCGTTTCTGCGCGAATGGAGGACAGAACGAAAACATTCCGCGTGTCCCTCCACTTCACTGCAAGCAATCTGTTTGTTTTCAAGCAGGCTCTCTCTCCCTGTCTAAGTTGGGTATCTACAAGCCGTTGGGGGAAGCCCCGGCGATTAGGTCGCACGGTGCCACATGTGCCAATTTGAAATTCAAGCAGGTGACTAAAAGGTGGCACGCTTGTATAAAACTTGTCCACGTACAAATGGTACCCCTTTCCGAATAATGGTGACATTAAGTCCCACACAACCTTGCCGCTGCTCCCTATGTAGTCTGGGCAGTTGGGGGGCTCCACAGTGCTATCTTTTCCCTTGTAAATCCAGAAAGAACATGTATAGCCTGTTTCCCTGTCACAGAGCTTATACATCTTGACCCCGTATCTGGCACGCTTTGAAAGCAAGACGGCCAGAAAAAACGTAATCAGGGACTCATCAATACAGACAACTAGTTGGGGTGTATACAAGGCTGCAAACATCTGGTAATTTATGAGGGGCCGAATCTTGTGGAGCCAGTCATATCCAGGGTCACCCATAGGACGACAGAGTTCATTATCACTGTGCATGAACCGGCGGATTTGTTCGTATCCAGCCCTGGCCATGCCACAGAGAACACGGGCATATGGTGAATCGGGTCAGGGGACCAATATGACCACAACTCACTCTTTTTAGTAATGCCCATGAGGAGGAATAGGCCCAAAAAGGTCTTAAATTCGGAAACAGTGATACGTTTCCATCCAAATTCTATGGCAAGGGTCAAATTTGGGTTTGCGGTCATGAACTGATCAGCATATAAATTGCTTTGGTCCACAATAGATCTGTACAGATCTTCCGTGAAAAACAGCTCGTAAAAATCCAGGGAATTAAAATTGTCTGTTTCCACCTGAATTCCGGGTTGGCCAGTGAATGGGGGAAGTACAGGCGCTGCAGAATCTGTGGGCTGCCAATCAGGATTTGCCAGCGCATCAGGGAGGACACTATTGGCTCTACGGGCCTGTCTTTGAATTCTCGGTGGCTGCGTGACACTACTTGTGCTAGCCAACGCACCAGCTTGAACTGCACTTATGGGACTCGCCTGTCATCAAGTGATACTGCAGTGCTGGTTTGACTACGACCAGGGTGTACCTCTGCAACAGAAGAATTGGGTCGGGTATGCCTGACCTTAGCAGGCACCACTACTACGTCGTCAGAGCGGTCTGTCAGGGTGCTGCTGCTGTCTACATGTTCGTAAACTGTGCCTGATTCTGACAGTATCCTGTAGGCCTCTTCACTAGTGTATCTCTGGCTTGACATTTTTGCCAATAAATTTATAGGTACCTAGTGCGACTCGCAGGTAAAAAAAAAGCACCTGGTTGTCGGGGACTTTTTAAATCGCTACCAAAAAATGTACCTACTAGGGCTAGCAGAGATCAGGCCTGACAGTATTCTGTTGAATACTGCACTTGGGGGGGGGCTAAACGCAAGTATTGGCAGGTGTTACAGATTGCCCCGCTAACGCTGCGCTTTGGGAACACTAAACTATGTGGACACTAGTATAGTTCTGATCAGATCAAAGATAATGATCCGTTCAAACACTATACTATTAGTGGAGGTGTTTAGTGTGTGTGTATGTGTGTGTCACTGGTAATCAAAGGGTTGAAATATATAACTAAATATGCGGCCGGGATCCGACACTGTCCTAAATTGATGCTAACTAGCGTTAACGCTTACTGATGTCACCTGTGACACTAACAGTGATCAGGAAAAAGATCTTTACACTATAATAGTATCACTGTGACAGGGCAATGAAGGGGTTAACTGGGGGTCATCAGGGGGTTAAATCTTTATTGGGGGAGGATGGCGGGTACCCTAAATGTATCTGGGGCTGCCCCTAACTAATATAAACTGTCTATCTCACTTAAATCACAAGTGACACTAATACAGTTATCAGTAAAAAAACAACTATTTACTAAATATTAGTGTGCACTGTGAAGGGGTTTACTGGGGGTGATCAGGGGGTTAAATCTTTATGGGGGGTGGCAGGTACACTAAACCTATCTGGGCCTGCCGCTAAACTGTCTACCTCACTAAACTCACAAGTGGCACTAATACGGTAAAAAATCTATATACTATAGGTAGTGTGCACTGTGAAAGGGTTAACTGGGGTGATCAGGGGGTTAAATCTTTATGGGGGGATGACGGATACCCTAATCGTATCTGGGGCTGCCACTAATACAAACTGTTTACCTCACTAAAATCACTAGTGACACTAATACTGTAAAAAGTCTATATACTATATGTAGTGTGCACTGTGAAAGGGTTAACTGGTGGGTGATAAGGGGGTTAAATCTTTATGGGGGGGGTGGCGGGTACCCTAAACGTATCTGGGGCTGCCACTAATACAAACTGTCTACCTCACTAAAATCACAAGTGACACTAATACAGTTATCAGTAAAAAAAACAAAAAAAAAACAATTTACTGTATATTAATGTGCACTGTGAAGGGGTTAACTGGGGGTGATAAGGGGGTTAAATCTTTATGGAGGGGATGGCGGGTACCCTAAACGTATCTGGGGCTGTTGCTAATACCTCTACCTCACTAAAATCACAAGTGACACTAATACAGTTATCAGTAAAAAAACAAAAAAAACAATTTACTATATATTAGTGTGCACTGTGAAGGGGTTAAATCATTATGGGGGGGGGGGTGGCGGATACCCTAAACCTATCTGGGCCTGCCGCTAACTAATACAAACTGTCTAACTCACTAAACTCACAAGTGACACTAATACAGTAAAAAAATCTATATACTATATGTAGTGTGCACTGTGAAAGGGTTAACTGGGGGGTTGATCAGGGGGTTAAATCTTTATGAGGGGGGATGGTGGGTACCCTAAACTTATCTGAGGCTGCCGCTTACTAATACAAACTGTCTACCTCACTAAACTCAGAAGTGACACTAATACTGCAAAAATTCTATATACTATATGTAGTGTGCACTGTGAAAGGGTTAACGGGGGGGGGGGGGTGATCAGGGGGTTAAATCTTTATGGGGGGGGGGGGGTGGCGGGTACCCTAAACGTATCTGGGGCTGCCGCTAATACAAACTGTCTACCTCACTAAAATCACAAGTGACACTAATACAGTTATCAGTAAAAAAAAAAAAAACTATTTACTGTATATTAGTGTGCACTGTAAAGGGATTAACTGGGGGTGATCAGGGGGGTTAAATCTTTATGGGGGGGTGGCGGGTACCCTAAACCTATCTGGGCCTGCCGCTAACTAATACAAACTGTCTACCTCACTAAACTCACAAGTGACACTGATACAGTAAAAAATATATTTACTGTATGTAGTGTGCACTGTGAAAGGGTTAACTGGGGAGTGATCAGAGGGTGATCAAGGAGTTAATAGTGTACCTATGTGTGCTTGTGTCAGTGTAGTGCTTAGGTGTACTCACTGTGACCTCTCTCTTCGCTCGCTGGAGCCAAAAAGGATGCCAGGAGGGAAGATTACATCACTTCCCCTTCCTGTGTTTACATTACACAGGTAGGGGATGCGATGCCATTGATCAGAAACGATCACCAGGTCCAGGCCAAAAATCATTGGCTTGGACCTGATGACTGATCTGTTCTGATCCAAATCAGTCCATCGTGGGCGCGCACGCCAGCCCCGCTCGTGACCGCCGGGTACGGCGGTTTGCGCAGGAGAGCCAGACTGCCGCAGTATATCTGGGGTGGCTGGTCCTTAAGCGGTTAACAGACACAGCACCCACCCCCTTTACTGTACCCTCCTAACTCCCTACTGTTCCCTCCTAACCCCCTGTACTGTGCCCTCCTACCTCCCTTATTGTGCCCTCCTAACCCCCTTTTCCATTGCCATCCTACCCCCCACCCACTTACTGTGCAAAGCTAACTCCCTTACTGTGTCCTCCTAACCTTCTGTACTGTGCCCTCCTACCTCCTTTACTGTGCCCTCCTACACCCCTTATTGTGCCCTCCTACACCCCTTATTGTGCCCTGCTACACCCCTTATTGTGCCCTGCTACACCCCTTACTGTGCCCTCCTATACCCCCTTTCTGTGTCCTCCTATACCCCCTTTCTATGCCTTCATAACCCCCTTTACTGTGCCCTCCTAACCCCCTTTACCGTACCCTCCTAACCCTTGTACTGTGCCCTCAACCCTTTACTGTGTCCTCCTAACCTCCTGTACTTTGCCCTCCTAACCCCCTGTAATATGCCCCCCCCCTCCTGTACTTTGCCCTCCCCTCCTGTACTGTGCCCTCCCCCCTCCTGTACTGTGCCTTCTTGCCTCTTGTGCTGTGCCCTCCCTGTGTTGTATGTTAGGCCTGCCTGAGACCCCAACCGCTGCCCTGGTTTCCTGACCAGTAGTCTTGTTATCCCGGTATCAGGTGGAGGAGCGGATAAGGTCCTGCAGCCAAAATATCAGGACCACAAATGAAAGTGCAGCCAGCAACCTACGGAACAGCTAATAAGACAATGACTCACTGGTTTGAGTTGGTTGGTAGCAAGACCCCAAGGGAGCGAAGTCCAGAAGAGTAGTCAACAGCAAGCCAAGTTCGATAGCCAGAGCCGGTACAGTCCAAGGGGGTGATCCGAAGAGAGGTCAAGTTAAGCCAAGGTCAGCAAAGAGAGTAGAACATACACAGCAGACAAACAGAAAGCAAAACCTATACTAAGGCAATAGCAGGAAGTGGAAGAGGGTATATATAGGTCAGGGGACGATGTAAACGACTACAGTGGCTCAGCTAGCAGGGAAATGATCCAGAACACACCAGACCACAAGATCAATTCCCAGCCAAGGTGTGACATTGTGTCCTCCTGCCCTTCTTGTGTTGTGTCCTTCTGCCCTCCACCAGCTGTTACCTCTGTCCCCATGTCTCCCAATGACCCCCCCAGTGATCACAGCATTTCTTATCCCAACTCTCCTGGCCCACTATCCCTATTTCAGCCCATCCTCAATTACCCTGCCCTCACTTACCCATCTACTCCCCCCCTTCCCATCCCGGCCTCATCTCAGCCTCACCCAGCTCCCTAACAACCACCTCCCAAACCACCCCTCTACCTACTCTTCCTAGGGCATAGGTATCAGTAATTGGTATCGGCGATTACTTGAAAAAAGTATCGGTACTCATACTCGGTGTTAAAAAAAATGATATTGGTACGTCCCTACTTATGTGGTGTCCTTGTGCATAGGAGAAGCAGTATAGTATATTTTATAGCACTGTTCCCTTTTTACATACATAAGAAATTGGGGGAAAAGCTAGAAGCAACAGATTTTCATTTTTTTTTTTTTTGCTTAAATTCCCAGTACCCCTAATATCAAAGCATTACTTTCAAATGTTCAAACCATTCACAATCTAAAGTATCTATCTGTTTTCTGTGTAACATTGTGTATTTTTTTATGGAATTTATGATTTTCTCCAAAGTTAGAGACCTCTAATTTCAATGTGTGAGAAAAATGCTTGGTAAATAAAAATGTATATATACATTGTTTCTACAAAACATATTTCGCCCATAACTTAAAGAATAAATATCTTTTTTTCCTTTTATAAATTGCTTTTGTGATCAAACTCAAGAAACACCGCCTTTTCCTCATAATTTCCATTATTTTTTAATTTCACATTTCTAAAAAAAAAATCAAAGTGCATCATTTAAAATATGCTATTAAAAGAAAGTACTGTCTGCACCCAAAAACAATATCAGGATTGGTTAGGCTGCCTGCAAAACAAAGCAAGAATTGTTGGACAATCACATATCCAAAACCTGAACAAAGCTTGAGCTTCAAGGGGTTTATATAGGTTTAATGTGCTGGGACACGAGTGGTTAAAAAAACTGCTTTTTCTCAGATTATCTATTTTTCATACACACAGATATCAATCCATTTACTCTGTACTACTTTCCTTATTGCACTGTGTGTGGTCAGTATTGTGCAATTCAGCCTGATATTATGACCAAGCTGTCTTTTAAGACCTGGAACCTGAAGTCTGGAAGTAATTTTCATTATGGAATGACAGTTACCACCATTTCAGGAACAGTGTTCTCTACAACTCATATTCAGGTTGTGTAATATATATATATTTGTGATTCTTTTATTTAGGGACCTTATGTTATCCCCATCTGACCCAAATAGATGAGTCTGCATCTCAGGCACACCTGTTTTATATATTTGGCACTATAAACAAAAATGCGTCTTACAAAAATTCCCAGGCCTTGTAACACCTGCAATTATTAAGTTTGTGCTTCGTGGTGCAAATCAGAATTGTAAAAATATTATGTTGCCCACTGCGCATTTCTGTTCTGTTGGCTTTTAATGGACTGTGATATTAAATTACCTTTCCTACCTTCACACATTTCTACTAGCATAAGTCAATGGGAATATTATAAAACAACTATTATTTGAGTCTTTTACAATATATATATAGATATATATATCTATATATATATTTAGATATATATATAGATATATATATATAGTAATTATTTAAAGAATGTTAGTCTAATTGAACAGCAGTGTAAAAAAGGGGGAACTTAAAGTAACTCCGTGGAATCCCAAAAAATATATTTTAAACTTTTCCTACTTTGCTTGCTAAAGGGTAGCATATGTTTGCACCAACCCCACAATGATTCTATATTAAAAATTCATGATCAAAGCCAAACCACTAAATACTAATGATGAGTTTGAGTGTGTTTAAGTTCCTAATTTGAACCCACCTAAGTGAGCCCACCAGAAAACAGTCTCCGGTACTAGGCCAGTTATCTGCGACTGGGGCATGCGCTGCCCCACAGCTGTACGTATACATAAACGTATATATAATTGGTCCAATACAGCTTTTTGGTGGGTTCAGACTAGGATCCAGACACAAAAAGATGGTAACCACCCCAGTTTAAAACTAGCCTTTGTAGTAAGGTGCACATAGAAGGGCAATGTACAACACAGACAACTATTTCCCAGCACAGTTACCAGCTAGTCTGCAAAAAAAAACAAAAAACAAATTTACCCCGTCAAATATTCACCTTAAAAACAGGTTTTAATTGTACACATTTGCAAATATATGTGGAGGCCGCAGTACCTACCTCAAGGCTCCTCTGTATACTGCGATCCTAACATTATATTTTAGAGAGTCTTCAAGTTGGATCATATATGGCAGTGGATAGCTGGTTAGTGTGCTAGGATCCAGACACACGAGCTCATCCTTACAGAAATGTTGAAATACATACTGTATATGGGAACTGTTTACCTGCCTTAGAATGGGCATTTATGTGCAGGATGCTTTGTCATCCCAGCACCTCTGCCAGACAGAACAGCTAGATCCTCAACCTCCACTGTCACCTGTCATTGTGTTTTCTACCAGCATATGTGCATGCAGTAGAGCCTTTGTGACTGCTTATGCAGGTCACCCCTTTCACAGTGAGTGCTGTTGTGCAGGGTTTTACAAAGGGCTTACGTATATATATGTGATTATTTTTTTTCATATCCGTAATAATTGGTATTATTATGTTATATCCACCTGGAGTTTTACTTTAACAAAACTTAAAAAGTAGAAGATGGTGTGCTGCTATTGCATTTATAGAGTTGTGTTTTTATAATATAATATGTTAAGTAGAATGCTACAGAATGTTACAGATTCAAATGTAGTCACTCTGCCTTAAGCAGGTGTGTCTGTTTAAAATGAGTGGTGCTAGTCATCTTAGCTAAATTGATATCAACTTTCAGGTATCTCCTGGGCTCCAGTTACTTTTTTTGTCTGCTGCCAGTTAGTGTCTCTTATGCCTCTGGTAATAGCATGAAAGCTGCATTAATTGAATATAGGAATATTTATCTGTCCTATGGCCAACTACTGGGAGGTTTATTGCCTGTGGTGCTGGCTGGGAGAAGGTATAAATATCTAAGGCGTGACTTTGAGATGTTAGTTTTTCCCTGGGCCTCCTGCATATGAGAGGCATTGGCTATTGAAGTCTCCTTGGCCTGCTGCCTGAGGGGGTTGACCATGTTAGTAAACCAAGGCCTGAGTCTGAGGCCTAGCTGGTGTAATCTGGGAATTGAGGAGCTATAGAGGAACTCCAGATATTATGAGGGGCCGCTTTGAAGCTTGGACCTCACTGGAGTTTGGTGTCTTCTCCTCAGGGCATTGGCAGCTAAATTGACAAGTGCTTTACAGTAAGCAGCTACTGTAAGAGTGCCCCATCTGTGAAGGCTGTAAGTACTTTGTTCCTTTTTCTGATGTCTGCTAGTCCACGGGTGTCCTGTGCTCTACTTTTCATGGAGTATTGAGTAAAACTCAGTCCTATTGTTTTTCACTATGCTCCACTAGTGCCGAGGGCTACAGCCTGAGGTGGTATACTAGCTCCCCCCTATTCTGGGGGGGTTCCACCATTCTTTGGGGTGGGGGTGCTAAAAGAATTGCTGCAACATTTTAACATAAAAGAGCTTTTCTTCTGCACAAATCAACCATCCATTTAGTATACACAAATGTACAATGCTAGAGACAAATGGTGGTGTCCTCATAGGGTGGTACTGTGGACAACCAAAGATACACTATGCCACCTCCTAATTGAATCTAATGGAAGAAGTGAACAGAAGGAATGGACTTTATAGGCATATTTCAAAGCTTACCGATAACAATCCTACTGATTTAAAAACTTACTGATAATAATCTTTATTAGAACAAAAACTTACATACAGCATATAAAGTACCTGTGCAGACTGCACAGGGAAAACCCCTCCTCTGTCCTCTAACCCTGGTACATTTGACAGCTGAGGTTTGGTGGTGACAGGACAGTTACTTTGACCTTTATGTTCCCCGTTTGGGATTCCTATTCACAGCAATGTGATGCCATACTGGGCAGTTGTGTACATATGAGACTTCTGCCACTCTATAGTGACACTCCCTTTTGTGAATTCCACCTTTATAATCTCTGGGAAGATCATATGTGCTCCTCCATACACCCATACTATATTACATCCGGTCCTGTGGTTTCCTGTTTTTCCACCCCCGTGTCTGCCTTTTTAGGCTGTGCACAAACATCCGCTTGGTTCTGCGTCCATCTAACCGCATTCTCTTTTGATACTATTATGTTTTTATATGAATAGCTCCTGAAGAAGCGCGATATGGCACAAAATTAGTTGAGCATACACCAAACCAATACTGAGCCAATACTGTGCCTGCTGGATCCCCTTGCCCAATCATCAGGACAGTACCCCTCTTTGATTCAGGTTATGTACTATATTGATCCTTGCATTGGGTTAATTTATTTACCATAGGGGTGCTTTGGCCTGATATAGTTTGGCTTTTCTTTTGGTTCAATTAAAGCATTTATCGAACAATACCTTTTAAGATTCACGATTGTGGTATATACTGTTTACAGTTGTATGCAATTTTTTGTTCTAATAAAGATTGTTGTCAGTTAGCTTTTAAATATGCCTATAAAGTCCATTTCTTCTGTTCACTTCTTCCATTACACAAATATACAGTTTGGCAGTCCACAGGGCTCACCAGCAAGTAGAGAGGGGTCCAAGACCGCTGCATCTCTCACATTGCAAGGCTCAGTGCTCCCAAGGGATAGAGCTCTTGATGCAACTCAGCTAAAATTATGGTCTTATTCACATTTCTGTCAAATCCAGCACACACAGAACTGGAAACGCACTCTCGGCATGTTTTCCTCAGCAGGGGTTTAGAGGAGTCCTGACTAAGTGCAGCCACTTCCTATTGTTGCGAACAACAAAAATGGGGAAAAAAGCACCCCCCCCCCCCCGACCAAGGACAAAACTTGCTTGAAGATTAAAAGTACAAACTTTGTACTTTTATTCTTCAAACAAGTTTTGTCCTTGGTCGGGGGGAGCGCTCCCCCCCCTTTTTTTGTTGTTCGCGTCGTTATCTCATTGGGACTGTGTATGGGTCAGCTGCACCCCTAACGAGATCTATGGTCATTTTTCATCAATAACCTTTACTGAATATCCACCATTATTTTTATTTTTTTATTTATTAGTTTTCATTGTTTTTTATGTTTTGGTCTTTATATGTGAGTTCTCAGCGCCAGGTTTTTCTGTGTGTTTTTCTGTGCACTTCCTATTGTTGACCAACCCAACTTGTCCATAATTAGATTTCTCCAATGAACTATATGTTCTGATCAATTAGGAACCCTATAAACCAGTGTTGCAGGTCTTTTTTCTTTGCTTCAAATGGTTTTGGACTCCCATACAACATATAACCCCAAAAAAACACAGGCCCTTTCTCTGACACAACTGGCTCTACTATAGACATATCACATCTACTCTGTAACAGCAAGTTCTCCCATCACAATGTAGGATACTAGCTAGAGGCATGGTGACAAAGATAAGTAATTTTGCTTTTGAAAAAAAGGGTTGTCATTTTTCTAAAAATTATAAAGGGTTAGATGTCAGTAATGCCTAAAGGAAACTTATTGTAATCCAATGTATTTTATTATAATGTTATGTAATAAATCATTTTATGTAATCTGCAGTGTACACAGAATTGCAAAAAGGTAGTGCTAAGTATTCAAGATAATGGGACCTATGGCAGCCACAGGGCACTTTTATGCTTTAATCAAAATGCAGAGCTGTGGTGGTCACAGGAGCTCTACAAAAATGTAAAATTCTACATTGTGCAATACAGTCAGTGTTATGCTGCCCACAATGGCATATCCTGACCTTTGTATGTACTGTTGAAAAAAGGGTTTAGAATTTACATATGAAATGACATTTTCACTCACATGTGCTTTTGACAACATAAACACTAATTTTGACTCGGAGTGAGGACTTTCTTTCTTATTCCTTATTGCCATTTGTTTGGCATAAATTAATTATTTATGTTTAAACCATTTGCCTTAAACGGCCAACACAAATACACGAAATTCTTTTTACTTTCACTGTAATTATTTTCGTTATATAATTGAGAATGATGCACTCTAACCTAAACACACCAAGATAGTTGTAAAGACTGCCAAGTACTGATGCTTTCGGTGTGTTTTCTGGTATCACACTTGATACAGTCACATAGTGATTGATGGTAAATGTGTGTGCTTTTGACGGGCCATTTTTCCAAACCAGAAAGTTCTGCAAAACTATAAATTTGAGAGGAGTTGCTGGATTCTTCATTGCCACAACTGTCCATCTATCTGTCCTCTCAATTTATAACTTGTAATCCATTGTTACTTAATCAAATATTTACACTGCCATTGCTCTGTATCATACTGCTGTAGCATTAGCTACAAACAGTATGCAGCACCATGGTTCACAGCAGTACAGGTGACTTTCTGTCTTCTACGGGAGAAAAATTGAATCGGGATAAAAATAGAATCGGCCTGAATGCTTCTCCATCGTTCAGGAGAAGCTTCTTATTTTATAAGTAGATACAAGGCTCTTTCTGATTGACGGAGGTGGAAATTGTAAAATGATCTGCCCACCTTGACCAATCAGAAGAAGCCCAATATTCATTGATAAAAATACAGGGCTTCTCCTGAAAGGTAGAGAAGCATTCAGGCTGACTATTTTGATCCAGCAGCTGATGGAAAGTCACTTTTACTGCTGCCAGAATGCATGCACAGGGCCGCTGATAGGGGGGGGGGAACACCAGCCCTCTTGTAGGGGACCGGAGCACACAGGGGGGCCCACACAGAGAGGGGGATTAGTGATGAACAACAAATACAGAAATCTTCCTCCAGCACCTGAATCTGATCTGTCCCTCTCCCTGCTATCAGCTTTTATCTGTTGAGAAAGAGACAGTTGTCCCTCACTAATCCTCCTCCCTTGTGTGCCCCCCCAGCACTTATCTCTGCTCAGGAGTTTATTTGTAAATTGTAACTTTGTTTCTCTCTCTCTGTCTCTCTGATCACTGAGCTCCAACTGCCCAGCCTGTATATTTTTCTCATCTCAACTTTTTTATTTAACATCATTTTTTTTTTTTTTTTTTAGATTTAGCAGGAATTATGTGAGTTATGTTATATTTGTGTCTGCTAATAGTGATATTGTTGTAATTTTAGCTAAATATATCTTTAAAATTTTCTTGGAGGGGCCCTGCCAGGTAGTCTGTACGGGGCCCCTCGATTTCTAAAAGCAGCCCTGCACATGCATACTGTTTGTAGCTAAAGCTATACAATAGTGTGGTACAATGCATACAGCGCCCGCATAGTAGTGTAATAAAAATTGGTACATATTAACTATCAAGTCAAATGAAATCTGGAATTCTACTTTAAATAATTAACACAAACGTTGATTGGTAACTGATTGCCAAGACAAAAATATTTTGTAGATTTTTCCTATTGCTTGATTAAGTTTCTTGGTTAAACGGCTGCTAACTCTTTATTTTATTTGTTTATTTATTTTTTTAGTCGGTTCAGTAAAAATGTTTTATACTTTACACATTTTTTTTATAGATACCTTCCTGTTTATATTGAATGATTCTAATCCAGAGGTGTTTTCTTATTGGAAACAATTATATTCTAACCAATTTGATTTACCCTGTCAAAGGAAAAAATGATTTAAGCTGGGAGCAAAGTGGATTTTGTTGATCACTTCAAAATGACATTGCTACTCAGTAAAATCACTTAATGCAGCTCCATGCTTTTATCTATTTAATTTTATCTGTGTATTTTTTAGGATAGCGGACAGATAAACGGCCATGGGCCATTTCCCATTGCCTCCTAAACCAATTAAAAGCCCAGATGCAGCCTAATAATAATATAGAGCCATTTAGTACAAACAGCATACAGCTGTTTCAGGTTTGTTGGTTACATGTATAGGGACCATGGGTTCTTTGGATGAGGGCTTAAGGACCAACAGGACAGTATAATAGGACCGCTTACGGGGAGGTGGACTGAAAAAAAAAACAAAAAGTCCTCCTTTATGCCAGTACAAAGCACAATAAAAGCCTACTTGAATCAGGATGTAGCTGTATGACTTCAATCACAAATCCCCCCCAAATAATAGGGGTTTATTCTTCATTTTACGATTATTGGCAGAGCCAGGCAAATCATGAAGAATACATACCTTGTTGTTTGTATTTGTGAAAGCAAATGATATGAAGATACCTCCTGTGTGAAGAAGACTCTACTTGGATTCCTACTGGTTCAGTGGATGGTGTTTTGATTTACCTCACCTTGCCATAACCTGGTTATACTATTACAAGTATGTAGAAATGCTGCACATTACTACTTTAAAAGCACCTTAGCTTCTAATACATTGTTCTGTTATCCATTTCAGCTTTCCATGAAGTTTCTGTTTACCCAAAGAAAGAGCTGCCTTTCTTTATTCACTTCACAGCTGGTCTGTGCTCCTTTACTGCAATGTTGGCACTTCTTACACATCAGTTTCCAGATCTCATGGGAGTTTTTGCAAGAACGGTAATTGGCTAATAGCTTATTTTATTAATATTCCATTCTATTGTCACATATTTACTTGAAGCCATTATTGTTACTCTGTGTTTCTTTGCTTGTTATTCTTTACTACAATGTGTGTATCATTGCAGATAATGAAAAACAAAATGATTCCAACTACGCTTATTTGACTTTTACTTTCAGATGGCACTCACCCTTTTTTTTTGGGGTTAGGTTAGGAATGTTCATTTGTCAAGATCAGGTATTTATTTATGATAATGCGTGCCTTAAATTGAAAGCTCAAATACAATGCTTCAGGCCATGTGTAGCATATAAAGTGTTCTCTAGATAAAAAGGCCTGATGTTAATTGTGCTTAATATTTAACAATTATTTATAAAGGTGGGGCAGCCATTTTGGCCTGTTACATATTAAGTCGCTGCTCCCTGTTCTTTAGTGCTAAACAATGGTCTTTCTCATATTTCAGGCCTAGGAGTCGGTTCACTCACTGAAATCAGTGCAAATCGACACTGTTGTCAAAAATAGTATTCTGATTACTATATTTGGTTATTACATGCAGTGATAGTTGTTAACTTAATATATTTGTTTATCTTTCTTTTTGCCATTATTTATATTTTTCCCACATGTCTTCCAAGTGAATACTGGCAGAGATATGGGCTTCTTTTTCGTTCATTGGAGGGCACAGCTCTCATTTTGATTGTTACTGTTGGGTATTGTGCCATCTGCAGGAGTAGGATGCTACGTTCAACTAAAAATCAAAAGACAACCTAGGGACAGACCTGCATATGACCAGTGGGTCCCTGACTTGCTTGTCACAGTACTCCTTTTTCTGGGTTGACAGGGTACGGAATCATCATTCTCGAGGCCGTATGCCTTCCCCCTGGGTAAATAGGTTGTAAAAACACTAACATTTTTTGGGCATAGGTAATGTGGAGGACATGATGGTGCTTCATATAGCATTTTTTTTCTTAATTAGTACATGTTTTTTTTATTGGGGGACACCAGTGGATGTTGTCTGGGGTTGCCGACTTCTGGGAGGAGTTTAAAGGGCACCTGCCATTTTGATGTTTGCTATTCTGTGTGCTACTACTTTGCCTTGGTCACTTCCTGTTCCAGGCACAGGAAGTTTTTCTGGGTACAGAAAGTGGGAGGTTCTTCCTCTCTGAACGGCTAGCGATTTCCAGCATGCTGTACCTGTAGTGCTTTCTTGCTCCTCCGCATTGCGTTAACATGACTGATGCTTTGCCCTGATCCACAGTTCCCAAACCACTTGAAGTCAGTGGGTAAACTGATGCCCACAGTGAGTACTCTCCACAGTTAGGAACCTGCTGCGCTTTGCACTGTTGGTGGTTTTCTTCTTAAAGGGCTGTTACTCCTTTATTGTGTTGCCTTGTGGATTTTACACCTACTTATACAAAAGAAAAGGAACAGACATTAAAGCCCAAACAGCGACCATGTTAGGAAAACAAAAAAAACAAAACAATTGGCATATACTCAGTAGTAATATACCAGAGTTTGTCTGAAAAATTTTTTAGTACGAAAAATCGCATAAATATCCTAATTACCAAATAATTATACAACTACCCCCAACACTTACTTACATTAAAGCAAGCCAGAGTGCGGTATTTGTTAAGAGTGCAGCAGAAGTCATTTTACGGTAAGAAATAAACAGCTATGAAACATAAGAGTAGATGAATGGAAGAAAAAAGATGGCCATGCAGACAGATTTCTCAAGAAAAAGTGCAAGTGAAGATCTCATTTGTTGACTAAATCCAGTAAACCGTTCTATTTGAAATCACTGTGCTTGGTGTAATGCCTGTAGTTAATGTGAAATCACACAGCCAAAGCGAGATGCAGATGCACCTGCTTCAGAACTCAAACTTGCATTTAAGTCTCTGAGCCAGCCAGGTTACTCTCAGTTTTCCACATCCCGTAAAGGAAAATTATAGTGGCTGTACTTAGCCATACAGAGGTATTGCTGGCCTGTTTGCTGCATCCTCCTCCCATCAGTCACCACTCTTGATGTATTACCGTCACTCGGACATTCCACCACGGCTGGGAGGCATGGCCCCCAGTGACATCAAAACGCTCTCACATCAGTGCGTTTCAGCAAAGTGGTGTAGGTTACTTTGTCAAAATGTATGGGGCTGCCACATTCCGCTTGTATTTGTCAGTACTGAATTGGCATAATGGGCAGCCTCCCCTAAATACATACCTGAGCCCGATCTCAATCCAATAATGTGCACGAGAGCTGTTCCAGCTCTCTGCCTCCTCATTGGCTGAGATTCAGAATGACCAATGTCAATCCAATCACAGCTAGTAAAGAGAGACCGGTGGGCAGAGCCGACCCCTGTTCTGTGTGTCTTATGGACACACAGCGAAGCTCGGGAGCAAGCACGCATGAATGCCCTCAAAGCAAGCATCAGAGAAGATCAGGGATCAGAGAAGAGGAGAATCGGGGCTGCTCTGTGCAAAACCATTGCACAGATCAGGTAAGTATAACATGTCTGTTATTTAAAAAAAAAAAAAAATTGTACCCTTTAGTACCAATTTTATTTAGCCTCCATCTAAAAAATCATCCAACTTTGTGCAATTTCTACATATACGGAGGAACTGTCCTGTTGGAATTCCATCAATCAAAGATTTTGGGTGATGACTATCCGCTCTTAAAAGGGTTGCTGCTGCTGTTTTTTTCCAGTATGTACGTGTTTCTAGCCTACAATTGTCCCTAATAATCCATAGATTTAGAAAGGAAATTTGTGTCACATAACCTATGAAGAGGACCAGTTGTCTACTCAATCTACTCAAGGCCATTCCTATGCACGTGCCACTGGTTCTGGGCTACATGGCATTTTGAGTAACCGCCCCCCCCCCCCCTGCAGTCTTTGCAAACTGTGTGGGGGCCTCATCACCCCACAGTTGCTGCCATAAAAAATGTCTGGCTGCACTTCATCAGAAAATAGTTTTGGGGGGCAGTGCATGATCCATTAAAGGATAAGTGCACTTTCAGAGTACATAAGCACTTTCAAAGTACACTTATCCTGTTTGCCCCTTTTTAGGTGATCTAATGGATGGCACCCCCCTCCATCCCCCTTCAGAGATACCTAAAGACCTTAGACCGAGGTCATGGCTCCCAGGGATTGCTTGTATCCTGCGCTGCAAATCCTCTGTCTCTATTTGGAGGATACATTTTGTGTTGCACAGGTGAAAAGCAGCATAATAAGTCCATCCAATTGTAAAGTGCCCTGCTGAAAAGAGGTAAAGCCCAACCTAATGCTTGTGGTTCAGCCCTTGTTTGCCATGTCATACTGCAGCCTTGGAAAAAGGCTTTTTTTCCTGGAGTGTTCAACCCTTTTTGATGCCATCACTTTCCTCTTCACCTCTTCTTCCTCCAGCTTTGGGCAGCCTTAATGTAGTAAAATTGTTCAAGGCTGCATACATAAAATATAATTTTGTTGTGATAGAGGATAAGGGTTAAAAGATGGAGTTCCTCTTCGCTCTCTTCTTTCTCTAGCATTGTGCAGATCTCTAATGCTGCAGAGAGAGTCGAGAGTCACCATGTAATGAGGTGGAGATGCTGAGCCCAGAGTGGAGGCCGGAGCTTTATTACTCTGAGCTTACAGGAAAAGGGTTGAATATGGTGGTGGGCATTCAGCCCTCAAAAAGAGAGGTGGTAGAGATTCTGAGCAATGATTTTGCAGGGCACAGTGTCAGAGATCAGGTGTATAAAGCAGCCAAAGTTTTTTTTTTTTTTTTTTTTTTTGGGGAGTCCAGTTAATCTTGGCTGTCACCAGTACAAGTGTGTCTATTGTGAGATTTCCATTCTATTGCTGTTGTGGTAACAAGTCGAAATTTGAGATTTTTCCTCCCATTTCAGTCCTATCGAGAATGGTCTACAGGAGTGTGAATCTCCCTAACAGAGACACTATTGGTTGAACGCAGTGGACTTTTTTCAACCGAACTATGTACTAAAAACCAACAAGGGTTCTAAACCCATCCTCAGCACTCTGTTCAACGCAAAAAAGTTTGGCAATACAGTACATTTTAGTTAGGAATCTTTGCCAAGGTATTGAGATTTCCAATGCATATCTCATCTTAAGAAAATACTAGTTGCCTGCCTGCCATAGTGAGTTCTCTTGTTCAAAAATGTTATTGATAAAGTACAGTGAAAACATGTCGTTTTTGAGACATAGGGCACACAAGGAAGAACACATCCAGTCAAATGAAAGGATGACTAAAAGTATAAGCATAGCAACATGAATAATTGGCCAGATAGCGATGGTAAAGACAATATTATAACAAAGTACAAATGGAGGGAGTTTCTGATGGGTGATAAGGAGTTCTAAACTCAAACTAACTTTACTGGCTGCCTGCTTCTGCGGTCAGTGATATAAAAAGTATTTAATGTATAGACAGCTAGGCAAGGCAACTAACATTTCAAAGATGATCGGCTGTGGCAGCTCACATTTTCCTGTTAGCACAGATTTCCCGTAAAGCCATACGGTGTACATAAATTTACCCAACTGAGATCTACAGTGGGTACGGAAAGTATTCAGACCCCCTTAAATTTTTCACTCTTTGTTATATTGCAGCCATTTGCTAAAATCATTTAAGTTCATTCTGCTAAAATCATTTAAGTTCATTCTTCTTCCTCATGAATGTACACATAGCACCCCATACTGACAGAAAAACACAGAATTGTTGACATTGTTGCAGATTTATTAAAAAAGAAAAACTGAAATATCACATGATCCTAAGTATTCAGACCCTTTGCTGTGACACTCATATATTTAACTCAGGTGCTTTCCATTTCTTCTGATCATCCTTGAGATGGTTCTACACCTTCATTTGAGTCCAGCTCTGTTTGATTATACTGATTGGACTTGATTAGGAAAGCCACACACCTGTCTATATAAGACCTTCCAGATCACAATGCATGTCAGAGCAAATGAGAATCATGAGGTCAAAGGAACTGCCTGAAGAGCTCAGAGACAGAATTGTGGCAAGGCACAGATCTGGCCAAGGTTACAAAAAGATTTCTGCTGCACTTAAGGTTCCTAAGAGCACAGTGGCCTCCATAATCCTCAAATGGAAGACGTTTGGGACGACCAGAACCCTTCCTAGAGCTGGCCATCCGGCCAAACTGAGCTATCGGGGGAGAAGAGCCTTGGTGAGAGAGGTAAAGAAGAACCCAAAGATCACTGTGGCTGAGCTCCAGAGATGCAGTCAGGAGATGGGAGAAAGTTGTAGAAAGTCAACCATCACTGCAGCCCTCCACCAGTCGGGGCTTTATGGCAGAGTGGCCCGACGGAAGCCTCTCCTCAGTGTAAGACACATGAAAGCCCGCATGGAGTTTGCTAAAAAACACCTGAAGGACTCCAAGATGGTGAGAAATAAGATTCTCTGGTCTGATGAGACCAAAATAGAACTTTTTGGCCTTAATTCTAAGCGGTATGTGTGGAGAAAACCAGGCACTGCTCATCACCTGTCCAATACAGTCCCAACAGTGAAGCATGGTGGTGGCAGCATCATGCTGTGGGGGTGTTTTTCAGCTGCAGGGACAGGACGACTGGTTGCAATCGAGGGAAAGATGAATGCGGCCAAGTACAGGGATATCCTGGACAAAAACCTTCTCCAGAGTGCTCTGGACCTCAGACTGGGCCGAAGGTTTACCTTCCAACAAGACAATGACCCTAAGCACACAGCTAAAATAACGAAGGAGTGGCTTCACAACAACTCCGTGACTGTTCTTGAATGGCCCAGCCAGAGCCCTGACTTAAACCCAATTGAGCATCTCTGGAGAGACCTAAAAATGGCTGTCCACCAACGTTTACCATCCAACCTGACAGAACTGGAGAGGATCTGCAAGGAGGAATGGCAGAGGATCCCCAAATCCAGGTGTGAAAGACTTGTTGCATCTTTCCCAAAAAGACTCCTGGCTGTATTAGATCAAAAGGGGGCTTCTACTAAATACTGAGCAAAGGGTCTGAATACTTAGGACCATGTGATATTTCAGTTTTTCTTTTTTAATAAATCTGCAACAATGTCAACAATTCTGTGTTTTTCTGTCAGTATGGGGTGCTATGTGTACATTCATGAGGAAGAAGAATGAACTTAAATGATTTAAGCAAATGGCTGCAATATAACAAAGAGTCAAAAATTTAAGGGGGTCTAAATACTTTCCGTACCCACTGTATATCCCCACCTTGCTGTAATTTTTGGATGGATGTACCATTTTATTGCACATAGAAGATCAAAACATGTATGATGCCATTGTGAAAATGAAGGCCATAGCTGAGCTGTGCAAATCAGCAAAATATAGCAGCACGTAGACTGTTTTCTAAAGTCTGCATGCCTTGTCTTTTTCGAGCCTGTTTTATTAACTTCATGCACAGTATTTAAGAGAACTTTTTTCAACACGATTTGTTATGTAATAAAGCTATTTTTAAAGCCCAGTAAAGATTAACCACAGCTTTTAAATATCGTTTTGCACCTGGAGGGGTTAAATTAACAAAACATATTTCTTCCTGGATCTGTGTACTAATTTTTGTCAAAGCAGTTGCAGGCCTGGCAGAGGGGCCTCCTTTCTCCAAACTTCTGCTATGCGTTAAGTGAAAAAATGCAGTTGGACATGGCTGTGATTAATTCCTCTGCAGTCCCTTGCTGGCTGAATTGTAAGCATGGGCTTAGCTATCTTCTCCATCAGTTCCTCTAGGACTACGCGTTCTTTCAGATGTGCGTAAAATAAAGGTTCAGAGACCAGCAGTTCTGTTATCTGGCACGGCCATGTCTGATGCACCCATGGTCTATGCGCTTACTTTGTACAGCTAGAATGGGGTTCATTTCAAACCCTGATTTTGATCAAAAAGTTGCCATTAGCTTCGGCTAATCACACAGCAGTCCTCTAAGCAAAATAAAAAAGAAAACGTATAGTACTTTTATTACATTAAGACACATACTCGGTGGTGGAGAAGAGGTTAAGAGCATGACAATTAGAATTAAATGTAAAAACATTCTTGAGAAATAGGTAGCATGGGATATAAACATATATCAAACAGAGCAAAATTCCTTACATATACTATTGCCAAGATAAACTGGTAGTTTCCAAGCCCCCTAAACAAACCCTGCTTACAATCAATTTAGTTTTCTCTATAAACACTGTCTTTTGTCTGTCTGAGTGGGAAAGGCACATGGACAGGCTCACAGCTGCGGCCATATCTGTACATGCAATGATTAGATGTCTGTCTTGTCTTGTGTTATGTCTTCCATTTGTAGGTTAGGAGTGCAAATGTACTGATGAATTTTTTTCTTATCGGTTGTATCGGCTAATTTCATGTATTTAAAGCACAAGTAATGTAGACCACTCTGGTAACTGATACTTTTCCTTTGTACTATGTTCACTTTTTTTCTATAGAATTGGTCACATTTGTTACACTGCTTTAGGACATGTAACCTATATCTTATGTGGTTTCATTTTAACAGCTCTGCTTTTACTTAACTACCTTGCAATTTATGAATAAAAATCATATAGCATTTCAAAAAGGGTAAAAAAATGTAAAAAAAGAACCCAAATACGTAGAAGCGGTCAATGGATAATTCTTATTAAATGCATATTTTATGTATTTAGGTCAGTCCACCCAGGCCTGGCATTAGAGTTTTTGATAGGTGCTGGAGAGGTAAACCACTCAACAATTTTTTTATATCTCTCAGAGACTCTGCTGGTAAGATATCTGTTCTTGAGTTCTGAGGTCTGCACATGTACTGTATCAGGGGAAATACCCTGTTGGATTTGCTATGTATTTTATATAATCTATATAGACAATGCAACAGGAGGCGCTAGAACATGCTTTGTTCGGTGGATACATTTTACACTTTTACTGTATTTACAATAAAACATAACTGGAAAATGATGGTAGGGAGATTTCGCTGAGAAACCTTAGGTGACAAAGTTTCGCTTGACCCACCAGAATCCAACAATTACTAAAATATAACACTGAGTGGACTAACCTTTTAAGGCTTTAACTACTAGACCAAAAGTGTAATTTAATTTTAAATAAATCAGGGAAAGGTTAGAGCCTCTTCTGGGTTTTTATTACTGTCAGAACAAGTAGTGATGAGAAATATTTCAAACTGGTACAGACACAAACACAGAGGTATTGAAGCTTTGCTTGCAGCTGACCTTTCCCTCGTTACTGACTTACCATTTTTTTGTTCTGCACTATGTTTAAGACAGCAATGCCTCAGATATCATATTGTAAATATACAACTGTAGTCACAGAAGTACCTAGGCACCTTCATATACCAGTGGACCACTATTTTTCTGGAGGAATTTAGGACAAAGAGTAAATGTTTCAGAGTACTGCTTGGGCATGAATAACATTTCTAAATGTGTCTTATAACATAGTACAGTACACCTTCATTTTTTGAGTTCAGATCCACTTTGAAGGGACTGAGTCCTTTTATACAATATATTAGGTAAAATACAAAAAAATCTCAGCACACAAACAAAATACCAGAAAGCAGAGGGTTTCTTTGGCTTTCATTTGGAACTATACTGTATATACCCCACACTGCCACACCGAGCACCTCTGCAAAGTGTGATCCTCAACTCTAGTCTAACAAACAGTGTTAATTTCATCAACGAAAAAGGTTTTGTCAAAGTTTTCATCAGTGGCATTTTTACAGTGACGAAAGCTAAATGAAAAGTACACCGCATTTTCATCTACTGACGCAAATTATGATGAAAATAATTTCTGTTTTCGTTAACGAAAATGAAACGTAAATGTGAGGCAGGGACGTTTACCTTCGGAACCTCCGGTTTCCACAGAGCTTCGCCTGCTTCACCTCCCAGCAAGTCAAGTCTGTAGCATGCATCCAGCATTACAAGCCACCTCCAAATCCTCAGATGACCGTCCAGAGCAGAGCAGCACTGTGCAGCCTCCTGACGAGAGTCCCAGTCCCACTCATGACTCAGTCACAACACCGACGACCATCCAGAGCAGAGCAGACTAGAGCACTTTGAGTGTGTACATTACAATTACAGGCCTGAGGCCTCCCATCAGACCACCATCCATCCAGAGCACTGTGTGTGCATTACAGGCCTCCTCAGACCACCAGCTTTCAGGGAACTGTGCATTAGAGGCCTCCCATCAGACCCGATACCACCATCCAACACTGTGCAGCATTACAGGCCTCTCACAGTCAGACCACTTCCCCAGAGCACTGTGCATTACAGGCCTCCCCTCAGACCATCATCCAGAGCACTGTGCAGCATTACAGGCCTCTTCAGACCACCATCCAGAGCACTGTGTGCAATGCATTACACGCCTCCTCTTCAGACTGCCCATGTCCATAGCACTGTGTGCATTACAGGCCTCCACAAACTGTCGATGTCAAGAATATTGTGTGCATTACAGGCCTCCACAAACTGTCCATGTCCAGAGCACTGTGTGTATTTCAGGGCTCCTCAGACCACCATCCTGAGAACTGTGCAGCATTACAGGCCTCCTCAGACTACCGTCCAGAGCACTGTGCAGAATTACAGGCCTCCTCAGAGCATTGTGTGCATTACATGCCTTCTCAGACCACCATCCAGAGCACTGTGCAGCATTACAGGCCTCCTCAGACTACCGTCCAGAGCACTGTGTGCAATGCATTACAGGCCTCCTCTTCAGACTGTCCATGTCCAGAGCACTGTGTGCATTACAGGCCTCCACAAACTGTCCATGTCAAGAACATTGTGTGCATCACAGCCCTTCACAAACTGTCCATGTCCAGAGCACTGTGTAAATTTCAGACATCCTCAGACCACTGTCCAGAGCACTTTGCAGCATTACAGGCCTCCTCAGAGCATTGTGTGCATTACAGGCCTCCTCAGACCACCATCCAGAGAACTGTGCAACATTAAAGGCCTCCTCAGACCACTGTCCAGAGCACGGTGTAGCATTACAGGCCTCCTCAGACCATCCAGAGTGGCTAAATCTGTATCTGTGAGTTTGTTCAAACCTTAATACCCTAAATAACAACATGATATTTACTCCAGGAGTATATAATGAGTTAGAAATGCTTAAAAAATGCATTACAATTTACATAGTAGATTTTAATTGACTAAAATTATTTTATTTGACTAAAATGTACTGGAGATTTTAGTCGACTAAAATACGACTAAAACTAAAACAATTGCAGATGACTAAATGGGACTGAAACTAAAATGGCATTTTAGTCAAAAGACTATAACTATAGCGAAATCAACATTCGAAAGCCAAACAAGCAGAAATTAACACTGCTAACAAAGCTCCCATCTTAGGACATATCTATATATATATATATATATATATATATATATATATATATATATATATATATATATCTATATATATATATATATATATATATATATATATATATCTATATATATATATATATATATATATATATATATATATATATATATATATATATATATATATATATATATATATATATATATATATATATATATATATATGAGAGAGAGATAGATAGATATAGCAATGAACAATTATGAGCAGGTATGCCTTGGAGGTAATCCCTTCCTTAAAAATACAGGACCAGACCAGAAGCCTGGATTCACCGAAAGGCAGCTGAAGACCTCTATTTTGTATCTGCAACAAATCCAAGAAGCAAAGTGTGATGAATTAGGATCGAAAAGAGAGCACATGGAGGCACATTGCACAGAACACAACGTGCAGATGTTTATTGAGGAACTTTGGTACACAGGAGGGGTGGCAATAGAGCACAGCACAGAGAAGTATTCTACAGGGCAACAGCATGACATAGCAGGGATTAATGGTTCATAAAGTGGAGATAGCCCACATGGCAGCAATATGGCACAGCATGGATAAACAGTCCACTGGAGTAGCACCTAGGCACAGCAAAGGGGTAATGATTCTCTGGGCAGTAATATAGCACAGCAAAGGGGGAATACGGGAGGATTCAAGAACTTACACTGAAAAAGCCTAATGATCCCAGGCGATAGAGTACTTGTCCAGGATGTCCCATAGAGGTAGGTCCCAACCTTAGTCATAGGTCTTCCCACGCACAGATAGTATCCAAGGGGACTGACAGAAAGGGACTTTAACTCTGTTTTTTCCCAGCCCAGGTAGATATACCTGAGTCAGGATGGATCTCAAGACCCAGGCAACCCTGATTTACAACTTTCTGGGGCAACTCCCCACTTATTTGATAAAGGTGATAATGCTGACTCATTATCCACCGAGCAGGCTGGAGTTGGGGAAGTGACACTAGAAGATGCAAAAGTAAACTAGGAAGTGACACGTGTATCTTTGCAGTGTGGTAAGGCTGTATAATTCATAAGAATTCTTTAACTGTTTCACATCTGGCCAAATTATATGTACAGCTTGACAGAAACAGCACCGATGCAAGTAGACATACCAGTACGTCCTCCCACATCTATGGCCACGTGTGCATGCTCACTACCAGGTATAGGGGATCACAGACTGGGGTGCCAGGCCAATAAATTCTTTACACAGACAAAGCCGATCAGGTGAGATGAGGGCCAGGTGCGAGTCGGATCCGCAGTCCAAGTATCCCTGATCAATGCCACACCAATACCACCGTCCCTTATCACTGCCACACATGTCCCAGTATCCCTAATCACCAGCAGGTCAGTCCGGGTGTCCCTGATATTACTGTCACACCAGGTACAACATCCCTGATCCCCATAGTGATCAGTCATACTGTCACCATGAGGACTAATTCACAGGCGCAATGCTCTCAATGAGCAATCCCTGTTCGGATCGCTCCTCTGAGAGTATTTGACAGGCAATGAGAATGTGTTGTATTGTCTCCTCACCACCTACGTTAACCCTGCTTCAACCCCTTGATTCCCCACGCAAGCACCCCTGTTCACTTGAATGGGTGGCTGACAGCGTTCCAGCCATCCCCTGTGAACAACTGCACTCCTGGAACTGCAGGAATTGTTTTGTTCATCCCTACTGCTGCCTCCTGTACTTCCTGGCCAGTGAACATGGCATTCCTGGGCGCAACAATGCACCAGTAGGCTAGGCTTGCTTGGCTTATAGGAACAGAAACTTGCTGTCAGTGACGCATCACTAAGCTAAATTCGCTGACAACTTGTACAGAGGCTACTATTACAGTACATTATAGTACATTGGTTTTGATACAATTGGTTGATTTGTATGATACACAAGATAACAGGTCAGTACATAATCATAATGTCATGGGTAGTCAGGAAATTAGAGGTATAATTTATGCCCCTGGAATGCCAGAAGGTGCTCATTGAATTTTGGGCCTCTATGTGGCCTAGTTTGTCACAAACCCAGTAGTGATTAACTACCCCCAGCCCAGGCCAATTCTGACATTTCTCTCCTACATGTAAAAATCATAATTTTTTTGCTAGAAAATTACTCAGAACTCCCAAACATTATATATATTTTTCCCAAGTCATCTTCCAGGATGGCTTACAGAGAGAGAGAGGCTCCTCCCACCTAACACAGGAAACACATGATCCACATTGTGAAAAAGGCTGCCACAGTCAACAGCCCCTCAATATATATGTTTCCTCCAGCCAGACAGGAACGCAGGACATGTTTGTTATTTTTTTCTTTCCGGCCTTCGTGCTAGGTGGCAGGGGCCTCCCAATCGTTGTAGCCCAGTAACGGGCAGCGCACCTGGGGACACTTCGGGGTTGGGTCATCCATGGTTCCCCTGTACTGGGGGTGGGGGGGCCTGGGTGCTGATATGAAGGACCCCCTCTCCCTATATTTTTGTCCCCAGTATGGTGATGCTCTGACAGAGGAGGTTATGAACTTATGTAAGTCTTCCTGGGTGTGGTACCCTATCTCCGACCCCCCCCCCCCCGGTCCTGTTTGCATCCCCTACATCCCATTGACTGTGGACATGCAGCAATGACATTGCTTCTGGCACCGCAGGTGGAAGTGACACTGGGATGGCCAGAAAGAGTGCAGCAGCCCTGTTCCATGGGGAAAATGCAGTGGCCTGCATGCCAGAACTGGAGTCCAAGACACTGCTCCCTATGGTAGCGTCAGACCAGGACCCTTGGCTGCTCTTAAAAAGGCTATAGAGCAGTGTGTCGCTTTCCACTCCGGAGGCGGCAGGTCATCATAGAGGCAGCTACTAGAGGAGAAGCAGGTCTGGAGGTACCATCAGACTGGCCCTGAGGTAAGAAAAATGGGGGCAGTGGGACTCCTGATTTTTTTATTCCCCTAGTGCCAGGGTTACGAAGTGGGGTTTGGGCCCCTGTGCCCCCAGGCGCAGCAGCAGCATAGCAGGCTATCAGGTACTGGAACACTGATATACTGCTTGTGGTGTGTAAGAGACCACTGGGTGTTTTTTTAGACTGCGGTTCTTTTTTTTTCCATCCGCAAGAGTGATGGCTGTTCTCTGTTCCCTGTGTTACGACAAATGTTGATATCTAAAAGACAGCAAGGAGAAACTCCTAAGAAAAGATGTGCAGTCTGTAGTAAGCAGGGATTTTCTAGCTGAAAGAAAAGTCTATGCCAGGACTGCCTAAACAAGACAGGGCTTCTTCTTAAAAGTTTTTTGGGTACCATGAAGAGCGAAATGATGCAAAACTTGCATTCATTTAAACCCCTTGTGCAGGACACCTCAGATCCAGGGTCTCTCCCCAGCACATCCAGCGCTGGCACCGGTTCAACAACTATTGCCCCAGTACCCACTGTACACAGGAGCAGGGTACTCTTGAGAAAATGGAAGAAAGCTCTGGTTCAGCTTTAGAGTCAGAAGAAGGGGAACTTGAGGAAGAAGAAACAAGTGAAGTCCAGAGGTTTTTATTCCCGCCAGGAGAGACAGATGTGTTACTAAAACCCATCTATGACACTTTGGAAATAGGGGAGGAGGAAAACAAAGAATTGTCAGTCAATGACCGCTTGTATACAGGTCTACAAACGAAACAGGCCTGGACCTTTCCCATTCTTTCGTAGCTAAAAGAAACTGTTCCCCAAGAGTAGAAGGATCCAGAAAAAGAGATTCTTATTTCCAAAAATATCTAAAAAGGAGGTTCCCGTTCAAGAAAGAAGACACGAGCCTTTGGGAAAAGTGCCCTAAGCTGGATGCTTCGTTATCAAGTGTTTCAAAAAAATCAGAACTTTCCTTTGAGGATGCAGGTTCACTGAAAGACCTGATAGATAGGAAGGCTGAAGGGTATCTTAGGTGAACCTAGGAAGCCTGTTCCGTGAATTTTAAACTGGCTTTGGCTACTACCTGTTTGGTACATACTCTAGATCTTTGACTCAAACAACTACGCAATCTTTTGGAGGGGGACACCCCCAAAGGAAGAAATCCTGAACGCCCTACCAACATTAAGCAGAGCAGTGGCTTGTATCGCCAATGCTTCCCCCGAGTCAGTAAGAGCAAGGAGAGCAACCTGGCTGAAGTCGTGGAATGGCGATACTGCTTCAAAGTCCAAACTTTGCGCTCCCACTTTTACAGGAGAACTGCTTTTCTGAAAAGAATTAAAAGTCCGTGCTAGAGAGATCCCCAGATAAGAAAAAGGTCTTTCCTGTTCCTAGAAGACAACAGTAACAGTCAGAGGAATTTTCGTCCCTTCAGGCACCAGCACAAAACAGAACAAAGATTCTGACAATCAGGATCAGAGGAAGGGATGGGGTAAAAAAAGAGGACAAGGAGGTTTTCTCTTTAAACCCTCCCAGTCAAAAGAAATCCCTTGTTGACTCACTCAGCCAGATGGGGGGAAGACTTGGGTCCTTCTTCTCGCAATGTCAAAAATAAAGGATATGACACCTCTCCTTTCTTGGTATTGGATACCCTATGTAGAGCAGCCTTAACCACTTAAGCCCCGGAAGATTTTACCCCCTTCCTGACCAGGGGGTATTTTGCGATTCGGCACTGCGTGACTTTAACGAACAATTGCGCGGTCGTGCGACGTGTGCCTTAACGAATTTGACGTCCTTTTTTTCCCACAAATAGAGCTTTCCTTTGGTGGTATTTGATCACCTGTGCGATTTTTTGATCATGCGCTATAATCAAAAAAAGAGCAACAATTTTGCAAAAATAACAATATTTTTCACATTTTTTTATATTAAATTCCCCCCCCCCTCCCAAAAAAATGTAAAAATCAAAAATTTTTAAATTTTTGGCCAATTTGTTTTCTGCTACCTATGTTTGGTAAAAAAAAATCACAATAAGCGTATTTTGATTGGTTTGCGCAAAAGTTATTGCGTTTACTAACTAAGGGAAAGATTTTTGTAATTTTTGTTGTTTTTTTTTTTTTAACGAGTAATGGCGGCGAATCTGCAATTTTTTTTTGCGGGACTGCGACATTGCGGCGGACAGATCGGACCCTTGACTGACATTTTTGACATTTTTGGGGGTACCAGTGACATTACTACAGTGATCAGTGCTATACATATGCACTGTTACTGTAAAAATGACACTGGCAGGGAAGGGGTTAACTTTATTGGAGAGGGAGGGGTTAAGTGTGTCCCTAGGGGCGTGCTTCTTACTTTGCAGGGGTGTGGCTGTGTGTGTAACAGCACAGATCAATGGTCCTACATAGCAGGACCGTTAGATCAGTGCTTTTACACAGGGGAGAATGACAGGCGGCTTTGTTTACACTAGCCGCCTGCCTTTCTCCCTTCACAGCGGACGATCGCGAGTGACACACGCACGGAGGTGTCCATGAACGAGCCGAGGCGGGAGCGCGCCTCCAGCGGCGCGTGCCTGCCCGCTATTGGCTCCCAGGCTAGTGACGTACCCATATGTCACTTTGCCTGGCCGGGGCTGACCGCCGCAGTATATGTACTTGAGGCGGTCGGCAACAGGTTAAATTTAAGTGGAAAAACTTAAATGAAAATGGAGATAAACAATGAGGCGCTACTACTGGTTTGTAGGTCAAGGCATGCTCTAAATGTGACATACAATAATGCAAGTATAAATAAATATAGATAAGAAGTGCTTGTGCAATAAGTGCAATCAATGGTGCTTGCAAAACATCAAAATGTTGGCTAATTGTGCAAAAAAAATGCAAAAAGATATTAAAGTGCAATGTATACTGAATGTATATATGTTGATGTGCAACAGGCTGTATACAAAACATAGGTGCAAATAAGTACAAGATATTAGATAAAGTGCAAAAAAATAAACTTCATGCACCACCCGATTACACTTCTTAATAAGTGATGTAAGTGCCCAATGTTTCCTCAGGATAATAATATAAATCAAACAGTATATGATCAGTGCTTAAAGTCCTTAAATCAATTGTGCCAGGTGATAGGTGTTTCTATTTTCCAAAGTTGTGCTGATGTAGCTTGTCCACCGCCAAGTAAAAAATTGGCAACTCACCAGAAGCACTCAGGCCTCTGTGGACCTATA
This sequence comes from Pelophylax lessonae, assembly GCF_965119305.1. NCBI lineage: Eukaryota > Metazoa > Chordata > Amphibia > Anura > Ranidae > Pelophylax > Pelophylax lessonae. Next base: position 241,232,245 of record NC_138769.1, read on the forward strand.
GTGCCTGTAGTGTTCATCAATCTGGGAAGCAAATCCTCCTAAGATACCAGGAAATAGGTAAAATAGGGGAAATGCAAAATGCGATCAGTTCAGAGAAAGGTTGGATTTTATTCTCACATATTTCTGAGAAGGAAACTGTCTAGGAAATATCATCTCATACTGAATCTAAAAAAAGCCAGTGTATGTAAAATACAAAAGATTCAAGATGGAATCGATATATAGAACAAGGAACCTTCTAACCCCGGGAGTGTTCATGGCTTCTTTAGCTATGAGGGATTCCTACCTCCACATCCCAATTCAAGTCAAGGAAGTACCTCAGATTTGTGGTAAAAACAACAGGGCAAAACCATATTTCTCTTTCGTTCATTGACGGACACAGTTCCTGATATTCATAACCATTGGGTTATACTGCCCCTACAGGAGTTGGACACTAGGCAGAAAATAATTCTGGCTACACCCATGGGCAGTCCCAGGGGGTATACTCCCTCTCTCTGCTATAGCCACTCAGTGTTTTTTCTGCCTAGTCAGGGGCAGGGACCTATTTCCTTGATAGGATCTTTGGTCCTGGCAATTTTTTTAGATAGGTTTTTTTTTTCTCCTGGATTTTTTCCGGTGAGATCTACAATCAACTGCCAGACTGGGCGACAGGTTGTATAATTTAGATCCAGTGGTCACCCCAGTCTGGCCAGGGAGTGCGTGCAGACCTCAGCTCCGCGCTAGGTCGGCCGCAACATAGGCCCACTGGACAGGTGCTGGCCTGCAAGTTAATCACCTCGTGGGGTTGCATACAACTGGGTCTTGGGCCGACTTGCAGCGTTCCTCCTGGCCGAAAGCCTCCCATTTCGATGGAGAGGGGTTCTGTCTGGAGCGGTGCCCGCCTGGTTCCTGGTATGGTGAGTAGCTGTCCCTCCTCTTCACCTGGAGGGTTTTGGGGTTTCTGCAGGCACCCCCCGCCATGTCCCTCATCTGGCCCCCCTGCTCCTTGCTAGGAATAATTGAGTGGTCTAGCCATTTTCCTGGGATGGGGGCAGGGCGCTAACTGGCGATGGGAGCCCCTCCTTATCCCCTGGTGCTGACGCCTGGATCATTTTACTTCCTGATCGGCGTACGTGTAGTGCAGATTCTCCTGGTGACTGTAGGTGCCTGTTTCTGTGGGTGGTGAGTCTGGTGGGGTCCTCGTCCTCTTTGCTTAGGATCGCTTGGTGCTTTGTGCCTGGCGACTGGGTGGTGCTGCCAGCGCGGTGGGGGTTGTCCCTTAGCAGTGTTTTACACTTTTTGTGGGGTCCCCCTGGTGACTCATGAAGTCTTTTGGAGCACAATTCCCCACCTGATCCCCTCTCTGAGGCTGCAGCGCCCTCTGGGTCCCAACCATCCATCCATGCACTGGGTGGAGGTGGCTTGCGGGCTATGGGCTAGCAAAAAGCACCCCACGCCTTCCCCTGCCTCACTTGTCCCATCAGATCCTGAATCTGATTCAGTCGCCGTGGACGTGGGTCACCCTGCTGGGTCTGCAACTACGTGCCTGGAATCCTCTGATAGTGAGGATGATTCCTCCACGTCTGCAACTGTGCATGACAAGGTGCTGGTGGTTGCACTGATTGTGCGTAAAACCCTAAAGATGGAGGACGCAGCTGAAGCTGCGATGGAGGCGCAGGTGCCCCTTGGTACTCACAAGCCATCCAAAGCAGCAAAGGTGTTTCCTTTCCCTGCCTATTTTGACAAAATTGTCGTTAAAGAGTGGGGACGACCAAAGCATCCCCGTGGGGTCCCTAAGTGCTTTACTAAGCGTTACCCCTATTAGGAGTCCCTTCTTAAGAGGTGGACTGTGCCACCGGTGGTGGACCCTCAGGTTTCCAGATTGCCAGACTTGCATGCAGGTGCAGGGCCTGATGGTGTTTACCTTCGAGGCAGTTCTGTTTGCATAGTTCCATACAAGGTCCTTGCAAATGGAAATTCTGAACAAATGGGACAAGACTCCGCAGTCTCTGGACAATCAGATCAGGCAAAGTCCGGGCATGAAGGAATCCCTGATATGGTGGCCTCATTCTTTGGTGCTTTAGTTGGGAAAATCCTTCCCGGTGTTGACCACGGAAGCCAGCCTGTCCGGCTGGGTTGGCATCCTCAGCAAGCATTCTGCTCAGGGGATCTGGATGCTGGAAGAGTCCAGATTCTTGAACAATGTTTTGGAACTTCCAAGCGATCAGACTGTCTGGATCATTGGCTGGATCGTCTTTAGGGTTGTCCAGTGCACATTCAATCGGACAATGCCACGGCCGTGGCTTATGTCAATTACCATGGGGGCAGAAGAAGTGTCCTGGCGGCTCTGGAGGTAGCTGGCATTCTAAGGTGGGCAGAACGGTTTGTTCCAGCCCTCTCACATGTACACATTCCCGGGGTGGAAAATTGGCAGGCGGATTACCTCAGGCGGCAGGTGTTGGACCACGGGGAGTGGCCCCTTCATCCAGAGGTGTTTCATCATCTGTGTCTCTGGGGGGGCACCCCTGAGGTGGATCTGTTGGTGTCTCGACTCAACAGAAAGGTGCAGAGATTTGTGGCTCTGTCAAGAGATCCTCTGGTGGACGCCACAGACGCGCTGGTGGCCCAGTGGGGGACAGTATCGTCTGATTTATGCCTTCCCTCCTCTTAATCTTCTGCCAAGACTTCTACACAGAATCGAGGCAGAAGGGATACCGGTCATCTTAGTGGCTCTGGACTGGTCTCGTCAGACTTGGAATGCTGATCTGGTGCGGCTGGTTGCTGACGTTCCTTGGCAGCTTCCTCTCGGGGAGGATTTGCTGTCCCAAGGACCGATCTTCCATCCTGCTTTACATTCGGTGGCTTTGAATGCTTGGCTGTTGAATGCCAGGTGCTGAAGGATAGGGGTTTATCTGAGTCTGTGATTCCTACACTGTTAAAAGCTAGGAAATCTACCCGTAGAAAGATCTACCATCATACGTGGAAGACGTACATTGCGAGGTGTGAGTCTCTTGGGGTTCTCCTTCGCTCCTTCTCGGTGGCTCCGATCTTGACCTTCCTTCAATTTTGAACGGGTAACCAAGGGGACTGCCACCTCGCCAGTGAACATTGTACCTCTATCTTTACATTGTTACAGTGCTACCTTTCATTATTACCTCCAAGCACACACTCACCATGCACCACCGTCTATCCTTCTCTTTGCTTCCTTCCTGGCTTTGTGAATTCATCACAGTCTCTCAATACCCGTCACTTGGTTGCTACTTTATAGCATACTCCATTTTTCCTATTATTATTATTATATATATATTATATTCTATATTATTTTAGAAATAATAGTGGACGGGTAACTGAGGGGACTGTTACCACGCCAGTGAACATGGCTTCTACACTGTACTCTCACTTCCTCTACTTCATGTGCGCTCGGGATGGCTTCCTCAGCTCCCGGGTTGAATGGTTACTGAGTACCCCTCATCACTTGCTCCATGAGGCAACATCTTGGATTATTTTGTAAGCAATTCATGAATTTCAATTGATTTTGCCAAATTTTTGGGCATTTATATGTGTATATGCATTGTTACTTTTATATATATTCTCTTTGTAGATTATTGACTGTACCAGCTCCTGAAGAAGTGTATTTGACACGAAACGCGTAGAGCATTATGGATGCAATCTCTACGAAATATTTATATTGTATCAGTTACAACTATTTTTGTCCTCGTTTTTGTATGCATTGTCATTATTCTATGTGTTGGTCCTTTTTGAACCACATCCTTGCCACCCACTGTCTCTTACTTTTTACCATCTCCTGCATCAATAAAACAGTCTACTGTTTTATTTTATTTGGTGCATTGTTTCATTATATGCATATTTTTTCTCATTTTCTTTGTAATTATTGTCACCCCTATGTCACATGCCTCATATAAAGTCCCAAACTTTCCTTTTTGTTCTCATAATTGGGGATGGAGATGCAATTATCTTGCGACCTCATTTAAAGTCCCACTTTCCCCTCACCCTTTCTTTCCTTCAATGGAGGGCTGAACAGAAATTGGCCTGGAGTATCATCAAGGGTCAGGTGTCAACGTTGGCGGTCTTCTTCGAATGACCTTTGGCCACACACTCCCTGGTGCGTACCTTTCGTCAGGGAATCCGGCATTTGCTTCCTCCAGTGCGGGCTCCGTTGCCCCCTTGGCATCTTTTTTTTTTTTTTTCTCAAAATAAAAATAAGCAATAAAGAAAACCATCCAGAAAAAAAGCATTGCAGAGTAAAACATAATAACAAAATAAAAGAAAAACTTAAAGGCACAAGAGGTACTTGATAAAATATGATCAAAATATGATCAAAGTCAGGTGGGTATAGTATTACGTGAAGACAATGATCGGGAGAGAGAGCTTATCCAGTTGGGATATGAATAATATGACTTGTTTACTCACAGGGTAGCAAGCCAGTTTATATACCAGGGGAGAGGAGGGGGGGCCAAGGGAGGGGAGGGCCTGGGAACAGAAGGGGGGGGAGGAATAATAACCAAAATGGATCACACCACTGCTTCATCAGCAGGGAAGCTGCCTTGGGATCCTAATCTGGTGCTTTCAGCTCATCAGAAGCCTCCCTTTAAAAATATTTGGGAGATTCCCCTGCTTACGCTGTCCCAGAAGGTGGCCTTTTTAGTGGCTATCACCTCTGCGCACAGGGCGTTATCCTGTCGTTCACCTTACCTGGTGATTCACAGTGATAAGGTGTCGTTCCTTCCAAAGTTTGTCTCTGATTTTCATTTGAATGAAGACATTATGTTTCCTTCCCTGTGTCCCAGGCCTAAACATCCAAAGGAAATTGCCTTGGATTTGGTTCGGGCAGCTGCAGAGTCTTTCAGGAAGTCAGACTCTCTCTTTGTGCTCACGGATGGACCTCAAAAAGGGTTTGGCCGCTTCCTCTGCGACCATTTCCAGATGGATCAGACAGACGGTGGTTCAGACCTATTCCATCAGGGGTCAGGTTCCTTCTGCAAAGCGGCCACCTGGTCGTTGGTGCACACTTTTACAAAGGTTTATAAAGTGGATGTGTTGGCATCTACGGATGCTTCTTTTGGCTGCAAGGTTTTGCAGGCTGCTGTTTAAGAGGATCTGATCCTCTTTGAGGTTGTGTTGTTTTTTTCAGGTGGGCTCCAGTTGTTTGGTTGAGCTCCTGTTGCCTGGTTGGCTAATGTTTAGCCTTGGGAATTTTTTTGTTGTTCCCACCCCTCATGTAACACTGCTTTGGGACGTCCCAATGGTTATGAATATCAGGAGCTGTTTCCATCAATCAAGTAAAGAGAAAATGGGATTTTTGACTTACCCGTAAAATCAATTTCTCTGATGTTCATTGACAGACACAGCTCCCACCCCTCTGTGGAGTTATAATTCTCCTGCCACTGCTTGTAACAAAACTGAGTGGCTATAGCAGAGAGAGGGAGTATACCCCCTGGGACTGCCCATGGGTGTGACCAGAATTATTTTCTGCCTAGTGTCCTACTCCTGTAGGGGCAGTATAACCCAATGGTTATGAATATCAGGAACTGTGTCCATCAATGAACATCAGAGAAATGGATTTAACAAAAAGGCAAAAATACCATTATTTTCAGTGCAACACACTTCCTTTCCGTCTAGCATCAGCCCTGCAAATTTTTACCAAAGTACTGGTGGAGGCCCTGCAAGTCCTAAGGTCAACAGGGATTCAAATTGTCCCTTATCTAGATGACCTGTTATTGTTCGGGGACTCTGCGAAGGAAGTAGAACAAAATCTGGACAGGACAATCCAGCACCTTCAAAACCCAAGGTAGCTGATAAATTGGGAGTTACATTTCGTCCCGTTTCAAAGAGTAGTCTTTTTGGGTTACATCATAGATTCTGCACTAACCAGAATCTTCCTGAAAAAGATTCTAACCTTAACCTCAGCAGTAACCGACCTCTGCCTAAGTTCAGAAATTTCAAATCAAAATCTAATGGGGATACTAGGTCTGATGACAGCAGCCATCCCTGGAGTGTTATGCGCTCAGTTTCATATGAGACCCTTCCAGTCATTCATGCTTTCAGTCTGAAACAGCCAGAAGGAATCACTCCCAAAACTGGTAAATATCCCTCAGGAAGTGAAACCATCAATGGGGTGGTAGTTGATACAGGAAAACCTTTCAAGGACGGCTCTGGTCACAAAAGCACCCAGTGACGGTCACTATGGATGCAAGATCACAGGGTTGGGGTGCGCACATGAGCGGACAAATGGTCAATGGGCCAGCCACGCATCCAATGTAAGGGAACTAAGAGCTGTGTTGGAAGACCTGGTGGCCTTTGGATCAGCCATAAAATGAGAAGCATGTGCTAGTTCTCTTGGACGACAGAACAGCTGTGAGTTACAGCAACAAGAAGGGCGGCACAAAAGCAACAGGGCTTATAAGAATGGCGGAAGATGTTCTGACTTGGGCAGAAGAAAACCTGGCATCCTTATCTGCAGTTCACCTGAAGGGCAAACTGAACACTGGCAGATTTTCTAAGCATAGAAGTGCTTTTCCAGGCAGAATGGTGTCTAAATCAGACCATATTTGAACAAATCACAGCCCAATGGGGGAAATCTCAGATAGACTTGTTTGCTACCAGAAAAAAAAAAAAACAGAAAAGTAGTTCCAGAGAGACCCTCTCAGTTTTTGATCTGGACACCCTGTCCCAGGCTTGGGGCAAGAATTTTGTATACGCTTTTCCCCCGTTTTCTCTCATCCCAAAAATCAAGAAGATACAGTTCTCGGCGATAAAGGTCATTCTAATCGCCTCCTACTAGCCAAAGAGACCCTTGGAGACTGCCCTGCACACCAGATCTTATTCATCAGGGGGCGGTGAGGTATCCTGATGTAGACCAACTTTCTCTGGCACTCTGGCTTCTGAAAGGGACTTATTCGTGCAGTAAGGTCTATCAGAAAAAGATAGATACCATTCTCAACAGTGGAAGGACTTCAGCTAACTATATACAATAATATTTATAAGAAATTCTGTGATTGGAGATAAGCTATCAACAGGATTACAGGCCCAATTACAGTATTCCAGCAGTTCTGGATTTTCTACAAGATGGGGCAGATCTTTTGGCACTCAATAGGCTCAAAGTCCAGGTGGCAGCTTTTTAAAATTTCTTCAGTATGAGATTAGTGGAAGCATCATTGATCAAAAGGTTCCGAACGGCAATAGGGAGAACAACAACTCCTAAAACCAGGAGGTTCCCAATCTGCTGCTTGTCCGCGGTGTTGCAAAGTTTTTGTAAAGAGCCTTTAGAGACCTGCTGAACTAGACTACTGACCCTAAATATGGTGCTCCCGCACGGCAAAATCTTCCTTTCCTCTCTCCCTACCCTCCTCTTTCTGTCTAACATTATAGAACTGACTATAGTAGGAGTGGAATACCCCAGCAATTTCTGGGGATGAGTGCACTATTTCCCCTTTCTCATTTTTAATTTTGGGGAATAAAGATACAATTTTTTCCCTCACTGCTTTGCCAGCCATTTCCCAGATTTGTTCCCCCATTGATACTTCTCTTTCATGACTATGTGAAATGCGCTTTTTGTCTCTTGTTCCATAAGTGCCGCTAACTCCCCTCTCTTCTCAATTAACTCTCGCTTCTCTAGGATACCTTTGGGTCTAGTACGTTGTTCCAGCATATGGATCACCCTTAGTAGATAATTCATCCTCTCCTTCTTTTCTCTTTTTTTTTCCCTATATCTATTTATATCGCCCCTACGTAGGCTTTGTGCGACTCCCACAAGGTAGCTTGCGAGAGCTCTGGTTTATCATTCATAGGAAAAAAACTCTCCAGCTCCTGTTCAACTTTCATCACTACCTTGGAATCCTGAATAAGTGAGTCATTCAGTTTCCAAGCCATTTCTCTGGGTGCCACTGCCACTAATTCTAACTGAACTGCTACTGGATCATGGTCAGAAAGTGTAATGATCTTAATAGTCGCGTCTTAAAGGGAGGGTAGCAGTTGATGTTCTATTAAGACATATTCAATCCTTGAATAAGATGCATGTACTGAGTCCCTAACCTCCATATATCTAAGCATCCAAGCATCCACTAGCTGATATTCTCCCAGTAATCTCTTAATTTGTTCTGTTTCTGTAGTTGGAGACGGGAAAAATGCGCTGATGAATTCACTCACGGGTCCAGACTCATGTTAAAGTCTCCTGTTACAATAAGCCTCCCTTCTTTAAATGTCTTTTCAAGATTTTCCTCAAAAACTTACCGTATTTGTCTCTCTATTAGGGGAGTAAATATTTGCAAAGGTACAATCCATGTTAAATAGCCTACCCCTGATAAACAATAACCCTCCCCTCAGGATCTGCCAGCTGCTCCTTCAGTATAAACACAGTGTTCCTGTCAAATCCAATAGCCACTCCCCGTGAGTGGCTTGAAGTTGAGTCTTCATAAAACCACATAGGGAAAAGGTGAGATGACAATCTGACCCCTGGGGCATGTGTGATATGTGTCTCTTGTAAGCATACCACACCTGCCCCATAGTGGTGTAGTTCTTTATTTACATTATGTATTTTGCTTGGGGTATTTAAGCCTCTAACGTTATATGACACCAGATTTATCAAGACCATAGTTGACCAAAGGAACAGCTGTCATATCTTTTTCCTGAGTGAAATCCTGCCGGAGGAGGAGAGGAAGGAGAGAAAAAAAAAACCCCCATCCCATCCCCTCAAAGGGCTGAACAAGTATCCGAATCTTGTTCAATGTACGTATCTGGTGGCACACATCTAAGTGCCATCTCCCGTCCATACCTTCCTAGGGGGCAACCACCCTAACATGTCGACCCAGCCCCAACCACTGGATAAACAAATCCTCCAATCCCCTCCACCCGCCGCAACCATTACCCTTTTTTTAACGTCAGCTGCTACCTATCTCATCTCCCGCTATACCGGCCCCACCTTCAGTCCCCACCTGTAGAGGAAGGAAAGAAGGTTGGCGAGAAGGCAAACAGGAGGATCTGCAGAAGTCTCTTAGTACAGAATGGCATTGTATTCCCTCCTTTTTTTTTTATTTTTTTTCCTTCCTTTCTCCTTCTCTCTCCTTTCCTTACACTTTCCCCCCCTTTCCTCTCTTCCCCCCCTTTCCTCTCTTCCCCTCCCTTCCCTCTCCTCTCCCCCGCTTTCCTATTCCCCCCTCCCACCTCCCCTTCCTCCCTCAACCTAAGACCATCGTTTGTCCCTTGACAATATTGGTGCTTCCAGGGTCTCTTCCCATCCCAGGAGGGATAGAGGTCATAGGTTTAACTTGCTGCAAAATTCTCTCTCAGATCTTCTGGGAATCTCAAAACCGCGGTACAACCATCCTTTATCCTTTTGAGGCAGGCGGGGAACCCCCAGCGATATGAGATGTTAGATGCCTGCATTTGCTCTGTCAGCGGTTTCAGGGGTCTCCTCCTTGCCAGAGTTTCAGTCGAAATATCGGCATATAGCTGTAGGTTCGCTCCTTCAAAGGGGATTTCCGCCGAATTCTGCTCTTTTTCCATGATTGTCGTTTTTTTCCTCTGCATAATGAAACCTCACAATCACATGTCTTCAAATCTTCCGGCCTGACTCCGGTACTCTCCAACCCTATGTACTCTGTCAATCTTTAGTACTTCTGAGGGCTCCTTACCCAGCATAGGATTAAAGAGTCTGCGTATTACTGCTAACAGCTTTTCCCCCCCTTACCTCTCCGGTAGGCCCCTTATTCGCTGTTTTTGTTTCGACGATTTCGGTTCTCCTGATCCTCTAATAATATTAAGGATCAATTAGCTCTCTGCAAAGACTTCATCTGTTTAATAATTTCCTCCAATATTCGATCTTGTACATCTAATCTTCCCTCTGTCTCCGCCACTCGGCCAAGTACCTGCCCAATATCTGCCCGAACTGCAGCTATATCTGTTTTTCAGAGATGTTTCCATTTTGGACAGCATTTTGGAAAGCCTCCTTAATCAGGGGCATACTTGCTTGAGCTTCCTCTAAGCCAGTGTCCCCTTCCACTGCTGAGGCTACGCCCCCTTCTGGTCCTTCCAGCTGGGGCTTCTTCCATTAACGGTTTTTGCTTTCCCCTCCTGGGGCCCTTTGTCGGGGGCTGCCCCTCTTCCAACATACTAGTCTCTGCTGACATGTAAAGAATACCCCCCAGGCAAGAGGCGGGTTGAGTTGCTTTGCTAGTTTTATTTGATTTGCCTCTCATCTTTGACATCAAAAGGGCTCAACTGTGGGATGGATGGATGAAAGGATGAATGCCTAAGCAGCCGTGAGTGTCTGTTAGAGAAGATGACTAGATGGCTCCACTGAGAGGCTTAGTGATAAAGTAAGTAGAGCAGCAGTCTGCAGAGGCCAAGAATATACTCAGCCCTTTTCTATTTTAGTATAATGGTACTCCGAGTATTCAGCTTACATCAGTTGCTAAGTGGAAGCCCCTCTCTGGTCTCCATTCCGCGATTCACCAGGAAACCCACCCTAGAAGGAACTAGGGGTCCCTTTGTTAGAATACTGATATCCGCCTTATTATTTATTATTATTATTATACAGGATTTATATAGCGCCAACAGTTTGCGCAGCGCTTTACAGTGTGAGGGAAGACAATACAGTTACAATACAGTTCAAAACAGGAGGAACTAGAGGGCCCTGCTCGTTAGAGCTTACAATCTAGAAGGGAGGGTCAAGTGAAACAAAAAGCAATAACCGTGGGGGATGGGTTGATGGAGAAAAAGGAGGTACATTTGTTAGGGGTTGGTAGGATAGGCTTCTCTGAAAAGGAGGGTTTTCAGAGATCACCTAAAAGCTAATAGAGTGGGAGATAATCGGACAGATAAGGGTAAAGAGTTCCATAGGATTGGAGAGGCTCTGGAAAAGTCCTGGAGGCGAGCGTGGGAGGAGGTGATGAGGGAGCTAGAGAGCAGGAGGTTTTGAGAGGAACGAAGAGAGCGATTAGGTTGGTATTTTGAGATGAGGCTGGTGATGTAGCTAGGGGCTAAGCTGTGGATTGCTTTGTAAGATGTAAGTATTTTGAATTTAATTTGTTGGGTGAGCGGAAGCCAGTGGAGGGCTTGACAGAGAGGAGCAGCGGACACTGAGCGATTGGTGAGGTGGATGAGTCTGGCCGCAGCATTCATGATGGATTGAAGGGGGGATAACCTGTGTAGAGGTATGCCAATGAGAAGGGAATTGCAGTAGTCGAGGCGCTAGATGACCAGGGAGTGAACTAGGAGTTTTTTTTTGTCATTGGTTAGAAATGGAGATTTTGGAGATGTTGCGGAGGCTGAGGAGGGGTCCAAGAACAGATCCTTGGGGGACCCCAACAGAGAAGGGAAGAGAAGAGGAGGAAGTAGAATTGTATGTAACGCTAAAGGTGCGGTTGGATAAGTAGGAAGATAACCAGTGAAGAGTACAGTCACGGAGACCAAAGGCATGGAGTTTTTTGAGGAGGAGGGGATGGTCATCCGTATCAAAGGCAGCAGAAAGGTCCAGAAGTAGTAGTACAGAATAGTGTCCATTGGTTTTGGCCGTTAGCAGATCGTTTGTCAGTTTTAGGAGAGCAGTTTCAGTGGAGTGTTGAGGCCGAAATCCAGACTGAAGGGGATCAAGGAGGCTATTCTCGGCAAGGTGGTCGCACAGTCGGTTGTAGACTAGACGTTCGAGGAGTTTGGATGAAAAGGGGAGCAAGGAAATAGGACGTAGGTTGTTCAGATCGGTTGGGTCGAGTGAGGGCTTTTTAAGTATGATTTAAGTATGAGTATGAGTTCTTCATGATATAAGAATGCGGAGGGGACCTCTGACTTGAAGTGAGGGGTGGAACATATAGAAAAGCATATAGGGGAAGGGCTAAAGCTGTACAACAGTCAGGTGCAGAGTCCAGCAGCTATACAGCAATATGCTAGCAAATTTTAAGGAATCATCCGCCTCCAATACAGTCTTTCCCCCCTTGATCCAAATGCAGGATCTGTCCCCTTCTCCTGTCTCCAGCAATCACCTAAGATGGATCCGAGGGGGGGGGGGATAAATACTAGGGCAGCTCAGGGGACCTCCCATTGGTATCCCTTCTTCAGTGAGCTCCCTCGGTTAGTTGCATCTTAGACCCCAGGAAGGCAGGCTTACTGACCGTGGGGCTCCAGCTGGGATCATAGGTCCTGGAAGGGTTTTCATCACAGGGCTGTTATCTTGTCACGGTTTCCGCCGATGGAGACGGGAGGGGGTCCAGAGAGCCCAGAGACCGGCAGTGCAGAACTTCAGCCTGCTACACTTCCATACGGCCGAGCGCCACTCTCCTTTCAGTGCGGCTTGCTTCACGTATCAGGCAGCAGCAGAGGTTCAGGCTTTGGCTCACCTATGTGAGCGTCATCCCGTGTCAGAACTCCTCCCCCATTCCCTCTCTGCTGTCTCTTCTGCAGGGCTACTGACCGGATCGGCTTCAGAAAAGGTATGTATAGCGATTTCTTCTTTACTGGGCTGGATAGATTAGTCTTAGATTGTGGATGTCAGTTGATTAAGAGATTTTAGTATTAAGGTGAACTCAGTTGATACATAGAGATGAAACAAATCTCCCTACATACTTTTCCCATACATATCTGCTGTCTTCAGCTTTATATATTCTTTAGAAAGTGCACATTGTGTTAGAGATTTTCTCTTCCTGTTCAGCACTGGGAGTGGATTCTTCGCATACAGCCTAGACTGCTGATTGGAGGTAAGGAACCCCCCCCCCCCCAAACCTCCACATTGGCAGAGACTTGCAGAGCTGTGCTGTGACAAAACAAGCTCTCTGCTAATCTATTTAAAGCAACCTCCCACTACACAAATTTAAGGCTGGTTTTATCTTGATTGAAGGAGAACTTGTCAGAAGAACGAAATAGCAGAAAGACTCAAGGCTTTTTTAGAGAGATGAGAAAACACTGTGCTTAGGTCAAATTTCATGAATCAGGTTTACATCCACTTTAAGGTATATGAAAGTACAATGCGTTACTACTATAAATGCACAGTAGTGTGAACATTTAAATGTAGACCAGCGCCATCTTCAACAGCCATACCTAAGCAGTAGGAATAAGCAAAGCACTCCCAGCAGGTGTGTCTCAGTCAGCTCACCACCCATTCCCCCAGCTTGTGCTGCTGTTTACAAAGGCACCATAATCTCCAGCCTGGCAGCTCACACCACGAACCCCCCTGCCCAACCTCTGCTGCTAGCAGGTAAGAATGCCTATGGAGTGGCAGTTGACAGCTCTTCACGGCACCATTTACCACTATGGCTGCAACCACTCCCTTCACCACTATTGCGCTAGCCCCCCAACATCATCACTAAATCTGCAGTCCCCTTCTCAACACCATGCCTAAAACCAGCACTGCACATTTACACCAACTCCCCACCCTATTCTTTTACAACCGCAGCTTACAAACATCCTTTACCCACACCACACCTGTACACAAACTCCTGCACTCACAATTGTGCCCGACCTCCATCCTCCTAACCCCCACCTTCATCACCTCTCCTACATGTCCCCACTTCACTCACCACTGGCCCAATGCCTGCCTCTGCACTCGCTGTCACTGCACCGACACATGCTATACCAAAGTGCACTTCTGTTCTCTCTGCCACTGCAGTAATGGGTCCTTCTGTATTGTATGTAAATCTGTTCAATAAACGGGCACACTTTTGTTAGTATATATATTTTGCAGTTGAAAAATTCTTCGCTAACATGTTTTAAGAGCTCTATAATCATGAAACCCTTTACAATATTAAGTCCAACTTTTTTTTTTTTTTTTTTTAGTATGCAGATGTGTTATAATCTCCATCTTCTATTTTAAGGCTGTGAAATAGTATCAGCATTTACAGCAGAAAGATAAAACTGCTTCTGATGGTGAAGCAGAAAATTGATGGATTATGTCGTGGTGTCTGAACGCTAAGATCTGAGACCACACACACACTTAGGCTTTGAAAGATAACACAAAAGCACGAAATGCTGTAGGTGAGCAGCTACTGCACATAGTGTGTTTATTTCTTTTTGATTTATAAATATACTTTTTTTTAACAGTATCTAGTGCAACTGTACTAAAAATGAAAGTAGGTGAGTTCAAATTAAACAAAGCTAGGTTATTTTTCTCACTTAGCTCCAGTAGAATGCAATTATGTCTTCAAATTAATTTTCCCATCCCAAAACTGAAAATCCATTCTAAGCATCAGATTTTCATTTTTTTTTTTAAGTGGAAAATATCTTGGCACAAGCGCATCTTTCTCTGGACACTGGCCATGTTACACATTGCCATGTAAGACTGAAATATATTTAGTACAGGAATGGCTGTGACATACAGCAGCAGACACACTGTGGAGGTTCCTGTCCAGAGAAATAATGTGTAACCCTTTACAACATATCACTTTTGTAATAAAAAGATGTGCCTGTTTGCCAGGATGCCACTTGAACATACTCCCTCTGTACCAGCAGCTCAATGTGAACTCTAGAAGCTTTGCTAGAAGTAACGTTTCACCTTGGCTTTTCTTCTTACTACATACAGTACTTCCAACTTCTGCCCTGTTCACATCAGTCAAGTGTCTACTGTTTTGGCCACTTCATCTTTCACACGGTCACTGGCAGTGATATAAGAAGGCCATTGTGCCCTCTGAGCATTTAAGGATGTTGTTTCTCTTCAAAGTAGAAAAACTTGGCCCTCTTCCACCTGTATTTCAAATTATATGTATTGTTTCCCATTCCTGTGCTGAAAGGTTTTTTTTTTTTTTTTAATAGCCTGCAGCCCATGTGCACCGGAATTATAATGCAGTTTACCATCCTTAGATATGGTGACTGCATTAGTTTTCTGCTTTTCTGGCTAAAACGTTTTCCGAAAGTATAGAAAATATCTGATCTTGTGAGCTGAACTGGAAGCGGGTCATCCCTTTGTATACTACATATTTTTATGTAATGGAGATGAACAAAGACAGACATGTTTGAAGTCCAGCCTGGGTGTTAACTACAGCTCTTTCTCCCCCGCGAATGAAAGGCTGCTGGTAGACTAACCTATTACTGCAGTGCGTGAGACTTTAAAGATGGAGGGTGCGGCTGATGTAGCCACAGACGTGGCTGTATCGTTTGGTGCGCATAAGTCGCATCGTACTCCAAAGATGTTTCCTTATGTGCCTTATTTTGACAATCTTTCCTGTAAGGAATGGGAACAACCAAAATTACCCTTTGTGGTCCCCAAACCTTTTGCTGTACATTACCCTTTTGAGGAGTCACTTTTAAAAAAGTGGACTAGTCCACCAGTGGTGGACCCTCCTGTTTCCAGGTTGAATAATGCAACCATGACCCCAGTAGAGGAATCCCCATCCTTTAAGGGTCTGGCTGACAAGAAAGTGGAGGCTGTGGCACGCAGCATATTTACTATGGCTGGTTCGGCATTGCGGCCAGTCTTTGCCTCAGCCCTGGTGTCTTAGACCCTAACTGAATAGACCAAGCTTTTGCGCCAGGGCCTGGGGTGGGGAGCAGATCCCCACTGCTTATGTTGATGTAGTGGACCAGTTGGTCCATTGGCTGCAGTTTATTTGTGATGCAGCTTTGGTTTCAGCTCCTGTGCTGTCCAAACTTTCTGTTTCAGGGGTGGTGATTAGGTGCTGTGGCTTTAGAATAGGTCCGCAGACCAAGCCTCTAAGAAAGCTCTCATTGATCTGCCCTTTCAAGGCAATTGCTTGTTTGGGGCTACCCTAGATGACATAATTAAGGGTATCATGGGGGGGGGGGGGGGTACATTCCTACCACAGTCAAGGAAAGAGAAGGAGCCTCGCCGCAGACTGGGGCCCTCCTTCTCAGCCCATAGAAAATTATTTTGTGCTTCTGGGACGAAGAATAAGGTAAATAGATCTTTCAAATCTTCCCCCGGGAGGTTCCAAGCAACCCTGGTCTGGTAAGCCTAGAGCAAGCTTCCCCGGACCAGCAGAGAAGACTCCTTCAGCATGAAGGTCTCCCCTCACCCATTATTGGGTTGGGGGGACATCTTCGCTGGTTTCCGGCTCCGTGGACTTTTTTGAGGAGTGTCAAGGAGATTAGCGAAATGTTTCTTTTGGGGTTACCCAGAAAGGGGGAAAAAAAGCTTGTCCTTTTCAGGTTTTTTAGGTTCTGAGTCTCCTTGTGTGGATTTAATTCCTGCAAAGGTTCAGGTGATGTCTGAACTACCTAAGGTCCCCCCTATCCCTGTCCAGGTAATTGATTCTATTTCTTACCAGGATGGTCCTTCCTCTGCACAAATTTCAGGGACTATGGGCCATGATTCCCCGGCTGCTGTCACACAGATAGTTCATTCTCCCATTTTGCATAAAGGTTCTGAGTCTGGTGGTATCCACCTACAAGACAGTTCTTACATGCAGCTCCTTTAGCAGGTTTAGCTCCACAGGAGGTTACCTAAGTTTGTGACGAGTTCAAGTGGTCCTCTGACAGACGCCACAGGCGTCCAAGGGCCACGGTAAGGCCAGTATCATCCTTGGCTAAGGCTTCTTCCGCAGTTCCTGCAAGGAATCAAGAGCGAGGATCTTCCAATCATCCTGGTGGCTGTAAACTATCTTGGGGGCTTGCTCTCAGAGAAGACCAGTTGTCCCAAGGGCTGATCTAACATCCTGCTTTACAGTTGCAGGTTTTTAGGGCTTAGCTATTGATAGCCAGGTACTGAGGTAGAGAGGTCTGTCTGGATCAGTGATCCCTACTATGGTGAAGACAAGGAAGTCGTCTTCCAGCAAGATATACCATCGTACGTGGAAAGCGTACATTCCTTGGTGTGAGTCGATTGGCGCTCATCCTCGATCCTTTTCTGTGGCTTGGATCTTAATTTTTCTTCAACAGGGCATTGATCAGAAATTGGCCTTGAGTGCCATAAAGGGCCAGGTGTCTGCCCTGACAATCTTCTTTCAGCGACCTCTAGCCACGCACTCTTTAGTTTGTACCTTCATTCAGGGGTTTCGACATGTGGCTCCACCTATACGGTCTCTTTTACAGTCATGGGATTTCAATTTAGTACTTTCAGTTCTCCAGAAACCTCCCTTTGAGAATATTCGGGAGATTCCCTTGCCTATGTTATCCCAGAAGGTGAAATTCTTGGTGACTATTACCTCAGCCCACAGGGTATCGGAATTGGCGACATTATCCTGTCGCAATCCCTATTTAGTGGTTCATAGGGATAAAGTGGTTCTTCGTGCCTGTCCATCATTCCTGCCCAAAGTTGTCTCTGACTTCCATTTGAATGAGGACATTGTGTTGCCTTCCTTGTGCCCCAAACCGGCTCATCCCAAGGAATTTGCTTTGCATACCTTGGATGTAGTTCGTGCAATTCGGGTGTATCTGGCAGCTATTGAGTCTTTTCGGAGGTCAGACTCACTTTTTGTGTTTACAGATGGACCAAGAAAAGGGCTGGCCACTTCAGATGGATCAGACAGACGGTGACTCAGGCCTATTCTATTAAAAGTCAGGTTCCACCTTTCCCTGTCATAGTGCATTCTACTCCGGCGCTAAGTGTTTCTTGGGCCTTCCATCATCAGGCTTCAATATCGCAAGTTTGCAAGGTGGCCACTTGGTCGTCCGTGCATATCTTCACAAAATTCTATAAGGTAGATACTTGGCATCTGCGGATGCTTCTTTTGGCAGCAAAGTTTTGCAGGCTGCTGTTTAACCACTTCCCTACCGGCGCATTGTAAAATGATGCAGGCAGGGATGCTTCCACCCGTTCTCGACGCTCTCCCGCGCCCCCGAGGGCACGCAGCGCGGTACTCTGATGACAGATACTCGGGTACTCCGATGACAGGTACTCGGGTACTCTGAGTACCTGTCATGAGAGTACCCAAGTACCTGTCATCAGCCCATCAGAGTACCTGAGTACTTGTCATCAGAGTACCTTTCATCGGAGTACTCGAGTACCTGTCACCAGCCCATCAGAGTACCCGAGTACCTGTCATCGGAGTACCCGAGTGCCTCTCTGTAGCCCATCGGCGTACCTGTTCTAGCCCAGAGTACCCGAGTACCTGTCTCCAGCCCAGAGTGCTTGATTACCTACTTTGGCATCTGCGGATGCTTCTTTTGGCAGCAAAGTTTTGCAGGCTGCTGTTTAACCACTTCCCTACCAACGCATTGTAAAATGATGATGTCAGGGATGCTTCCGCCCATTCTCGACACTCTCCTGCGCCCCCGGGGGCATGCAGCGCTGTACTCGGGTACTCCGATGACAGGTACTCGGGTACTCCGATGACAGGTACTCGGGTAATCTGAGTACCTGTCATGAGAGTACCCAAGTACCTGTCATCAGCCCATCAGAGTACCTGTCATCGGAGTACTCGAGTACCTGTCATCGGAGTACTCGAGTACCTGTCACCAGCCCATCAGAGTACCCGAGTACCTGACATCGGAGTACCCGAGTACCTATCATCAGAGTACCCGAGTACCAGTCATCAGAGTACCCGAGTACCTGTCATCAGAGTACCCGAGTACCTCTCTGTAGCCCATCAGAGTACCTGTTCTAGCCCAGAGTACCCGAGTACCTGTCTCCAGCCCAGAGTGCTTGATTACCTATCTGCAGCCCATCAGATTACCGAGTACCTGTCTCCAGCCCTTCAAAGTGTGCTCTGATTGTGCATGCTTTTTGTGTGAGCTGGGTGTGCAGTCACTTCACAGTGTGTGTAATCTAGTGGGGCACAGAATGACAGTTGAGAGGGAGAGGATCAGCCAACAGTGTGCCACACTGCAAAGGTAAGCAGAAAGCTTTATGGTGCACGATCTGTGCAAGTCAGTTGTGCAAGAACTCTCTAAAACTACTGATAGGTCATAGGATATGTTCTTATGCAAGGAGGAGGAGAGCAGAGAGAGAGTAGGAAAATGCTTGCTAAGGGTGTAAAGCTGAATGGGTGCAGGATCCCTGAAATACTGCTGATAGGAAGCAGATAGTTCTCTTTTTTAAATATTACCCATTTTGATTAACGGAGTGTTTAGAATAATACACAATATCAGTTTTTAAGCTTTCTCTACTGCTTTCTTTTACAAAACTCATAGAACCTTAAGTGAATTTTAGAAAAAAAAAGTAAACGAGATAGGAGGTTTTTTGCGTAAGAGAGTTATGGAACTGGTCTGGGTATTGCGTCACGTTGGGGTTTCTTAGCTCAATGGTAATGCAAAAACAGTGAGTTAACCCCACTACAGATATAGTTTCCTGCCCACTGTTATTTAAAGGAAAGTCAAAATATACACAGGCATATCTTCCCACGCAAGGGTTCTCACCATCACTATGAATCAAACATAACATTTAGCCTCCTGGCTCTCTTGTGGCAGCTTTACTGCTCCAAGTACCTCTTTAGGATCCTCCTAACTGACAGTACCTTTCTGGTCCTCCTGATCATGAACCAGTGTTTATGCACAGGCGCTGCACCTCAGGTTCCTTGCAGCTTCCTAGCTGTTTTGTCCCTCATGGACTCTCTCTCAGGCTCTCAGGCTTTGGCCTGTCCTGACCTGGACACCATGTTGCACACCAGCACCTCTCACGGGCCCCTTCACACACTGACCCACTCAGGGAGGGGGGGGGTGGGCTCTAAACTCTATGTCTCCCTCTAATATGAAGCCAGCACACACCTGTGCTATTAGTGTGCTCGCTATCTACAGAGTCTGGCGTAAACCACCATTTTACCCAGTGGCACCGGGTCCCCCTGCTACAGTATATATTTATCTGTAGTAGTGTTTCTCAACTACATTAATGTACAGAACATACCCCTTTGACCAAGCTAGTGCTTACCAAGTACTCCTTGTGGTTTACTTTTTTTTTAGGTATTTCTTGACATGAACAATAATTACTAGCGTCCCTTATGTACAAATGTATTCCAAACTGTACCTTGAGCTTTTAAGTAACTAAAAATACTTATTTTCATTTTGTGTAAGAAAAAGCTTTATATATTATCTCACAAAAGAGAGTAAATCCCTCACATTTTTGTAAATATTTTATTATATCTTTTCATGTCACTAAACTGAAGAAATTACACTTTGCTACAATGTAAAGTAGTGAGTGTGGAGCTTGTATAACAGTGTAAATTTGCTTTCCCCTCAAAATAACTCAATACATGGCCATTAATGTGTAAACCACTGGCAACAAAAGTGAGTGCACCCCAAAGTGAAAATGTCCAAATTAGACCCAAGGAGCCATTTTCCCTCCCCGGTGTCATGTGACTTGTTAGTGTTACAAGGTCTCAGCTGTGATTGGGGAGCATGTGTGTTAAATTTGGTGTTATCGCTCTCACTCTCTCATACTGGTCACTGGAAGTTCAACATGGCACCTCATCTGACAGTTCTGGATCCTCAACTAAGTGTTGTGGTTTTCATTTGCCATCCCTATATCACTTCTGTGCCCTGAAGTGAAACAGGGTCAGCAGAAGAGCAAGTACAGTGGGCGACATGCTGTCTAGCACATCTTGAAGTGTTCAATTGATGCCGCACCTGAAACTTTGCACGAGACTGAACTTTCAAAAGTCTGCCCAACAGACAGATGAGTTTAAAAGTAGAACTATGGGCAAAAATGTATTTTTCATTTTGGCTGGAGCAAGGGAGGGTAGTACCCCCTGGCAGATTTATTTTCGGAATCTGTGTACCATTGCAGAGATCGCCCTTTATTTCCTGTACCATAGCCAAACGGGAAGTGAGAGGAAATCCCTGCAAATTAATGGAATTCCTTGGGGACCCCCCAGTCACCAGAACTAGTGTCCCCATTGGAACATTTCCCCTCTATTATTTTTCTGGGGACAAATCAAAATTTTGGGATTTTCTTTTACTTTCACTTTCCGTGATAATGGTAAATATGACCAATAGAGAGGGTAAATCTCCTTAACGGGGGGCACAAACCGCAATAAAAACTGACGTGTTCTAATTCCTCTCCACTCTATCCAAAACTAAAACAAAAGGTTTTGCCTTTTAGTTATACTTTAAGCTTCAATTAAGCTTTAATTTAGGAGGAAGTGGAACTTGGAGCATTTACTTTACAAAGATAGAAGTATCCCCTTGGATACATACAACACCGTTTAAGATGCTAATAGTTTTTATAGTATTTATATCAACCAAGACAGAGGATTGGCTGAATACTTTTCACTAGAACTGAATGGAATGATCAATCCCAGCATATATCATACCTCTGTACCATGTTGCTCTGTTGTCTGCAGATTCCTTGATATTTTTGGGGTATAGTTGTGGCTTTGTATCATGTGACACTCTGTATATAGGAAATGGCAAAAAGCAGGGTGCTTTATGAAAAGCAACACGCTTACATATCTAAAATCACCAATCCACCGGTGGATAGTAACACAGCAGGTTGAGACAATTGAGCTGATAAGCTGAAGATACACAGAAGCAATGGATGGCTGCCAGGCATGCAGCAGCAGGGGCTCTAAAGCTTCAGCAGATCGTGTAGGGGAGAAAGAACTGGCGGCATCTCCAGCTGCACTGTGAAGATGACAGCTGTCAGAATCCTATGGTGATGTCAGAAGGGGTAAGCATGGCCCTCTTTTTCAAATGCAGAGGGAAAGCCAGAAGCTAAAGGTTTAAATAGCCAGTGGGGTGGGCAAAGGGATGGAGAAGGGGAGGGGAAAAGCCCAGAAACCATGCTGCTGAATACTTGTCAATGTGCTTGTACAATGTACTTGTCAATAATACAATACACAGGCACATTATGGTAGGCAATCCACTAAGTGTAATCGGAAAAATATGCGTAGAACTTGTAACGTTTCTAAACTACAATACTAGAACAACAAATGTAAAAGAAACCAGGGATACATTTTTTAAAATAAATTAATATATATCATTCAATCCCACCCAATCTCACCTACAGGAAGAGTCCAAACCTCCCAAGTCCTACCTCACAGGTCACAGCATTATTCAAGAAGGAAACGCTTTCATACACAGCCTGTTCTGCAAGCTAGCTGTGCTGCTGCGGGGCAGGAGTGAAAGGATCACAATTAGAATTCTATCCTGCCCAGGTATATGTGCTGACCAGTGTGAATAGGGAGGGCCCCACGCCTCTGATCCTGCCCTCCCAGAGCCCTGCTGTCTGTGAAGTGATTATTTTACATATGAAGGAAACTCTTCATAATAACCTCCCATAGCCCTTCCTCTGTAGTCTTGCAGTAAGCCATTATTCTTTGACATGATGCAAGACAGGAATGACACATTCACACCTTTCACCACCCATATGAAGGCCCAGAAACACCAACAGAATAACCCTAGGACCCACCCACATCAACTCCCAGAACTGGTACAAGTGACTCCCATAGCCTGCCCTGAAGCTACAGAGGCACAAAGGATCATGGGACATGCAGTATCAGGACTGGAAAAGGAAGGAAATAGGAAGTTAGATAAAGTCAACCAGGAGGAGGAAAAGTGACATCACAGAGAAGGTAAGGAGGTAAGTTACACAAAAAAACGGACAGTGGGGGGGGTATGATTAATTTACATGCACAATGCATCTGTTGTTTTAGGGAGGAAAAGCCGGAGTTCTTCTTTAAATGCATTCATAAAGTAAGTTGTGGCACTGATGTGCCATATATATCACTTTTTTGACTAGGTCTGCTTGATATAAAGAATTATCTTGTATTCCTACAACTTAAATGACTTTGGCACTCGGGTGTCATAGAGTAAGAATGTATTTTTCCATAAGAGACAGCTCAGCTCCCATCCCTTCGCCATAGAGATCACTGGAAAGCTGGACCCTTACTGTGGCTTACATCAAAGTCATGCCTTAGTCTGTGTTGACATTAACAATCACCTTGGTGCTACACACTGCTTTGCCAGGGACTTTTGAAAAGATAATACATGTCATCCTCAGGTGGTGTCGGCAACAGAAGTCTATGGTTGAACAGTTGAGTAGGAGATCACTTGCTTGCAAGGGTCAGACTGTGATCTCATCCTGTCTGACTGTGCGCTTGCATTAGGAGAGGATATATTGGGATTTAAAAAACTGTGATGCAGATCAAAGTGGAAGCAGATGTATCCTTACCAGGATTCGTCTAAAAGGCATTAGGGTGACATTTAGAAAATGTATCACGTCTGCTCATGATACGTCTGTGTCTCCATTCAAGGAGAGGGCACTGGAAATCGAAGCATAGTAAAACCTATAGCTGCGTTAGTAACAAGTTATATTTATACATTAAACAGAACAAAGGTTGGCTTCTTCATTATAGCACTTTTATTATAATAGAATAGAATTACATCTCTCTGTGTGTTGAATTGATTGAGCCGACATTAAATAATGTTCATGGTCACGTATACGTTTTTAAGTAACTGCAAGCTTACTTCATCAGGTTGCATTAACTTTTAGAATTTTCACAGCTTATTTATTTATTGCAATCACATAATATAATATTGTCTGATTTGGTGGTTCCCAATAACAAATATCAGTTATGTTTGACTTGTTTATTATAATTTGTAATTTAGTTTTACAATAAAACTATTAAAATTTATACTTTGCCTAACCAGATCAAAGCAGCAAAATCAATGTAAAATTGCTTTTGCTGCAGTTTATGCTTTTCTTCTCTTCTCTGCCGGCTGCTATAAGTTGAGCGTAGTTTGAGCTCACACGCGTCTGAGAACTCTCTCCCATGTGATGGCACTGGCAAGCTTCAGCATTTTCACATGGAAGAAGGGAACGGAGATCAAGTGCCTCCTTATAACTGTAAGTCTGGCAGAGAAGCAAAGTGAAGGTGAATATAAACTGCTGCAGGGGGCCAGTATTAAAGCAAACTTGTTGCTTTGCTCTGCGTGGGAAAAGCACGTCCTCTAATGGGATATTTGATGTCCAGGACAACAGTAAATATCTGGCAGATGTTCTAACTAGGGATGCACCCATACCAGCTTTTTAAGAGTATAAGTACCGATACTTTTTCTCAAGTACTCGCTGATACCAATTACCGATACCTATTTTTAGTGTCAGACCTGGTTCACATCTATGCAAATTGGATGGTTCGCATGACATGTAAACCAAAATCCATTTCTATATAGCCGGTTCACATATGTGCAGGCCGGCCATAGTACGATTTACAAAAGAATCCAGAGTACGCTTTTCAGCTCCATTCAGGCGCAAGAATTCGTACTGGAATCGCACCTAAAATGCTGAACCAAACTGCACCGGAATTTTTTACAAATCACACTGCAAACTGGCTCTGCACATGTGTGGACTTTAAGGTATCGGTTTTAGTATCCAGCAGTTGCACGAGTGCTCATGCAAATGCTTTTGTTTACCAAATAAAAACGAGTCCAGTACGCTTTTCAGCCTGGTTCAGATGCAATTTCCAATGCCATACACTTTAACAACTCGCACTGGAATAGCACCTGAAATGCTGAACCAAACCTCACTGCACTGGAATCGCACCTGAAACACTGAGCCAAATCACACCGCACTGGAATCGCACCTGAAACCCTGAATCAAACCACTTCGCACTGGAATAGCACCTGATACGCTAAACCAAACCACACCGCACTGAAATCGCACCTGAAACGCTGAACCAAACCACACTGCACTGGAATCGCACCTGAAACGCTGAGCCAAATCACACCGCACTGGAATCGCACCTGAAACCCTGAACCAAACCACACCGCACTGGAATAGCACCTGAAACGCTGAGCCAAATCACACCGCACTGGAATCGCACCTGAAACCCTGAACCAAACCACACCGCACTGAAATCGCACCTGAAACGCTGAACCAAACCACACCGCACTGGAATCGCACCTGAAACGCTAAACCAAACCACACCGCACTGAAATCGCACCTGAAACGCTGAACCAAACCACACTACACTGGAATCGCACCTGAAACGCTGAGCCAAATCACACTGCACTGGAATCGTACCTGAAACCCTGAATCAAACCACTTCGCACTGGAATAGCACCTGAAACGCTGAACCAAACCACACCGCACTGAAATCGCACCTGAAACGCTGAACCAAACCACACTGCACTGGAATCGCACCTGAAACGCTGAGCCAAATCACACCGCACTGGAATCGCACCTGGAACCCTGAACCAAACCACACCGCACTGGAATAGCACCTGAAACGCTGAGCCAAATCACACCGCACTGGAATCGCACCTGAAACCCTGAACCAAACCACACCGCACTGAAATCGCACCTGAAACGCTGAACCAAACCACACCGCACTGGAATCGCACCTGAAACGCTAAACCAAACCACACCGCACTGAAATTGCACCTGAAACGCTGAACCAAACCACACTACACTGGAATCGCACCTGAAACGCTGAGCCAAATCACACCGCACTGGAATCGCACCTGAAACCCTGAACCAAACCACAGCGCACTGGAATAGCACCTGAAACGCTAAACCAAACCACATCGCACTAAAATCACACCTGAACGCTGAACCAAACCACATGGAACTATTACAAATCGCACTGCAAACCAGCCCCACAAATATGTGGACTTCAAGGTATTGGTTTTAGTATTACAGCAATTTGTATTAGTACGTGCAAATGCTTGGTATCGATATCAGTGCAACGCTAGTTCTAAGCCTACTCCAACCTTCTCAATACAAATAAAAAAATGTTTTAAATGAAGTCAAGCTTTTATGCTTCCTACATTTACTTACAACTAATTTTAAAACCTTTACTTATATTTATAAACATACCCAATGTGTGGACATAGTTGATAAATGAAGCGTGGTTTTAGTGTAGCAGTATAAAAACTTCTATTCATGTTAAGTGGTATTAAACTCAAAACCAAAAATGTATTATAACGCAGCTTACCAGTCATCAGATGTTGTGGCTGCATCGGTTTTCTTTTCTTTAGCTTTTCTCCTTCTGTTTTCACCTGGTGATCTGGCCAGTAACACACCTCCTGTATTAGTGAGAAAACTGGAGAAATGAGAACAGGAGGCACAGCAGACATCAGTATTGTCAGTCGGGAGGGGGGGGGGGGGGGGTTAACTGGATTAGCATATTTAGATACACTAACAAATTGAAGCCAAACTGCAGCTCACACTTTAAAATCAGTTACAGTAAACAGTTGTTTTCCTTTTGTGATAAAGGTTTTAAGTGAATAAATAGCTGATCATTGTAATCACCCCTACCAGTGTTAAGTGGTTTGTCTCTCATCCTTGTAAACTGATACATTCTGCTGGAGAGCTTGAGCTTGTGAAAAACAAACAGACTTGCTTGATTACCAAATGAAAATAGAAGGAAGAAAGACGAAAAAAGGTAACTAATACATCCATCGCATCTAAGAATTGGTAAGCTGCAACATTATAAATATTTGCTTTTGGGTTTAATACTGCTTTAATGAACTGAAATATTAAAAACAGGATTTGTCTCTATGAGTTTTCCGTGTCTCTGTATCTGTGCACGTTTGTGGAAAATAAATCATTTTAAACATGTAATTTTTATGAGAATTACCATGTGATCCAGTGCCCCTGGGGTGGCAGCCCAGGGGTGCCTTAATTTCTCACTGGTGAGGGGCAGCTCGCTGTGAGTTTTTTCGGCACCTTGGTCACTGCAATATGCACACCTTTTTCACACCTGCCTCTTGGGACAGGCCTTTTGGCTTGCACCAGAGGAATTTTTTATTCCGGCTGGAAGGCCTGCCTTGGTTCTTCACATGGCACCAAAGCACTTTCCCCACTTCCCTTTCCCCACCTTTTTGTTTGTTTGTCTTTTTCTTTGGAGTTTGTCACTGCACTTTCACCTTTTTTCTTTATTTGCACGACGAGAGTGTGTGGGTCCTCGGGCCCAGCCTTAAGTCTTGGGAGGGGGTGGATATGGCCTTTTGGCTTAGTTCGCCCTCTCCCATGGGGTCTCCCTTCGGGGGAGCCCCACTTAGTACTCGGGGGGGCTGTTTCGGCAGTCCCCCTGAAGAACGGGGTCGGTCTGGTTTCGGCCAGACAGACCATGAGTACCTTATGTCCCTGTCAGGAGTCTTGCGCCCCGGGGGATTGAGGTTTCGGGTCCTACCTCTTCGGAGGGAAGACCATACGATTTCGCACACCCTGTGCTTTTTTGTGTTCTCACCCTATGTGTGTGCACTTTTTTATGCACCGGGTGGAGTCTTTTGAGTGTGTTGCACACGCTACGGGCTTAAAAAAAAAAAAAAAAAAAAGTTGTACAGTTAGAATCGCTTCTCGGCCTTTTGGCTAAGATCAAGTGTAGTATCTGTTCTTATCAGTGTTGGAATGGAACCTGAAGGTTAGTATCGGTGGTGGCCGAAGTTAACCGGGGCGCTCTGGGCGTAACTGGAGGACCGGAGTAGGCCAAACCAGAGAAAGCCGGATGGTTCCAATGCCTTCCTGATTTGAATGGGTCCGCCCCTGTCAGTTTGAAGGGAGTGAGAAAGCCGGGCGACCACGGTTAGTACTGCTCCTGGATGTAATTGGTGGGAGTGCGGATGGTGAGGGGAAGGGCCCTTCCTCTTGGGTGAATTTGGCTAGAAGGGGGCCATTTTCTTTACCCTCGAGGTTGGGCTCTCTCCGAGCTGTCTGCATTCCTGGCCTCCTGACAGGAAGGGCTACGCTGGGTCTGGCCAGGGGCTGAGACCGAAAAAGCCTGTGGTGTACGTGCCCCTGGGGTGGCAGCCCAGGGGTGCCTCAATTTCACTGGTGAGGGGCAGCTCACCTGAGTTTTTGTGGCACCTTGGTCACTGCACCATCACACTTTTTCAAGCACCTGCCTCTTGGGGTGGGCCTTTTGGCCAACACCAGAGGAATTTTTTATTCCTGGCCGGGGGGCCTGCCAAGGTCTTGCACTTTGGCACTACCCTGCACTTCTCCACTTCCCTTTTCCCCACTCTGGTTTTCTTTGTTGTGTGTCACGTTTGTCCCTTTTGGTTGAGCACTTTGCACGACTTTGATGGCGTAGGTCCTCGGGCCTGCCCTGTAAGTCTTGGGAGGGGGTGGATATGGCCTTTTGGCTTAGTTCGCCCTCTCCCATGGGGTCTCCCTTCGGGGGAGCCCTACCTAGTACTCGGGGTGGGCTGTTTCGGCAGTCCCCCTGAAGAATGGGGTCTGCCCGACTTCGGCTGGGTGGACCTAAGTGAGTACCTCAGTCCCTGTCAGGAGCTTTGCGCCCCGGGGGATCAGGGTCAGGGCTCTTCCTCTTCGGAGGAGGGCCATGTGTGTACGCCTTGTGCACTTTTTGTGTGTCCACGTTTGCATGTGTACACTTTTTTATGCACCGGGTGTTAAGTCTTTCGAGTGTGTTTCACACACCACGGGCTTAAAAGAAAAAAAAAAAAAAAAAAAAGTTGTACAGTTAGAATATCTCAGCCGGACACTTAGATTTTAAAATCCTCTTTCCACAAGCTGTTATTATACGTTTCTGTCTCTATCTTTTGAATATTCCATGTCCCAGCTATAAATTAGAATATATAATCTGATAGAATTGTAGTACCTCTGACAATATGACTCTGTTTCTGGTTCGGCCAACATGACTTTAGTAACATGACTCTGGTCCCACTAAAAATCGCTGATTGCCACGATTACTAGTAAAAAATAAATAAATAAAAATTACATAAATCTTTGCCCTAGTTTGTAGACGCAATAACGTTTGCGCAAACCAATCAATATGCACTTATTAGGATTTTTTTTTACCAAAAATATGTAGCATAAGAGATATTGGCCTAAAATGATGAAAAAATTAGATTTTTTTTTTTTTTTTATTGGGAATGTTTTATAGCAGAAAGTAAAAAAATGTTTTTTTTTTTTTTTTTTCAGAATTGTCGCTCTTTTTTTTGTTTATAGTGCAAAAAAAAATCGCAGAGGTGGTCAAATACCACCAAAAGAAAGCTCTATTTGTGGGGAAAAAAAAGGACATCGATTTTATTTGGGTACAGCGTCGCACAACCGCGCAATTGTCAGTTAAAGTAATACAGTGCCGTATCACAAAATATGGCCTGGTCATTAGGGGGTAAAACCTTCTAGGCCAGAAGTGGTTAAAGCCTTGTTTTTTTTTTTTAATAACAAACATGTTATACCTGCTCTGTGTAATAGTGTTGCACAGAGCAGCCCGGATCCTCCTCCTCTCAGGCTCCCCGCCAGCACTCCTGGCTCTTCCCTCCTGCCGGATGCCCCCACAGCAAGCAGCTTGCAATGGGGGCACCCAAGCAGGTGTGCTCCTGACCTGTGGCTCTGTGTGTCCATTCACACACGGAGCTTCGGCTCGGCCCTGCCCTCTTCTGTCTCCTGATTGGCTCACTAGATGCGTTTGACAGCATCGGGGGCCAGTGGCTCAGGTGAGTATTAGGGGGTGGCTGGTAAAAATCCTTGTGCCTTTACAACCTCTTTAACTGCATTATGGAATCTATTTTTAGTTTTGGCTCCCAATTTTTTATAAGTTTTACAGTTTCTGGAAGCTTCATACTTTTCCTGCACTATTAAAGGGAACATTTCAGAAATAGGAGCTGCCATTGTGGAGCTGGCTTTAAAGGTGCAGTGTTTTGGGTTTGTCATTCTGTTTCTGGCATTTCTATCTAGTGGGTCAGAGTCACTGACCTGAAATCAAGAATACTATACATGTTGAGTTCAGATTTTTCAGGCTTTACTGCGTCAGTTTATGTTCTAAATCAGTCACCCACTAGGTAGAATAGCCAGGATGACAGCCCTGGTGTATGTATTTTTAAAATAAATTTTTTGTCTGCTCACCTTCTTCTATCCTTATGGGTTGTTGTTTCGTATTCAACTGGCATTTCCGGTAAGTTAATCATTAGGCCTTTCAAAGGCTTAGTAACACCTTTTTCTTTTAACCTCTTGCCGACCGCCCACCATAGTATTACTGTGGCCGGGGCGGCTCAGCTACGCAAAACCACGTGATTTCGTGCGAGAGGTCTCCGCGGTACGCGTGCAGCCGCAGCCGCGCTCCCGCTGTGTTTAGACACAGCGGGAGGCGGGCCGCGGGAGGCCGGCAGCAATCGCTAATTATAAACTGACAGAAGACCTGCCTGCTTATGTAAACAAAGCAGGCGAGTCTTCTGTCAGACAGGCTGGGAGAGATGAGGAGTTTCAACTAAGCTGAAACCACGATCTCTCTGTGCCTGTCACAGAAACCCCCCCCACAGTGAGCAAGCATATTTAGGCATACATTAACCCCTTTGATCACCCCAGTGTTAACCCCTTCCCTGCCAGTGTCATTTATACAGTAACAGTGCATAATATTTACCACTGATTACTGTATTAATGTCACTGGTCCCCAAAAAGTGTCAAAAATGTCAGTTAGGGAAGCCGCAATGTCGCAGTCCCGCTAAAAATCGCTGATCGCCGTCATTACTAATAAAAACAAAAAAAATAAAGAATCCAAAAATCTATCCCATAGTTTTGTAAACGCTATAACTTTTGTGCAAACCAATTAAAATACGCTTTTTGGGATTTTTTTTTTAAATATGGTGTTTTTTCTTTTCAAATTTGTCGCTCTTTTTTTGTTTATAGCGCAAAATCTAAAAACCGCAGAGGTGATCAAATACCACCAAAAGAAAGCTCTATTTGTTGGGGAAAAAAAGACATCAATTGTATTTGGTAACATATGTGAAACCAGAGCGCTAAAAACCTCCAACACAGGGGATGGGTATGATGAGTCAATTAAAAAAGCAAGGAGAAGGGGGAGGGGGAGGGAAAGGGACAAAAGCAAAACACTAAATAAAGCTGATGGAATAAATTTACTGTATTGTATGGGATCGACGTGTAGTCAGAAAGGAGTAGTCCATAAACACTGAGCCGCTCTTCCACAGACCAAGAGGAGATTCTGTTAGAGCAAAAAAACAAAAAGGAGAAGCGCTCTAAGTGTAGACAGTTTAATAATACATAAGAAGCAATGTGTGTAGTAACTCACAAGACATAAGTGAAAGTCAGGCTGTGTAACATCATCAGATCTTTAAAGCATCCTCTGGGGGGAGGGAGGTGGTGATGTCCAATCCAAAGTGCCGTCCGCGGCTGAGTAGATGTTTAATGGGAGGAAAAAAAGCCGGCAGCCTCCCGCCTCAGTGTACGATGAGCGGTCAGATGGAAGTGACCGACGGCTGCAAGGTTCCGTGGATGGATGGACGCTCTCCCGTCACCAGGGGTGGTGAGTTCAAACAGCAAAAGAACGGCAGGCACGACACGTTTCTGAGCACTCATCGTACACTGAGGCGGGAGGCTGCCGGCTTTTTTTCCTCCCATTAAACATCTACTCAGCCACGGACGGCGCTTTGGATTGGACATCACCACCTCCCTCCCCCCAGAGGATGCTTTAAAGATCTGATGATGTTACACAGCCTGACTTTCACTTATGTCTTGTGAGTTACTACACACATTGCTTCTTATGTATTATTAAACTGTCTACACTTGGAGCGCTTCTCCTTTTTGTTTTTTTTATCAATTGTATTTGGGTACAGCGTCGCACGACCACGCAATTTTTCGTTAAAGTAACGCAGTGCCGAATCGCAAAAAATGGCCTGGTCATTAAGGGGGTAAAACCTTCCGGAGCGGAAGTTGTTAAAATTTCTTGTCCCTATAAGGACACTTAATCCGAAAATCTAGGCAAACTGATTAATACACAGTCTAAATATACAAACAATTTACACTTTTTGGTTGTTGAGAATGGCCACATCCCACAATTTACACTTTTTGGCTGTTGGGAATGGCCACGTCCCACAATTTACACTTTTTGGTTGTTGAGAATGGCCACATCCCATAATTTACACTTTTTGGTTGTTGAGAATGGCCACATCCCACAATTTACACTTTTTGGTTGTTGGGAATGGCCACATCCCCCAATT
Source organism: Pelophylax lessonae (assembly GCF_965119305.1). Taxonomy (NCBI): domain Eukaryota; kingdom Metazoa; phylum Chordata; class Amphibia; order Anura; family Ranidae; genus Pelophylax; species Pelophylax lessonae. Next base: position 241,263,976 of record NC_138769.1, read on the forward strand.
TACACTTTTTGGTTGTTGGGAATGGCCACATCCCCCAATTTACACTTTTTGGTTGTTGGGAATGGCCACATCCCCCAATTTACACTTTTTGGTTGTTGAGAATGGCCACATCCCACAATTTACACTTTTTGGTTCTTGGGAATGGCCACATCCCCCAATTTACACTTTTTGGTTGTTGGGAATGGCCACATTCCCCAATTTACACTTTTTGGTTGATGAGAATGGCCACATCCCCCAATTTACACTTTTTGATTGTTGAGAATGGCCACATCCCACAATTTACACTTTTTGGTTGTTGAGAATGACCACATCCCACAATTTACACTTTTTGGTTGTTGAGAATGACCACATCCCACAATTTACACTTTTTGGTTGTTGAGAATGACCACATCCCAAAATTTACACTTTTTGGTTGTTGAGAATGGCCACATCCCACAATTTACACTTTTTGGTTGTTGAGAATGGCCACATCCCACAATTTACACTTTTTGGTTGTTGAGAATGACCACATCCCAAAATTTACACTTTTTGGTTGTTGAGAATGGCCACATCCCACAATTTACACTTTTTGGTTGTTGAGAATGGCCACATCCCACAATTTACACTTTTTGGTTGTTGGGAATGGCCACATCCCCCAATTTACACTTTGTGGTTGTTGAGAATGGCCACATCCCACAATTTACACTTTTTGGTTGTTGGGAATGGCCACATCCCCCAATTTACACTTTTTGGTTGTTGAGAATGGCCACATCCCACAATTTACACTTTTTGGTTGTTGAGAATGGCCACATCCCACAATTTACACTTTTTGGTTGTTGAGAATGACCACATCCCACAATTTACACTTTTTGGTTGTTGAGAATGACCACATCCCACAATTTACACTTTTTGGTTGTTGGGAATGGCCACATCCCACAATTTACACTTTTTGGTTGTTGAGAATAGCCACATCTCACAGTGCAGTTTTTGCTATCTCAAACACCACTCATTAAGGTCAGGCATTGCTGCTATGCAAATGCCATCCATGAGAAAGATATTTGCAGTGCCACTTCAGATGGAGGTGCAGATAGTGCTTGAGATAAAAAAAAAATTATGTAAGCAAATGTTTATTCTCAGCGTTATGAAAAATAATTTGACTTTAGAATATTTTAAGGAATTTTTCTATGTGCCACGAAACTTTAGCGGTGATTTTAAGAACTGCACATTTTCTTATTGCCCTTTTTTTTGCTCATTTTTGGAAAAATGCCGCAATAGTCATAACGTGTGAACAAACCCATTTGGCGTAGAACATTTGTTGCTATATGGCACAGGACAATATAAAATGTAAGAAATATTAAGCTGCATAAATGTTGAGAATTTTGCTGACTTATTTGAAAAGCTCCAAAATTTACATTTTGTTACATGGTGTGAAAATTTTAAGACCCAGAATTCATGTATGAGAATGACAATGTGTTTCAATTGAAATTAACTCTGTCCATATGGACGTAAGAGAGCACATTTTCTACCTTCCTTTAACACTGACTGCATCCTGTCTTTCTGTTTTACTGCCTTCATATAAGATGAAGGCATTGTTCTCACCTCTGTACAGATGAAGGAGATTTAGGAATCTTTATCCACTTTGATGCTAGCAAGAAACTTCAGAGCCGACACTGCTTCAGCTCAGGCCATAGCTGAAGTTTTTGATTCTCTGATCCCTTTGGTCTGTGGGAATTCAGGATTTTCTTTCAATAAAACCCTGACTGTGAAGGATTTTCTTATTAAATGCTGTGTCTGATGTATTTTCCTCTCTCCTTGTCTGCTCTTTTTTGTTAAACATCTTTTGAAAGGCTTCACAGTGAAGTCTGATCATGACTTTCTAAAAAGCTTTCACTCATCCTCTCACTTTCCAAATCTATATTAGAGTGGCAGTGAAGTGTAATCACTTGGCATGTAACACTTTCAGTGCCATCACTTAAAATACCAAGCTCTTGTTGTGACCCAAGCTACCTCCTAGATTTTTTGTGCATATATGTATTCTGATTTTGTAGAAGACAAAAATAATATCATCCTGAGTTTTTTTTTTTTTAATTGCTTAAAGCGTTTGTTAGCCCATAAAAATAAAACAGATCTTGTTCCCTTAAAGCATGTTATACAGTACAGTGCGAGTGCTGTGTCACTTGGCCCACCGTATCACCTAAAAAACCTGGCTGATCCTGCCAGTTTCTACCCTCCCCTCTTCAAACTGACCACTGTATATCAGGGCTGCTGAGCCCTGAGACCCTGGTCAGTTTATGTGCCTCTGTCAGCCGCAGCCCTGCTCTGTCCTATCTGCTCCCTCCCCTCCTGCTGCTCTCATATCAAAAATAAAATCATCCTATCCCCTCTGTAATATAACAAGTGTCCCTGTGTCTGTGTCTTTGTTATATAAAAAATATGCAGATCGGTATCAGAGCGGCTCCCGCTGATCACGTGACTGCTCTTTTCTCTTCCCCTCCTCCCCAACTGACACCAGCGGCAGTGTTCAGTCCTGCCTGCTGAAGCTTTCAGCCGGGCAGAAGAGAAAGCAGAGGAGTCTAATCTATTCAGCTGCTATAAAAAAACTGACACCTTTCAGAGGTTGTCAAACTAGCTCATTTTAAATGTAAGATCTCCACACCTAAACTCCCAAGACTTCGCTCTAAACGTAACCTTTTAATCTTCAAACCCCCACAACCCCCCCCTCAACACTTAAAGTGGTTGTAAACAAATCCTACATATGTTGTACCTGTTTATCTGCAGCCATCTCTCCTCTACAATCCTGTAGAACACACAGATTAAAGGATTTTTCTCAGCTTCAGAAGGCAGGGGGTGGGGATCTGACATCACACACACTGCATAGCACAGAGCTCCATTGAAACCTGAAACCTCAGTGGAGGGAATTGGCACACACCCCTCTATTCACTGACATAAGAAAATGTAGACAGCTGAAGCTAAGTATCACCTGCGGTGTGCTAGAAGGGGGGATTGTGTCACTTAGACAGGCCCATACATGAGTCGCTTTTTTTGTTCAACCAGCAGTTTGAACAAAAAAAACAGACCCAATTCATTCCTCCACACATTTGAGGTTGATGATGGAATCCTTCCTCTTGAGGGGAAGGTTACTTGCCGTCCGATTTCACTGATCAGGAGTGCTGGCAATAGCCTGATTGAGCATTGAAAATCGGACAGGGCAGTTGTACAGAAATCGATTGATAGATTGGCTTTTGTACAACCACAGTGCCTATACATTAATCTAAATTTGTCCATTCCCTGCCAAACCAAACAAATTTTGATCCATGTATGGGTAGCTTTATAGTAGGGATCCTCAAACTTCGGCCCTCCAGCTGTTGTGGGACTACACAACCCATGAGGCATTGTAAAACTCTGACATTCACAGACATGATAAGGCATGATGGGAATTGTAGTTCCTGAACAACTGGAGGGCCATAGTTTTAAGACCCTTGCTTTAGAGGCTCATAGATCAATTGTGGAGGCTTATAAGAGTGCAGATTCTGTACAACCACAGTGCCCTTACATTGATTGAAATTTGGCCGGCCCCTGCTGAACCCGATGAATTTCAATCAATTTATGGCCAGCTTTAGAGGCTTATCAGTGACTGCACACAATGAAGGCATGTGTTTTTTTCATGTCTGAGATTTACAACCACTTTAGGAACCTCCTGCAATCTAACTTTAACTCTAAACGCTAGACTAAACCCCATAGACCCTGGCTGAACACTAACTACCCCCAACCCTAAACTGCGCCTGAATCCATAATGTCTGTGCCACAAGCAATGGCTTTGGAACTATAGGCACTTTTTAAGCATGAAAGGGTTTTCTTTAATACAAACGGAGCTTCATTTAAAAAACACAGCATGCCTAAGTGCTGTTGCTGACCCAGTGCCCCCCCTGTATAGGTACTAGATAGGAAAAACCATATAATGAATGTATACACACATAAATCTGTCAACAGCTTCCCACAACATAGTATACATTCTCTTCTAGAACAAGTACAGCAACATATGAAGGAGCTTCATATTTGTAGAAAAAAACAACTTGAACATTTTCATGATCTGATGCTTCTTCCCATTGAATGCAACCTTGAGGGGATACAAACTATTAAAATTATTATGTTGCCTGGATAAATTTAGATATCTCATGTAATTGGTGGGTATTATCTGTACACTTTTTTTTCACCCTAGCAATAGCAGAGGTATAGATATTTTTCAGAGAGCAATAGAGACTACCCCTTTAAATTTTATCATGCGAAGAGAGATTCCTTTAAAAGCTGCTGTCATCACTGGAAGCTAAAATAAAATCATAAGGGATGATTTGCCTGTATGGATCATGTTGAAAACAATGCTGAAGACAGGTGCCAAACTATTTTGCATGCGATTTCATTCCCTAGCATGGGAAGGGAAACTGTAATGCTGGAAACCACACCGTAAAGTAAAAAAAAAAAAAAAAATAGTAAAGTTTGCTGATATTCATAGGGGACCCCAGTCTGGCTTTGTAACAGGAATCTGTCATTTAAACATGTCCATAATGTCAGCACGTTCACAGTGGGCCACAGCTTTGAAAAAAGTGTTGAGTAAAATGTGCTTTTGTATTTCTGAACCTTGCATGTGTTATCTTGTGACATATATTCTCTTACTCACACTGGCTTATTGAATAAGGCATCGCAAAGGGTAATGTTGTGCAGAGCACAAGTAGAGGAATAAGATCAGGGAAACATCTCGGAGTGGATGCTATTCTGTATTACGTGTTGGCCATGCTGTTTGTTTTATTAATTACATTGGAACTTTGTGCAGGGAGGGGTGTATACATTACATTCTATACTCCCCAGCTAAAGTATAGACTGGCCAATTACTGCCTCTGCCCATGTATTCACTCAACTGCTACTGTCATCTGCATCAACTTGTCAGGTTGAGCTGGCTATACACTAGAAGAATTTCTCTAGAATTTTTTGTTCACTCAATTTTCACATTAATTAGTGGGGTCAAACTGATGCTTGTTTTTGACCACAGTGACAGGAAAATTCAATTTTTTTTTCACAAAGTGTATGTGATTTTCATTAGGCTTCTTTCACACGGGCGGTGCGCCCGACGGAGTCCGTCTTGCTTAGCGGGGATCGGCGCTGAGCAGGCGGATGACAGCTATGTCTCCCCTCTGTGCAGAGACAGAGCTGTCAGAGCCCCGCTCTCCTCTATGGGAGATCGGATGAGAACTGACCTCCTGTCCGTTCTCATCCAATCCGATCCTCCAGACTGATGGAAAATAGGATTTTCATCCGTCTGGATTTCACGGACAGGATCGGATCGGATAGCAGGGGGTGTCAGCGGAGATGTCTACGCTGACATCCGCCGCTCCATAGGGCTGCATGGAGCATGAGATCCGGTCCGCCTGAAAAACTGACAGGCGGATCGGATCGGAAAGCCCATGTGAAAGGGGCCTTAGTGGAATGATATTCAATCCACAATGGAACATTAAAAGCAAACAAAAATGTAAAGTACTTGCAAACAACATTCATCCAGTCATCGAATGTACAAAGAATTATCGTATGAGAATCTACTAGTGTAGAGACTGCTTTAGGCTTGTGATAAATATATTTTATTTCATATTTTATCATGGGTGTGTGCAACCAAGTCGATGTTAGAACACCTCTTTTAAACTGATCCCCGTCCTGAAGTTAACCTGTGCTTTGCCAATGCAGGATAAAGCATATAGTTGCCTTTCATTTGCTTTTATGCCACATTGTGCCACAACTGAAAGCAAAAGAAAGATTCTGTGTTGTGCACAAGTTAGTGAAGTCATAGCTTACAGAGCACTAAGGACAATCTTTTTGACAGTGCTGATTGGTTCAGCATTGTCACATGATTCTCTATATCTGGCTAATTTAGTACGACATTATTAACCGCTTCACGGTCGCCCACAGTAGATATACTGTGGCAGGGTGGCTGTTCTGCGCCAGATCACGTACCTAGTACGTAATCTTGACGCTTCCGGGTTTGGGGCACGCAGCTGGGACACAACAGGAGCCCAGCGGCAGGTACCGGGGACGCGATATCTGCCGCCACCCGCCGATTGTTCAGTGCACAGGCAGAACAGCAATCTGCCAATTAAACAAGGCAGATCGCTTTTCTGACTGTAGGGAAGGCATTGATCCTGTGTTCCTGCAAATTGGGGACACCAATCCATGCCTTCCACTAGTAAAAGCACCTCCCCCACAGTACATAAGCACTGGCTAGGAATACATTTAACCCCTTGATTGCTCCTGATATTACCCCTTCTCAACCAGTTTAATTAGTACAGTGCCCGTGCATATTTTTAGCACTGATCACTGTATTAGTGTACCTGGTCCAAAAAAAGTGTCAGTGTCTGATCTGTCCACCACAATATCGCAGTCCCACTATAAGTCGCTGGTTGCCGCCTTTACTCGTAAAAAAAATGGATAAATAAAAATATCCCATATTTTGTAGACAGTATAACTTTTGCACAAACCAATCAATATATGCTTATTGGGATTTTTTTTTTAACCAAACGTAACAGAATACATTTTAGCCTAATTTTATGAAAAAAAATGTATGTTTTCAATTTTTTTAATGGATGCGTTTTAAAGCAGTACGTTTTTTTTTTTTTTTTCAAAATTTGTGAGAAATACCCAGGGGTAACCCCTACAGGACCCCCAGTAGGAAAAGTAATGGACTATCTCAGTACTCAATTTTTTAACAAAAACATTAAAAATATATACATTTTATTTATACAAAATTACTAAAAAGACATAGATGCACAATTGTGATACAATAGCAATTCATGATAACCTCAACAGACAGTAAGTTATAAAAACACAGCTAACTGGTCGCATAATATATATATTTGGTTTACCCTCAGTAACTTTGTGTCACACTCTTTATCGTAAAAGCAAGTGTGCCCACTGTAGTTATTGAAATCTAGTAGTGATACTAAATTTTGGTTCTTTCTTGCAGTGTTTTGTGACGCTACTGGCTCCCTTCAGTTTTATACTGGAAAAAATGGAAAACATCATGCCATCCAGTTTATGGCAATATTTGAGTCGCATGTAATCTTCATTAGAAGACGACAAGTAATGGAAGACAACGAGCAAAAACATTTGTTGCTGTACTGAAAAAAAAAAAAAAAAAACACCCCTGGACTGGTTAGTAAAAACATGGGAATAGGAAAACTAGAGAGACGTTTGTAGCTATTGGTGATGCAACCACTCTGCTTCAGTGTTTCAGATGAAAATAAATTACCATATTTTTCGGCGTATAAGACAACTTTTGAACCTCAAAAAAATCCCCCAAAAATGAGGGGGTTGTCTTATACGCCGAGTATAAAAATCCCAAAGGTAATGAAAACCCTGGCCTGGCTGTCTGTGCCCTATTCATCAGCAAGGTACCGTAAGTATTGTAAATGTATTCTCTTATAGATCTCCAAGGTATTGTAAGTAAAAGTATTACCTGTAGATGTATAATCTTCTCAAGGCGCTGGCTGTGCGGGAATCCTGTAGCAGTATACTGTACCATAGCTTCAGCTACATAGTGTACTGGGCTTAGCCAATCACGGTGAGCGATATATTCTATTATTGAATGCAAAGCCTGCTCGGATTGACGAAGTCAGAGCAACGGGATGATGTTACTATCTCTGACTTTGCCAATCCAAGCAGTCTTTGCATTCAATAATAGAATACATCGCTCACCGTGATTGGCTCAGCGTGGTATACTGTATGCAGCCGAAGCTACGGTATACCAGTACAGGATTCCCGCACAGCCAGCACCTTGAGAGATGATACATCTACCGGTAATACTTAACAATACCTTGGAGATTTAAAGGCGAATACATTTCGGTACTTACGCTACCTTGCAGATGAATAGGGCACAGACAGCCAGCGCTTTCATACACTAATTAATTACCTTTTGGGATTTTTATACTCCGCGTATATGGTGTTACCTTTCTTTGCTTCGGAAGGGGGGTAGTCTTATACGGCGAGTATAGCCCAAAACCTATGTTTTAACTTGAAAAGTCGGGGGGTTGTCTTATATGGCGGAAAATACGGTGTCTGGGAAGTGCTTGCTCCCCTCGGGCACCAGTATTCCCTCGGGCTCCAGTATTTATAAATCAGCCCACATTCATGGTTGTGTTTTATTTTTTTTGTTTGTTAATCAGTTTTGTCTAGTAACCCTAACCTCAAGATTTCTAAAATACAAACACCATTAAAAATTCAGTTTTAAAAAAGTAACCATTGTTTGCCTCCTCTTATTTTGAGCGCATTATTTTATGACTTGAAAGCAAATACAAAGATTATTCACTATGCTCTTTTTTTTTTATTGTTGAATCAGTTTCCACTAAGATATGCTTTCCTATAAAGCAGGAAGTCAGGTGGGTGTGTTGTGTTATTTCCTCTTTTACAACAATATGTTCAATGCCAATGTATTTCCACTGCAAGTACCGGCTCGGCTCTACTCGGCCCTGCTTGGCCCGGTTTGCTTTTCCACTGCTGGTACCGCATGGTACGGTGTTGGAACGGTTCGGTACAGTACGGTATGGTTTGCTTTTCCACTAAAGTAGTACTAAAGTTAAGTGGGTGGGATAACAACGGGGTGGGTGGGATTCTCTGACCAATCAGTGGCTAGTAGTGAGTGCATGCAAAGGATTGTGGGATATGGTACCGGCTATGGTACCTATTGGAACCACAATCGAGGTGGTACTGTTTTTGAGAGCCGTACCGTTCGGTTCCATGCAGTGGAAAAGCGTCACCGTACCGTACCGAACCGTTCCTACACCATACCATGCGGTACCAGCAGTGGAAAAGCACAAAAGCGAGCCGAACCGTTCGGTTCCATGCAGTGGAAAATCGCCATTTGTGTGTTGTTAAAAAAAAAAAAAATTGTACCTTATGAATCTCAGGTGAAAATTGTGCAAATATTGAGTCAAAACATGTAATTAGACCCCTTTGTGTGGTATTTTGTCTCTTAATGATTGTTGTATACAGTTTTGTGTAAGAGTTAGTCACGTTATATCAATCTTGTGATGCAGATTTATGCAATAGATGATTGGAATAGTTTTAATACTTATCAGTATAATTATTGTGAGGCTTATTTAGAAGAGTGCTCTATAACCCATTCATGACTGCAATGTGACCTTATAGATCCAAATGTAAAATGCCCCTTTGCATAGGAATGCTAGTGAACTTCACAGAAGAGAACTTGGAATTCACAACTGCTCTTAGTTGTCAGAAGAAACATAAGGAAGAGCGCACAACCGCTCTAGCTTAATACCGTTTATTGATGAAAGGTATTATGCTAGGGCGGTTGTGCGCTCTTCCTTTTGTTTCTTCATATAGTTTCTCTGCCTCACATCCCAATGGAGGGTCAGGAGAGCTGCTACGCCCCATCATATTGGTTTCACCGTTAGCCACATTCCAAGGTTTCCCCAGCCTGGAAATTGAAATTTAGGAGCAGCGCATGGACTGGTAAAGTTTTGTTTTTCTTTTTTTTTTCTTAGTTGTCAGATCCTTTGTCAATAAATAAATAATCAGTTATTGAAGTTAATTGATACACACTGATGCTGCTAAACTTGGTTTGGGCATGTAAACTTCAAAAAACGTTAGTGGAGAAAGAGTTAAAGGGTAAGTTAAATTTTACGCCCAGTGGACTTCCACTGAAGTTGACGTGTCCTAGGTATGAGGTTCAAAAGTGAGAAGGGCAGGCTTTACAACAAAGATTAGAGGAGTTCCTTTTTAGATTTGCTTTGTCACGTAAAGGCGAGAAGAAAAGAAGAGGAGGAGACTCTGAGAATGGTAAAATCACAGAAGCTGTAGTCAGAACAACACAATTAATTGAAGGTTTTGTGTAATGTGGTTATGTCTTTGTTTTTTTCAGCTTTGAATAGTACTTTTACTTTCCTTAACAGCTTGCTGGCAAATGATCAGAGAAAAGTACATTGATGATATTGTGTTTAACAAGGCTCTGGGTAAGAGCCTGTAAATGCCAACATTCTATAAACTGTTTTCTCAGTCGAGAGTTCTATTATATTGCAAAGCTTTTTTTGTAAATAACCGGTTCTTTCCTAAAGGTCTGAGCAGCATTTCTGCGTTCAGATACTGTGCTTAGTATATGTAAAATAAGTGTTTGTTTCTCTAAGATGGAAAAATTCATAAAATATCTATTAGTGTACCTTTAAATTGTCCAAATATTGCAGTGAAGTGTAATGTTTGTACTATCACACATTAGTAGGGGAATGGACAATATAATAAAACAGGGCGATGGGAACAGATAGTTTGGAAATCTTTTGTAACCTCTGAGCCACAACCATCCTTTCCAGCACTGAATCGGCTGCCAGACAAGAGATTCTTCCAGTAGTCAGAGTGTTTCCTCGACTATGCCCAGTTAACAGACATAAAAAACAACGGGGGGAGGTGTGATTAGATGCCAGGTAAAACATCAATTAAACAGATATGTCGTGAACAATTCATTAAAGTTGTTTAATGCTGACGTTTTTGAGGAAAAAAATGTTTAACCTTCCCAAAAAAAGGAGCACCAATACTTTTGCATGTGCATCATTATTTAGAAGTAAAATTGTGTTTAACCACTTAAGCCCCGGAAGATTTTACCCCCTTCCTGACCAGGCCCTATTTTGCGATTCGGCACTGCGTTACTTTAACGGACAATTGCGCAGTCGTGCGACGCTATACCTAAATGAATTTGACGTCCTTTTTTTCCCACAAACAGAGCTTTCTTTTGGTGGTATTTGATCACCTGTGCGATTTTTTGATCATGCGCTATAAACAAAAAAAGAGCGACAATTTTGCAAAAATAACAATATTTTTCACATTTTTTTATATGAAATCCCCCCCAAAAAAATTTAAAAATCTAAATTTTTTAACATTTTAGGCCAATTTGTTTTCTGCTACATATGTTTGGTAAAAAAAATGCAATAAGCGTATTTTGATTGGTTTGCGCAAAAGTTATTGCGTTTACTAACTAAGGGAAAGATTTTTGTAATTTTTATTGTTTTTTTTTTTTTAACGAGTAATGGCGGCGATCTGCGATTTTGTTTTGCGGGACTGCGACATTGCGGCGGACAGATCGGACCCTTGACTTACATTTTTGACACTTTTGGGGGTACCAGTGACATTACTACAGTAATCAATGCTATACATATGCACTGTTACTGTAAAAATGACACTGGCAGGGAAGGGGTTAACTTTATTGGAGAAGGAGGGGTTAAGTGTGTCCCTAGAGGCGTGCTTCTAACTGTGAAGGGTATGGCTTGTTGTGTAACTACAGAGATATATGATCCTACTTAGCAGGACCGTATGATCTCTGCACTTACACAAGGGAGAATGACAGGCGGCTTTGTTTACATTAGCCGCCTGCCTTTCTCCCTCTGTAACGGACGATCGCGAGTGACCGGCGGACATCGGGTCCGCCGGTCACACGCGCAGGGATCACGGTAAACGAGCAGGGGCGGGAGCGCGCCTCCGGCGGCGCGCGCTCGCCCCCTATTGGCTCGCAGGCGAGTGACGTACCCATACGTCACTTTGCCTGCACGGGACTGACCGCCGCAGTATATGTACTTGCGGCGGTCGGCAAGTGGTTAAAAAGTGGGTTTAATTTTGTAATGTTCTACAGAGAAAAAATGTCCCTAGTGTTCAAATAAATTCACACGTTATGGTTTATTGCTGTCCAAATTCATAATAGATCTGAATTGAATAAGTGCAGTTGGTGACATTCTAAAATGGGCCACAAACCTACACAATGAAATCCCTTTGGATGGTTCTATAACTCTGCATGGGTGGCACCGAAGAGTGATTCAGTCTTCTTAAGTCCTTCTTCCCTTAGGGGTTTATTTATAAAAAAAATTACTTGGCAACTGTCTCAACACTCGTGCAAGCATAACAAATGTTTGTAATCTGTGTGTAATACTTTTTGTTGCCTTTTGCCAGGTGAATGTTACGTTCCCTAACATTGGATCCTATGACAAAAATAGCCATAAGAAATGACCATGACCAAGTTAGCATTCACCAGTAGAGAAAATCGCATAACAATATGCCGTATTTTAGTAGCATTTTTTAGTGAATGCTAAAAAAACTTTTTGAAAAACACTGACTCAATTCCTGACTGAGCACGATTTTTGGTCAGGTACTGTGATAGATGTAGACCATTGTGTGTCTAATACCCTTAGGGCCTATTAAGACTTGTCCCCTCTAGTAAGTTCTTTTAGAGCAGCAATGTACAGTAGTGGTACAAATAGTGCTTTTCATTAGTTGTAAACAATAATAATATGCAAGATTTCTCTACAAAATATGGGAGAAAAGAATCCAAGGAGGCTAGAGATCCACTGGCGAGATCGAAGTATAGTATTTTCTAATGTTAGAGAAATAAGATCCTTTAGTGATTACTCACATCTGTGGGGTTGCAAGAAAACCCAGTATTGGAATAAAGCAACCATGAAGCACACCTGTGGAGAATACTTCTGGATCCATGCAGATCTTGAAAAGCTGGTACTTTCTACGATTGGCATTCGCCACAACTGGTGCGCAGCAATGTTTGAACAGGAAGGGGCCATCCCCAAACTGTTCCCACAAAGTTGGGAGCATGAAATTGTCCAAAATGTATTGGTACGCTGATACCTTAACATTTCCCTTCACTGGAACTAGTGGGCCAAGCCCAACCCCTGAAAAACAAACCCACACTATAACCCCACCTCCACCAAATGATTTAGACCAGTGCACAAAGCAAGATCCATTAAGACATAGATGAGCAAGATTGGGGTGGAGGAACTTGACTGGCCTGCACAGAGTCCTGACCTCACCCCGATAGAACACCTTTGGGATGAATTAGAGCGGAGAATGCGAGCTAGGCCTGAATTCACTAATGCACTTCTGAAAGAATGTTTAAACATTCCCAGAGACACACTCCTAAACCTTTTGGAAAGCTTTCCCAGAAGAGTTGAAGCTGTTATAGCTGCAAAGGGGTAGGGCAATTCAACATTGAACCCTATGGACTAAGACTGGGATGCCATTAAATTTCATGTACTTATAAAGGTAGGTGTCCCATAACTTTTGGTAATCTGTATATTTACCTAGAAAAATGGTGACATGTTCAATACTTATTTTACCCACTATATATATATATATATATATATATTTTTTTTTTTTTATTGTAGCTCTCACTATAAAAAGAGACCAAACACACGTTGGTACACCACATAGATATACATAGGTATACCAATTAAAATCATTACTTCTCCCTAACTGATGCATAATAAATAAGTAAATATAAACATCCCAAACAAAAGATATAGTTGTAGATAGTTGTGATTGATAAATCAAATCCTGTAAAAAATATATAAAGAGACAGCGGTGCTTTCTTGAGATTTAAGTTTATTGGGCAGCTGGTTTCATATGCTGTTTATATTTTTCCTTGTGTCTTTATTAAGGGATATTACATTTCCTATTTTGAGTTTATATTGATATGACTCCCAAGTCAGCCCTGCTTAGTAGATAACTGTACAAGGTTGGTAATCCTGACCAATAGTCACTGGGATAGAAATTCAGGTTACCTACAGTGAAGACGCTTGTAAAGGTGAGATATATTTTTCTTTGGGACAATTACAAGGGATTCCCTATTATATCTTGGGCAGGAATCAAAAGAAATGTTTTTTTTTTCTACTGTGGGCTCCTGTTGTGAAAAAATTATAATTAATTTTTTTTGTGCGAAAAATATTATTTTGGTTTGTGGTTTGGAGGTCTGTTCAAGCTTTTGTGTCTGTGCCATGTGTCCTCATGAAAGTCCCCTGAATTTCTATCAAAATGACAATGGTCAATGGGACAAATAGCAAGGCTGAATCTCCCCACCAGTGACACAAACAACAATAAAAACATGACAGATCTAATCCCTTCACATTTTTTCCAAACTTAAGAAACATTTATTTAACTGGAGTTCAGTGGGATATCAGTGAAAAAACTAAATTGATCATCTATGTTGGGTATGGTGTTTATAACCTTTATCCACAAAAAATGTCTGTCTATATAACTTCCCGTACATATGTCTATAGAGTAAAATTAATGCCTTGTTAATTATTTGAAGAATGTGTTTTTCTCTTCCTAGCAAGTTTCACTCCTAAATTTTTTTGCATCTTCGTTTCGTCCTATTATCCACTTCAGATATCTCTGGCCATCTCATAATTGTTCTGTGCTCAGTCCCAGTGTACCTTGTTCTCTTCATTGCGCTGACAGAGTTAGATAAACAGATAATCCTCCTCCATTGCCTGGGAGACCACTTTAAGCGGATTAATTGCAGAAGGGTCTTAATAGAATTGTATTGTCAAGTGATCTAAGCAGGAACCGTCATGCTGAGAGGGATTCTGTAAATACTTATTAGCTTATACTGAGAGCCTCTTGGGTCCTAATCAGCTCAGTTCACTGTGCAGCACTCCCATAAACTATTATATTAGAGACCCCGTGCTTTATTTCTCATCTTTATTTTCCTTTTTTGTCTTTAAGGGATAGTTTTTATACTGTATACAAGGTTATAACTGGGGTAACAAGATATTTTGATATCCTAAAGGCAAATAATACTAAAGGCCACATATATAAGTAGATCAGATGACAATTGAATTGCCTAAATTTTCAGTACACTGGACACACTCTGAATGGGTAATGCAAACCATATTTCTTAGTCATAAAGAACAGGACACACGCTCTTTAGTCATTAGCATGGGTTATATGAAGCTACCTTCAGGTGACTGGACACTTGCAAAAAGTGAAGGCTACAGGAACATTCCCTATTAAACCCTTTCCACGTTCTTATGGGGGGGGGGGGGGGGTTCTTTCTCTGATGATTCTTACATTAGGTCCCAGCTGCATAATAGCTACTGTGAATCCTTTAGCAGTTTTTGAATCAGTTGATGCTTTCTCTTTGCCTTGGAGGACCGTATTTGGACCCCACCAGATTGAAGAAGCAGGGCCAGCCTGTAATGTTGCTAGAATGCACTGGATTCTGCTGCAGGCAATCTCTTGGTGTGTAGTGTAAAGGCATGGAGCGAGCCACAGGATGGTTTACAGGTCCAGGGCTGTGGTCTTCTGGGACAAAGCCTTGTCTCTTAAGACACCTGCAAAGGTATGCTATTATGTAGGATTAAGCCAGAATGGGGTCTGACCTCTGCTTATCCTGCCGCCATACAAGATTCAGCTTTGAGTACAGACTTTTTAAACTTTCATGGTTTCAAGTGTGAATTCTTGGTGGCTGGAGCTGGGAGTGCCTTTTTTCAAACCTAAATTTGATGCTATTTTGCTATATTAGAGTGCATTTTGCTTGGTGCTATTGAGCCTGCTTGAGCCTACCACTGGAGTGCCCTAGAACAGTGGTCCTCAACTCCGGTCCTCAGGGCCCACTAACAGGCCAGATTTTAAGTATTACCTTGGGGAGATGCAGACTAGAGTACTGCAATCACTGAGCAGCAAATGATATCACCTGGGATGTATTTCAGTTATCTTGCAAATCTGGCCTGTTAGTGGGCCCAATAGGCCAGGGTTGAGGACCACTGCCCTAGAACACCTGAGCTGCCCTAGCATGCACTTCACCTGCACTGTTCTCGTTCTCATGTGGGTTACAGAGTCTGTTCACCCAGCTTCTTCCTCTCTCTGGGCATTCTTTCTGATCAGCAACAGCTCCTGCCCTTCCTCCATTGGCAGAGTACAGTGGCCTCACTGTGATACCTGGGTTTACAGCAGCTGAGGTAATGGGGATAATTCACAGATCATGACAGATCAAGGAAAAAGGATCAGTTGAGTTTTCAAGCTAAGACTTAGCACATAGCTCCAACAAGAATGTTAGTTTATCTACACAGGCTCCTAGTACATATTATTTTGATAGTTTTAATAGTCGCTTCCAAACTATCACCTCGCCTACTTCTGGCTACTCTGCTGTCCCTCCTGCCACATAAGTCTCTGCTTTCTTATCCAAAGACATTTTCTACCACAATGTCACATTTAATGGGCAGAATCACAAGCCTTATAGAGACCATTGATGGCAGGGGTCAAAACTGTGCCCCTTCGGCCTCCCCTCCAATATCAGTCTTTGAAATTGCCCTTGAGCCAGACACATTAGGTGAGGATGATCCTCTCCTGCAGAGGAAGCAGATTGGATGGCACATCTTGGGCGGAGATTTAATCCAAGCTTTAAAATACCACAGATGAACCATACCATGGATCAGCCGTGAGAAAAGGATTCTTTATATTGGGGTTTCTATCTATTTTTTTTTCTATTAGTTTAATTAGATGGACTTGTGTTTTTCAGCCTGACTAACTATGTAACCATTGATACCCTAATTATGTTGTATGCTTCATTAGAGCATCATGAGTTTGCACACTCCCAAAGTCTCTTAAATTGCCAAAACCAGTTAAGATTTTCCTGGTTCACCCACTAGTGGAGCCTGTCATATACTGCGAAATTGGGCTCATCTAGAGAAGATTTTAATTATTCTGATATACTTCTCTCAGGAATATCATAAAGGGAAGTTTCCAGCAAATGTGGGCACTTCCTGTGGTAGATCCTGCCATCCTTCCAAGGTCCTCACAGCCCCCATGGTGGATACTTTTCTGTTCAAGAACCCAGTAGAGAAGAGGTTGGATGCCTCCCTTTTTCAATAAGGAGCCCCACCATGCACCCTGTGGTTGTTTCTATGGACGTCTGCCAGATCAATCTGGGCTAAATGCATGGCTCAAGATGCCTTAGCCCACAGTCGGACTGTTTAACCTATGGCCTAATGCTAATGCATGAATGGCTTAGTGGATCGTTCGATATCCAGTCTCCTCTCTATCCATATGTGCAGGATCTTTTGGCTTAAAGTGTTACGAAACGCAGGATCCTGCATTCACTATATCTTGTCTCCCACAGTACACAGAACATGGAAATGCAATTATTTTAGTAAATGTAAACTGCTAAATACCTTTTCTCATCAGCAGTATATAGCAGTCTTGTGACTTCTATCAGTGTCCAGCCGAGCACTGGTTAAAGCTTATAGGAGGAGTTTTCAATCTCCTCTGACTGTCCCATGAGGCTGCATGACCCCTGACCCTTTGTCTGGACAGTGCTTATTGGCCCTGTACTAAACACATGCACCTTCCCAAAAAAAAAAAAAAAAGCTCTCTAGCAATACACACTAAACTGAGCATGTGCAGAGTGCCTCCTGGGGCTCTGTACTATCAGTACATGTATTGGGTACTTTGGAAGAAGGGGAAGATCAGAGAAGACAGGATCAAGCAGCCTTTTTACACAATGCACAGGATTAACCCCTAAAGTTCCACAGTGAGTATACCAAGCATGTGTTACTGCATATACAGACTGATTTTACTGTTGTGGGTTTAGTAACACTTTAAATGCTGGTCAGTTGAGCTTTCATTCAAGAAACATTTTGAACAGTTACCTTTTGAAGGCAAGCACCTGTTTGGTAAGTCCTTAGATGAGTACATCAAGTAGCTTACAGAAGGTAAGAGTACTTTCCTCCCTCAGAGAAAGAAGTCTTGCACCCCCACCAGTAGGAGTTCTACCCCTGAAGTTAGAAAATGTTCTTTTTACCCCCTCAGTCTTCAAATCTTGGGCAAGTACAAACTTTTGTAAGAACACATGGCCCTCAAAGCCAGCTAAGACTTGTTTAAGGCTTCTTTTCAGTGAATGGGGATGTCTGTTGACCTTCTGGTCCCAGAAAATCTCCAACACCTGGGTCCAAAGCATCATTTGCAGAGGCTGCTTTCAAAATAGCCTGTTTCCTGGAACAATGAGTAGATCTTCTTGCTGCTATCCAGCAACTCTTGCCTCAATGGGCCATTACCGTTTACCAACAGAAAAACACTTTCAAGGCTTTTTCTTGAACCTCTTTATGCTTCCCAAGCCAATTGGCATGGTCCAGCCCATTCTGGATCTCAACACTCAACTTGTTCCTGTGGGTTCAAAGGTTCTGCATGGAGACTGCCAAGTTGGTAATTGGCATATTGTCAAGTGAACTTTCCCAGGCATCAGCACCTGGATCGAGGAGAATGGGCTCTCCATCCAGAGGTCTTTCAACCCCTTTGTCACAGCTAGGGATGCTGAATGTATATCTTCTGGTGTCCAGATTCAACAAGCTAGACAGGTTTGTGACCAGGTTGGGTATTTGCAGTAGACCATGGGATCACTTCAACTACAGTATCTCACAAAAATGAGTACACCCCTCACATTTTTGTAAATATTTTATTATATCTTTTCATGTGACAACACTGAAGAAATTACACTTTGCTACAATGTAAAGTAGTGAGTGTACAGCTTGTACAACAGTGCAAATTTGCTGTCCCCTAAAAATAACTCAATACACGGCCATTCATATCTAAACTGCTGGCAACAAAAGTGAGTACAACCCTAAGTGAAAATGTCCAAATTGGGCCCAAAGTGTCAATACTTTGTGTGGCCACCATTATTTTCCAGCACTGGCGTAACCCTCTTGGGCATGGAGTTCACTAGAGCATCACAGGTTGCCACTGGAGTCCTCTTTCACTCCTCAATGACGACATCACGGAGCTGGTGGATGTTAGAGACCTTGCGTTCCTCCACCTTCTGTTTGAGGATGCCCCACAGATGCTCAATAGGGTTTAGGTCTGGAGACTTGCTTGGCCAGTTCATCACATTTACCTTCAGCTTTTTTAACACGGCAGTGGTCGTCTTGGAGGTGTGATTGGGGTCGTTATCATGTTGGATTACTGCCCTGCAGCCCAGTCTCCAAAGGGAGGGGATCATGCTCTGCTTCAGTATGTCACAGTACATGTTGGCATTCATGATTCCCTCAATGAACTGTAGCACCCAAGTGCCTGGCAGCACTCATGCAGCCCCAGACCATGACACTCCACCACCATGCTTGACTGTAGGCAAGACACACTTGTCTTTGTACTACTCACCTGGTTGTCACTGGTTGTCACCACACATGCTTGACACAATCAGAACCAAATCATTTTATCTTTGTCTCCAAGGACCATGGGACATGCTTGTCTTCAGCAAACTTTGTGGGCTTTCTTGTGCATCATCTTTAGAAGAGGCTTCCTTCTAGGATGACAGCCATGCAGACTAATTTGATGCAGTGTGCGGCGTATGGTTTGAGCAGTGGCAGGCTGACCCCCCACCTCTTCAACCTCTGCAGCAATGCTGGCAGCACTCATATGTCTATTTCCCAAAGACAACCTCTGGATATGATGCTGAGCACGTGCACTTAACTTCTTTAGTAGACCAAGGCGAGGCCTGTTTCTGATTGGCACCTGTCCTGTTAAACCGCTGTATGGTCTTGGCCACCGTGCTGCAGCTCAGTTTCAGGGCCTTGGCAATCTTCTCATAGCTTAGGCCATCTTTATGTAGAGAAACCATACTTTTTTCAGATCCTCAGAGTTCTTTGCCATGAGGTGCCATGTTGAACTGACCAGTATGAGAGAGTGATAACACCAAATTTAACCCACATGTGCCCCATTCACACCTGAGACATTGTAACTAATGAGTCACATGGCACTGGGGAGGGAAAATGGCTAATTATGCCAGATTTGGACATTTTCACTTAGGGGTGAACTCACTTTTGTTGCCAGCGGTTTAAACATAAATGGCTGTGTGTTGTTATTTTGAGGGAACAGCAATTTTACACTGTTATACAAACTGTACACTCCTTTACATTGTAGCAACGTGTCATTTCTTCAGTGTTGTCACATGAAAAGATATAATAAAATATTTTCAAAAATGTGAGGGGTGTAGTCACTTTTGTGAGATACTGTATATAAATCATTTTTTTTTTTCTTTGACCAGTGTTAGTTGAGCAACCAAAAAGCTACTCATACTCATTGAAAATGTATTCATACCCCCTGATATTTTCCAGATTCTGTCATGTTACAAACAAAAACATACAGTAAATGTATTTTATTGGAATTTTATGTGATAGACAAAAACAAAGTGGCACATAATTGTGAAACAGAAGAAAAATGATAAATGGTCTTCAGAATGTTTTACAAATAAATATCTGAAAAGTGTGGCGTGTATTTGTATTCAGCCTCCTGCAAGCTGGCTACACACTATACAATTTTCTTGTACAACTTTCCTTTAGGTTTACCAAAACCATATAAAATGAGGTCAAACCACTTTCAATGTGTATGCTATCAGGCAAGCCCTTGCATTACATAGTTGAAGGTAAATCTAAAGGAAATTGAACAATAAAAATTCTGAAATGTGTATCCAGCTTTACTCTATACTTCTAACTAAAACCTGGTGGAACCAATTGCCTTCAGAAGTAACCTAATTAGTAGAGTCCACCTGTGTGTTATTTAATCTCAGTATAAATACATATGTTCTGTGAAGCCCTCAGGGGTTTGTTAGAGAACCTCAGTGAACAAACAACATCATGAAGGCCAAGGAACACAACAGACAGGTTGTGGAGAATTTTAAAGCAGGGTTAGGGTATTAAAAAAAAAAATAAAAGCTTTGAACAAGGAGCACTGTCCATTTCATCATATGAAAATGGAAAGAGTATAGCACAACTGCAAACCTACCAAGACATGGCCAATCACCTAAACTGACAGGCCGAGCAAGGAAAGCATTAATAAGAGAAGCAACCAAGAGGCCCATGGTAACTCTGGAGGAGTTGCAGAGATCCACATGTGGAAGAATCTGTCCACAGGACAACCATTAGTCATGCACTCCACAAATCTAGCCTTTATGGAAGAGTGGCAAGAGGAAAGCCATTGTTGAAAGCCATAAGAAGTCCCTTTTGCAGTTTGGGAGAAGTCATGTGGGGAACACAGCAAACATGGAAGAAGGTGCTCTGGTCAAATGAGACCAAAATTTATATTTCTCTGTCGCTCATTGACAGACGTAGTCTTCTTGATTCACAAGAACTGGGTTATGTTGTCTCCGCAGGAGTAGGACTAGGCAGAAAGAAAAAACGTTCTGGCTCCACCCTAGGGGCAGTCCCAGAGGGTATATCCTCTTCCTGTCTGCTACAGAGAATCAGTTTTTTTCTGTCTAGTCAGGAGTAAGGACCTAAGTTCCTTGCTGGGATCTCTGGTCCTGGCAAGATTTTTTTTTAGAAAAAATATTTTTTTAGGTAGTTTTCTCCAGTGTTTTTTCCTGTGAGATCTTCAAGCAAATATGCCAGACTGGGCGACACTAGTGGTCACCCCAGCCGGCCTACGAGCGCGCGCAGACCATTGCATTGCGCTTGGTCGGCCGCGACACATTCAAGTAAGTATGCGGGGCCGGGCGACGGGCTGGATGTTGAAATCCAGTGGTCACCCCGGTTTCTGCCTACGAGCGCGTGCAGACCAGAGCTCCGCGCTGGGTCGGCCGCGACGGAGTCCCATTGGAGGGACTGACCTTGCGAGTTAAAAGTCTCGCTTGGACGCCAGGAACCAGAGAGTCGAGGCGTCCGGAGTGGTCCACAACCCCCCACCCTGGTGGAGAGGGTATTGTGAAGAGAGGGTGCCTGTCGGTTCGGTATGGTGAGTAAATGTTTCCTTTTTCCTCGTTATGAGGCAGTTTGGAATATGGGCCCCTCCATACATGGTCAGTATCTGTCTGACACTATAAGTCCCCCCTTGTAAATACAGCATGTGTTTGGTGGGAAGTGGACTTGGTTTGGGAGTTAACACTCTACCCAGCAGACTGCAGTATTGCAGCAGACATAGGAGGTATAATCCTACCTTAATTGTAGTAGACCTCCTGCAGATCGATAAACCGCCATTTAGCAGAATGCAGGTGGATGTGCTGGGAAAAACGATATTTCGGCAAACCGCCGCCATTTTGCTGTAGACCAGGTGCATGAATGTCCTCAGGTCACGCCGGCCGCCATGTTTTTGGAGTCTATTGTCTCCTGTATGGGGGCGGCCATGTTTGAATAGCCCAGCTAACCTCGTGGAGAGCTGGGAACGCCGGAAGGCGTACACAGGGGGCGGAGCCACTTCCTTTCTACCCGGGAAAACGAACACTGCTCTTTCCAGTCTGTAAAGACAAACGCTGACTGCAGTTGGTTGGAAACTTCTCTGCATCGGGTGGTGAGCCTTGAGGGTCCCTCTCTCTCTCTGTGGGGATCAAGAAGCAGGTACTCTGAGGGGCGCTATTGCGCTAGGGGGATACACATAAAAAAAAAAAAAAAAAGATGTTTTTTCTTTTTTACTGGCAAAGTGTCCTGGATTAACATGGACCCTGCCACTCATGTATCTCCACCAGATCCCTTCGAGGGGTCTGCAGGATCCTCCAGCACCCCACTGACAATTGAATCATTGTCAGCTATTATGGAAACTTTTGTGTCCCGGGTGGAAGTGGCTTGTCAGGGACAGGGCGCAAGCCCCCGCCTAACCCCATATTATCTGAAACTTCGGATTCAGAATCTGAGCCTATTTCTGCAGTTGCAGGTACCTCATCTGGGATTGGTGTCTCGGGTACTGTCTCTTCAGACAGTGAGGAGGATGTTTCGGCATCAGCCATAGCCCGAGAGGAAGCGTTGGTAAACGCACTCATTGTATCTGTTCAAGAAACCTTAAGATTACAGGGTACTCCATCGGAAATAGCTGAAACTGTAATCCCCTTTTGGGACTAAAAAACGCATCAAAGTGGCGAAGGTTTTTCCATTGCCCAAAGTTTGGGCAATCCAATCAAAGAAGAATGGAGTCTGCCAAAACGCACTTCTGCTATTTCTAAACGAATTAACAGACGTTATCCGTTTGAGGAAACCCTCATTAAGAAATGGACAGAACCACCTGTGGTGGATTCCCCAATTGCTAGATTGAATAAAGCCACGGTTATTTCATTAGAAGACGCTCCGTCTTTTAAAAGATCCGGTGGATCGCAAGATAGAAACTATGTCTCGCACCACGTTTTCCTTGATTGGATCAGCTTTCAGACCAATAATTGCTATTGGGCTGGTTTTGCAGACTGTAACCGAATGGACCAAATGGTTACGCCGGGACTTAGAAGAGGTCCCCCAGGCGGTATCAGATTTGTTGGAACAGATGATACAGGGGTTACAGTTTGTGTGGGATGCGGCGTTAGACGCCTCTCCATTTTTTGCGCGAGCATCAGTTTCAGCAGTGGTTCTCAGGCGTACACTGTGGCTAAAAGGTTGGTTAGCTGACCAAGGTTCCAAAAAAGCATTGGCTAATATCCCCTTTTCAGGAGAGCGTTTATTTGGAGCCAACTTAGATGAGATCATTAAGGATCTCACGGGTGGAAAGAGCACCTTTTTACCGCAAAATGCTAAGGGTAAAGGAATTCGTGAAAGACGAGGGCCTTCTTTCTCTGCTCACAAAAAGTTTTTTTCGCCCCGCGGGTGAAAAAATTAAGTCCTCTTAAGCTCCTTCAGGAGGCTTCAGGGGACGTTGGTCGGGCAAGCAAAAGCCCGCCCCCTCCAGACCTGAAGATAAGTCGACCAAAGCCTGAAGGTGCGCCCCCACCCATAATTGGGGTGGGGGGGCGTCTTCGCCGGTTCCCGGATCCATGGCTTTCCAGAATCCCGGATAAGTGGGTTTGCGAAATCATAAGATCAGGGTACAAGATCGAGTTTCGATCTCTCCCACCGGCGCGATTCTTCCCTTCCAATATCCGACTATCCCCGGATCGTTTAGAAGATCTGCGGAGAGCAGTCACGGATTTACTACAACAAGGAGTGGTAGTCCACGTTCCTTGGACAGAACGTTTTTTTCAAGGGTTTTATTCAAACCTATTTACAATACTCAGGAAAGAGGGCAAAGTGCGTCCAATTCTGGACTTAAGGGCACTCAATTCCTTTCTCAACATAAGAAAATTCAAAATGGAATCCATTCGCACAGTAGCAGCCTTCCTCCATTCAGGGGATGTCCTAGCGTCCATAGAATCTAGGACGCCTATCTTCACATTCCCATTTTTCGCAGGACATCAGCGGTTTCTACGTTTTTCCGTAGAAGAGAACCACTATCAGTTTGTGGCGTTACCTTTTGGTCTCGCCACGGCTCCTCGGGTCTTCACGAAGGTGTTGGCCCCAATGTTGGCACTACTGCGCCAAAGAGGCATATCGATTCTAGGTTACCTAGACGATCTCCTGCTTCATGCAGAGTCTCCTCAGACCCTGCTACAAAACCTAGAAATTACTATAATTTCTTTACAGGAATTCGGGTGGCTGGTGAACCAGCAAAAGTAATTTCTGGTTCCCACCCAGAGGCTCAAATATCAGGGTCTAATTCTAGACACGTTCAGGACAAGAGTTTTCCTTCCGGTAGGGAAACTCCGGAAGATTCAATCAGCAGTCCAGTTGTTACTATCCAACAGCTGGTCTTCCCTTCGGACTTGCATGAGGGTTCTGGGGTTGATGGTGGCTTCCTTCGAAGCAGTCCCATTTGCCCAGTCCCATACCCGAATTCTTCAGCAAGAGATTCTTCTCAGATGGAATCGGAATCCGGAATCTCTGGACTATCGGATCCGATTGAGCAAACAGACCAGAGAGTCTCTGGTCTGGTGGCTTCAGTCTCCGATACTCAGCCAGGGAAAGTCATTTCTGCCAATATATTGGACGATAGTGACCACGGATGCCAGCCTATCCAGATAGGGAGGAATTCTCGGTCTGTTATCCGTTCAGGGACTTTGGTCCCCGGAAGAATCCAGGTTACCGATAAATGTGTTGGAACTGAGAGCGATCAGACTTTGTCTGATTCATTGGACCGAGCAGCTCCAGGGCAGCCCGGTTCGGATCCAGTTGGACAACACCACGGCCGTGGCTTATGTCAATCACCAGGGGGGCACCAAGAGTGTCCGAGCGGCCAAGGAAGTGGCTTGCATTCTTCGCTGGGCGGAACTATTTGTTCCAGCTATCTCTGCGGTGTTCATTCCGGGGGTGGAAAATTGGCAGGCAGATTATCTCAGCCGTCAGACTCCGAATCAGGGGGAATGGTCCCTCCATCCAGAAGTTTTCCACCAGTTGTGCCTACGTTGGGGCACCCTGGATGTGGATCTGTTGGCATCACGATTCAACAGAAAAGTACAGAGATTCGTGGCTCGCTCCCGCGATCCTCTAGCAGAGACCGCAGACGCACTGGTCACCCCGTGGGGGCAATACCAGCTAATGTATGCCTTCCCTCCTCTTGGGTTACTAGACTTCTTCGCAGGATAGAGGAGGAAGGAATTCCAGTAATCCTGGTAGCTCCGGACTGGCCTAGTCGAGCTTGATACGCCGACTTGGTCAGACTGGTGGCGGACGTCCCGTGGAGACTTCCTCTCAGGGAGGATCTACTCTCTCAGGGACCGATCTTCCATCCTGCTTTACGATCGCTGGTTTTAAACGGCCTGGTTATTGAGACCCAGGTGCTGAAGGACAAGGGATTGTCAGCTTCAGTTATTCCTACTCTAGTTAAAACAAGGAAAGCGACTTCCAGAAAGATTATCATCGTACATGGAAGTCTTATATTGTGTGGTGTGAATCCCTTGGGTTCCATCTACATCTTTATTCGGTAGCCGGAATATTGGCTTTTCTGCAACAGGGAGTTGAGCAGAAGTTGGCCTTGAGTGTTATCAAGGGTCTGGTTTCAGCATTTGCTATCTTCTTTCAGAAGCCTTTGGCTACTCATTCCTTGGTGCGGAATTTCATCCAGGGGGTGCGACACCTGGCTCCGCCAGTGCACGCGCCGTTACCATCCTGGGATCTTAATTTGGTGCTGTCGGTTCTTCAGACACCTCCCTTTGAAAATATCAGGGAGATTCCCTTGCTTACTTTATCCCAGAAGGTGGCCTTCTTGGTGGCTATCACTTCTGCACGCAGGGTGTCAGAACTGGCTGCATTATCCTGTTGTTCCCCAGATCTGGTGGTTCATAGGGATAAGGTTGTTCTTCATCCGAATCCATCCATCCTTCCTTCCTAAGGTGGTTTCAAAGTTTCATTGAATGAGGACAGTGTATTGTCCTTCCTATGTCCTTAGCTCAATCATCCTCGAGAATTTGCATGGCATTCCTTGGATGTAGTTCGGGCGATCAGGATATATTTAAATACTACGGATTCAATTTGTAAGACGGATTCACTGTTTGTGATCACGGATGGCCCTAAGAAGGGGTTGCCTGTTCTGCTGCAAGCATCTTTAGATGGATCAGACAGACGGTGGTATAGGCTTATTTTATCTAAGGGTCGGGATCCCCCGTTCCCTGTTAAGGCGCATTCTACTCGGGCGCTTAGAGTTTCCTGGACCTTCCGCCATCAGGCGTCAGTGGTTCAGGTTTTCAAGGCGACTGTTTAGTCGTCGGTTCATACCTTTACAATATTGTATAAGGTTTATGTGATGGCATCGTCAGATGCCTCTTCTGGCCGCAAGGTTCCTGCAGGCCACTGTTTGAGGAGACTGTTGGTCTACCTCGAGGATTTGTAGGGTAGGTCTCATCTGTTTACTCGATGAGTCCTTTGATACTTCTGGTTGGCTCCGGTTGGGCCTTCTAGATTGGATTTTGATTTCTGTCAATCCCACCCCTCATTTGTGGCACTGCTTCTGGATGTCCCAGTTCTTGTGAATCAAGAAGACTACGTCTGTCAATGAGCGACAGAGAAAATCGGATTTTTGTAAGATCTTACCGTAAAATCCTTTTCTCTTAGCTCATTGACAGACGTAGTACCCGCCCCTCTATCATTGAGTTGGGTTGGGTTAAATTCTCTGTTGCTCCTTTGTGACAGAACTGATTCTCTGTAGCAGACAGGAAGAGGATATACCCTCTGGGACTGCCCCTAGGGTGGAGCCAGAACGTTTTTTCTTTCGGCCTAGTCCTACTCCTGCGGAGACAACATAACCCAGTTCTTGTGAATCAAGAAGACTACGTCTGTCAATGAGCTAAGAGAAAAGGATTTTACGGTAAGATCTTACAAAAATCCGATTTTTTGGCCTAGACGCAAAACACTATGTGTGACGGAAAATTAACACTGCACATCACACTGAATGCACCATGGGGATGCTTTTCTTCAACAGGGACAGGAAAGCTGGTCAGAGTTGATGGGAAGATGAATGGAGCCAAGTACAGGGCAATCTTAGAACAAAACCTGTTAGAGTCTGCAAAAGACTTGAGACTGGGGTGAAGGTTCACCTTGCAGCAGAACAACGACCCTAAAAATACAGCCAGAGCTAGAATGGAATGGTTTAGATTAAAGCATATTTATGTGTTAGAATGGCCCAGTCAAAGTCCAGACCTAAATCCAATTGAGAATCTGCCAAGCGAGATGTGCCAAGCAGCTGTAATTGCAGCAAAAGGTGGTTCTACAAATTATTGACTCGGGGGGGCTGAATACAAATGCAGGCCACACTTTTCAGATATTTATTTGTAAAAATGTTGAAAACCATTTATCATTTTCCCTCCACTTCACAATTATGTGCAACTTTGTGTTGGTCTATCACAAAAAAAATCAATAAAATACATTTACATTTTTTGGTTGTTACATGACATAATGTGGAATATTTCAAGGGGTATGAATACTTTTTCAAGGCACTGTATTAACTCTGGATCACTGGGCTTCCTTAACGTTCCCACTGTAGGTGATTTTCAGCCATGGAGGAGATTAACTACTGTGCCTACTTGGAATAAGCTGACTATACTGGAGTTTGGTTTGAAGAATAACTAAAGTCCAGATGTTGAATCCAAATGCCATTGAAGTCCATGTAGGACAAATGTTAAAAAATGGTAATGACCATTTTCCAAACTAATAGGCATTGGATTGTCAAAGAAATGATATGGGGGACTGGGCACTGCCCTGGGGGACATGTACCAAAACAAAACAATGTTTAAAAAAATATATGTTTGGTGGGGAGCAGCAATTTCAAAAATCACTACAACATTAACATTACAAATGCAAAATTTAAATTAATACAATCGGGTTGCCCTTAATCAGCATGTGAAGTGGCACATCTGTATAATGTATACAGCCTACTGCAGTAATACTGACATCTACAAATAAAAAAATGGTGGGGTACCTTTTCTGGGGGACACCATCCTGGGAAAGCCCCTTGTCCTGGTGTTGATGAGGACAAGATTTACTTCCCCAGAACCCTGGCACATTGGTTGGGGGGTCTGCGAGCTGGGGACTTATCAGAAAAGGGGGTAACAAGATACTAGCTTCTCCTCTTCCCCATGTGAATGAGTGAGGAGTACATGAAACCCAACAAATTCATGCGCATGCAAAAAAAAGTAAACCGTAAATAAAGACACAGTTTTCACACGTGTTATATTTTTTTAAAGGACATACGTACATTATGAATCACAACATCCAGTTATGCAGATTCACAACCATCAAGATGAACAGCAACCAACACTTGCCATAAAAAAATACAGCTGACTGGCAGACACGTCTAATCCTGTTGCAGGTCAACATTCCGGGGCTATGCCACTAAAAGTAAACAAAGGAGCGAGGTCCTCCAGGTGACATGATTGACCAAATATTACCAAAGAAAGCAATAGTTGCCGGCACCTGCCATATCCTTAGCAAATATTGACCGATAGGAACTTGTCGCACCTGTATATTGTACTTGTTAAAATATTTTGTATTCGAACTGAACTTAGAACTCATCCATAGTGCTGATGTCAGCTGGGTAGAGTTTCCTGACATTCAGCATTGAGGAAACATCTCCCCATCGCTGCTTCTGCATTGTGAAAAGCCACTCTGATCTTCGGTCTGTTCTTGCTGCCCTTACTGAAGTCTCTGGCCTTCAGACCTTCACCTGCCACCAGCATTTGAGTTTCATAAGTGACCATATCTTAAACTTACCTTGCATTCCTCCACACAGTTGCAACATGTCTAAATTCCAAAAGAGTGTATAGTCCCACTGCCCCAGGTGCCCACAGCTCACTTTCTACTAACGGCTGCTTGCAGTGTGTACCTTGATATGGCTGACATCTACAGCCAGGAATTGTGTCCTGTGCTCCTATGGCACTTTTCCACTGCAAGTACCAGCTCGGGTCTACTCGGCCCTGCTAGAGTCCCTAGCTCTGTCAGGTGTAGCCAGCTACTGTGCCATTTTGCAAGAGCACTGTGCCTTTTTAGTAAGCACTTATTAGTCTTGTACCCAGTTGAAGAGGACTTTATTAAATCTTTTTGGATTGGGCAGTGTCTATCTCAACAAAGCCCCAATATTCCACTAAGCCAACACTATACCATTAGGCAGTTGGAGGCCCTCCCTAAAGCAGGTCCTGGTCTTCATCTGTCTTAACTCTGACTTTGACCAGCAAGTCAGTTTGACAAAGTAGTCTATTAGAAGGGATCTGGTCATTTATAAGGTTGGATTTCTCAATCAATGGATAGAATGTTTGGGGCAAAAGGTTGTAGCTTTAGGCTACAGTTCTGATAGGCTGCTGGATGTTTTCTTTTTTATTTCCTGCACGGGTCTCCTGTTCAAACCCAAGCTTGACTGTTAGTCTACCTGCAAGGCTTGGAGCTCCAACTCCCTCAAACAAATACTGTAAACTTCTGCATTGAGGGACATACAGTAGGTTTCACCCTGTGTTTATATTTATAGTCTCCACACTGCTTGCTACAAAAATGAGGCATGCTGATCGTAGGAGGAGTTTTTTTTAGGCAGGCCTACAGTTCTCTTTGCAGTTATTGTTTAAGGTTGTCTAAACCCCTATGGGCAGCAGCATAACCCAAAGATAAATGACTTCCTGTGCTGTCCAATGGACACCAAGAAATAATTTTATGATGAATACAAAAATCCTATTTTTGTTTAGCGAGGTTCACTCTTTGATAAAGGAGGCTGCTAGCAGAAAGGTTGATATACAAAAACCCTAAGGAACTAGCGCCACACAATCAGTGCAAAAATGAATCACAAAGTGCAACAATTAGTCACATATCTATTGTATATAAAGTGAAAAAAAATCATAAATATATCAAACCTAAAGTGCAGTATAATATCACAATAAATATAAAGTATATACTGTATGTATAAAAGTGTATAAAGTGCAAAAAAAGTCTTGAAAAAGTCCAAAAAGCATATGTATTAAAATTCCTCCACCAATGACTCGGATTGTTGCCAAACTCTTTCCAGCCACCACCTCATAAAATTAGCACTCACCAGAAAATGTGCTATAAAATGTGTAGCAAGTTTAGCATGTCATCATAGGTAGGTGACATCCCGGGTAACTTATACATCCATCCACAGTGCTCTCCTCTCCAGTTCCCAGTACTGATCCAAGTTGCAGCAAATAAAGCTAGCAAAGCTGTTAATAGTGTTGTATTTATTGCACCATAAGAATCATATACATAGCACCCCAAACAGACTAATATATAAATGCAAAACCGCTGTAACTCCCATAGAAAGCCGCGTGACGTCAGCACCAAAGTCTTTTGCCAACGAGACAGAGAGACACATTAAGAAATAATTTCATAAAAAATAGTATACAGGACTATTAAATAGTGGATGTGTTTGGATTATTTTGAAGAATTAGGGCATTGTTTAGCTTCACTTTAATCTGCAATAGTAACTACGTTTTTACTCTTGTGACAAAAGTAAGCAAAGTAAATGATTTAACATCTATACATGCGTACATACATAAACTTACATACTGGTAAACATGCTGTTATATATAATTGTAAAGAAAAAAATCCCAAAAGTAGCTTGATTACGATTAAGAAATCCCTGAATCATGAATTCTTCTATGTAAACTGAACATCAGGTACTCAGTATTGTTCCTGTGCCAAATAAATATAAACCGCAAGTACAGTTTCTGACCATGAAATTGTTTCAGTGATTAATAGATATGTGGTAGGCTTTTCTTTTCAGCCCATTTTCCTCAGGGGCCCATGTGGTGTGCAGTCCACTGTAATGCTTTTTAGACTTGAACACCTTCCAAAAAATCGTGTGGGGTTATAACTGTGGGAGCTGCTTGTATGCATACAGCTGGGGCTTTTCTGTTTTTTTTTTTTCTTGACTTGTCTAAATGGACACAGAGATGACATTTTCTACCCATACTGATCGTTACACTGGGGTTGATTTACTAAAACTGGAGAGTGCAAAATCTGGTGCATCTGTGCATGGTAGCCAATCAGCTTCCAACTTCAGCTTGTTCAATTAAGCCTTGACAAAAAAAATCTGGAAGCTGATTGGTTTCGGGAGTTCCAGAGTTTGCACTCTAGATGAACCCCACTGTTTCAATAGGCACAGGGATAAACCAGAAGATGCCCTAGGAGCCAACTATTAGCAGATAGGGTGACAATGAAAACTTTTTTTTTTTTGCTAAACTCTGGGATAGACAAAAAAGAAATGATATAGCCCTTACCTCATCCAGCATATGCAAAATAGAATGCTCATTTTGTTTAGGGGGATCTAATAGAGGGCAATACCTAAAGCAGAGCTCCAGTGGCAACCTGTGAAGCTCTGGGGAACTCCATACCCAAGAGATTTGAGGCAGTGATGGAAAATAATGGTGGCCACACAAAATATTGACAATTTGGGTCCAATTTTTAAATTTTAACTTAGGCGTGTACTCACTTTTGTTGCTAGCAGTTTAGACATTGATGGCAGTGTGTTGAGTTATTTTGAGGGGACAGCAAATTTACACTGTTATTCAAGCTGTACACTCACTACTTTACATTGTAGCAAAGTGTCATTTCTTCAGTGTTGTCACATGAAAAGGTATAATAAAATATTTATAAAAATGTGAGGGGTGTACTCACTTTTGTGAGATACTATAGATCGATAGATATATATAGTATATAAACCGCACTGTTTATATTTGAAAAAGTATTTACCTATGCTAAACCTTTCATTCAATTTCTAAATTGTTGCATTTGTAAATTTGAAAAATCAGTATTGAAGGTAGTAGTGGTAAAAAAAAAAAAAAAAAAAAAAAACATTGTGGGTTCAACTATTTATTTTTTTTTAATTCTCCTTTTTAATTCTCCTTTAAAGTACAAGTAAACCCTCCTATCGTTTTCAGCCAAGGAAGCTGCCATCTTGGCCTATGTTTAATCTTCAACTGCCATGGTGCTGCACATGTGATCAGTTATGACACCAGCCATTGGATGATTTGACAGTTTGGTTGAGAGTACAACCAAAGTGACAGTTACATTCCCGGCACGTACTGAAATTTAACTGTTTTCTGAAAACGTTAAATCGATGGGTTTACTTCCGCTTTAAAGGAGGCATGTCCTTTGCCTACAAACGTTTGCTAATTGGTGTCTCTCGTTTCCCATCCCAAAAAATTGGGAGGTATGAGTTCACACCGCTGGAGAGATCCTGCTAGAGCACAAAATAAGGTATTTCTCCTTATTCTGGCATTTCCAGACATAACATTCATTTAACCTTTGCAGTGTTCCTGGGGTGGGGGGTTTCCCATTGCAAGGGTTTTTAATTTCTTCAAATTCCTGGAGTTAGGCTTTAACTAGAACTGACGGGTTTTAGGAATGATGATTAAAGCATTTGTTACCCTAAAAGAAAAAAGGATCTTGTTCCCTTAAAGCATGATATACAACACAGTGCTTGTGCAGTGTAATTTGGCCCACTGTACCATTTAAAAAAACCTGGCTGATCCTGCCAGTTTCTACCCTCCCCCCTGTACACTGACCACGGTATATCATGGCTGCTGATCCCTGACACCGTGGTCAGTGTACGTGCCTCCATCACCTGCAGCTATCTCCAGCTCACCTCTGTCCTCCTCCCCCTCCCCTCCCCTCCCTGCCTGCCAGCTCTCACAAGTGCCGGTCTGCTCCCCTCCCAGCTTCTACAAAACCATGTTATTTTTACACTTTTCAGTCTGTGAGATAGCAACCTGCACCTAGTTCCTGTGCTTTATTAAAAAAACACAGATTTCTACCTGTTTTCACAGCGCCTAGCGGTGCTCACGTGACTCCCGGCTCTTTCCTCCTTTCCTCCCCGGCTGATTTCAGAGGAAGTTCTCAGGCCCGCCCAAGATGTCAGATGGAAAGAGGAGAGAGCCGGGAGTCATGTGAGCATCAATAGGAGCTGTGAAAACAGGTAGAAATCGGCTTTTTGTTTATAAAGCACAGGAACTAGGATACAGTTTGTAATCTAACAGAGGGGATGGTGTAAAGATCACATAGTGGCTTAACAAACACTTTAATACATAAATAGCAAATATCAATAGCTTCTCTGATTCACTTGGTATGCAACAGGACTTTCCCTACCTTCTCAGTGTTCATCAGTATCTTTCTATTAAAGTATCTCAAGGCAAAGTTAAAAAAAAAAACAACATATGCAGTACGTGTCTGCAATATATGCATATTTCGGCATGTTTTATCCCTTTAGGCTCAATTCCCATGCGTTGAGGGTCTTTGGTGGTTTGTCAGGCTATTTACTTGAGCGTTTTTTGTTTTTTTTTTCAAGTTACTAGACAAAAAAATGTGCGATATATGCATTTCCATGCGTTTCTCAGGTGTTCCCATTGAGGTCTATTGAGGCCAAAATAGCTTCAAGCTTCAATCTCAGAAGAAACTCATGTATTTGAGCTACAAGCTTCAAGCAACACTGCTCAGGTGTGAACAGGCACATTGAGAACTATGGGGTTTTGGATGCTGAGCATTTTTTTAGCTTTGAGCGACAACTTTCTCAGGTGTGAATGAGGCCTAAAAGTATCTGCAAGTACAGAACAATACCAGTTGAACTGCCAGAAATGCATTCAGCTCCTAAGCCGCATTGAGTGCTGACAACACACAGCATTTTTGTGGTGTCATTCCTGCCCAATTGGTTGTTTGGCAAACTAGTCAATTTGTCCCACTCTTTTATCTCCATTCTGTAGTTCCAAACTAAGAACTAGGATAAAATTATCAGATTTTCAAAATCAAATTAAATCAAAATCAAAAATCTGAGGACACCCTACTGACCACACCCACTTTTAACCACATCCACAAAACCACACCCTCATTTGTAGTCACGCTTACAAAATCACGCTCCAATTTTTAACATACCCTGAAACACAGGGGTCAGGAGTAAGTCCCACACAAAGATCAGGGTCAAGATTAAGTACCTCACAGAGTTCAGGAGTCAAGATTAAAGAGGAGTTCCGCCTTCCCCTAAAAAAATTAAAAGTCAGCAGCTACACATACTGTAGCTGCTGACTTTTAAAATTAGGACACTTACCTGTCCTGGAGTCCAGCGATGTCGGCACCCGGAGCCGATTTTGGTATCCGCTCTCGGGTGCTGCCGCCGCCATTCTGGGAAAGGGAACCCGGCAGTGAAGCCTTGCGGCTTCACAGCCAGGTCCCTACTGCGCATGTGCGAAGTGCGCTGCACATTCCTATTGGCTCGGCGGCAGAGGGAAGGAGGAAGGGGCCGAACTTTCAGGACACTGCGCCGCGGCCCGTGTCCCAGAAGAGGGGAAGGGTACCTGTCAAAAACAGGTACCCGTTCCTCCCTCCCCCCTGAAAGGTGCCAAATATGGCACCGAAGGGGGGGGGGAAGCAAAATAGCGGAATGCCATTTTTGGGTGGAACTCTGCTTTAAGAAACACTCAGAGTTAAGGAGTCAAAAGTAAGTAACACACCAAGTTCATGGGTCAGGATTAAGTGATGCACAGAGTTCAAGGGTCAAGATTAAGTAACCCAGAGGGTTCAGGGGTGAGAAGTAATTAACGCCCAGAGCAAAGAGTCAGGATTAAGTAATGTACAGACTTCAAATAGTATTAAACCCAAAACCAAAAATGTCATATATTGCAGCTTACCAATTATTAGATGTGGTGGCTGCATTACTTTTCTTTTGTAAGCTTTTCCCCCCCTCTGTTTTCACCTGGTGATCTGACCAGTAACACGCCTCCTGTATTAGAGTTCCCCCACTCTGGATGGAGGAGCACAGGAGGCACAGCATTGTCAGTCGGGGGGATGTTATTGTATTTTTATCTGCTAGTACATCTAACAAATTGAAGCTAAATTCCAGCTCATAGTTTATAATCAGTTACCCTAAAAGAGTTTTCTTCATTTTGGGATAAAAGTTTTACATAAATAAATAAAAGCTGATTCTTGTAAGAAACCATACCAGTGTTAAATGGTTTATTTCATCCCTGTAAAGTGATAAACCTTTACAAGAGCTTGTGCTTTTGAAAAACAACAGACTTACTGGCTGGATTACTAGGTGAAAATAGAAGAAAGCCTAAAAAAAAAAAAAAAAAAATACAGCCATCACATCTGATATGCTATAATATAATACATGTTTGATTTTGAGTTTAATACTGCTTTTAGTGGTTAGCTTAGTAGCAAGTAACTCACAGATTACGCCTCTTGTTCTGGTCATCCCCAGCATCGTCCTGGGCCGCTGGGCAGTGTGTAAACATTGCAATGTGCAGCCTTTAACTCTAGTCGCAGTGCGCATGTGTTGATCCAAAATAGGGCGACCTGCTTGTGCACAGTGACATGGATCACCATGCATGCGCAAGCCTCTCTAGCTGTGCCATTTTGACACTTACAGACTTCAGTTGAAGCCTGCACCCTGCAATGCTTACTCTATAATGCCTGGCTCCTGGGAATGAATCCGAGGATGCCTGTAATGGATGGGGATGAATATTAACCTTAAGCTGGCCATTGATGAATCAAAATTCAGTATAGCGTGGACCACCCACATTTCCTTCCATCAGCGGCTGCAGCATTTATCAGCGTATTCTGACAGTGGAATACAATAACATACCTCCCTTGTGTGAATTAAAAAAGCTGGTAATTTTTATTTTTTTTTTCAATCAGCCCATTGGCTGATTAAAAAAAACAAAACATTTATGGCTAGCCTTAAACTAGGAGGACTATTAAGACACCAAGAAGTTTGCACAGGACAGCTCAGAATTTTACGTGACCAACAGGTATTTTGTTGCACTTATCAGACAGATATAAGAAAACAATTTCATTGGTATACAGTATTTACCAGACCAACTTTAGCAAATAAGAGTCAATCAGAGTTGACCTACTGTATACTCTCCTAACTGTCAAAGGACAACTGGAAATTCTAGTGGAACCCTCATAACCAATGCTTGCATGTACCAGAATGTTTCTGTATTCTCCTGTAGCTCTGATTTTCTAAAAAGTTGGCAGTGCGTTCAACAAGGACAGAGTCTCTGTAAACAGAGGGGATTCCGTTTCTGGGAAATGAACCACTAATCCAATCAAAGTAATTGGAAGCAGAGGAACTACTACAACCAGCATTATAACATTAACCAAAAGTATATAGATACACACCAGTATGGAAATACAAGTGTTATATAAGAAAATAAATAATACTAATTTGTACATTGGATGTATTTTACTATTATTAACAGTAAGGGGCACAACATGAGTCCTGGTGGAATTATGCACATATATCTGAGCATGTATAGTTAGGAATAAGGATATATCCAGAAGGATGTTGCAGCAAAGTTCAGTTGCTGGAGTCCCTGAGGATGATTATGGTGCAATGCCTGTCTTTGCACCAGTGACCTGAAAAAAATATCAGCAGTAATGGGGGAGATCATCTAGCTGTTGTCCAACCAGCCTGGAACACAGTTTCTCAGCAGCAGAAACTGTGGTGTGGCACTGGATCTCGTCGCCTATCTACTCTGTTTCTTAGTACCTAGGAGTTTCTAATCTGTCATGCAACTGGAGTGTATTGGTGACCTGAAAACAAGATCGGCAGTAATGGGGTGATCCTCCAGCTGTTGTCCAACCAGCCTGGAACACAGTTTCTCAGCAGCAGAAACGGTGGTGTGGCACTGGAACTCAGAGCCGCTTATCTACTCTGCTTCTTAGTACCTAGTAGTTTCTAATCTGTCTTGCAAGTGGACTTCTAACTACCAGAAGTGTCTGTTGGATGCCTAAACTGGCTCTAGCCTATCTGGGATTTGAACCCTGAGCTAAAACTAGCTATACCATGTACGATCAGTAGAGACAGGGTTAACTAAAATAACAGCAGCTGTATATAAACGCTATTGCAAAAAACAGGTTCATCTAATATACTGGAAGATGACCACTACATTCGTACAGTAATGGCTGCTGTTAGAAATCACAGCCCCATATAGCTCGCCTCACCTGTCATATTAGGACCTGCAGCTCTGTTTCTACAGCCACTGCACCCTTATAGAATAATAGGCTGCTCCAGATGCACAAACTGCTTAGTTACACTGTATGAACATGCAAACCCATGTGAATATAAATTAATTGACAAAAAAATTGTTTTTTTTACAATTTTTTAATTTTTTTGTACGCTGCTGAGCATCAGGATTTGGTGAAAATATCAGCGGTCTAAACAGATCCATGATGTCTCACTTTTTATACAGAGAAAGGGACTGAGGACATAGATTCTTAAATCCCTTTTTGTGCTTCCTCAGCTGCACTGGACAGTGAATGAAAAGAAAGCGCTCTGTACAGAGGCTCCTGTTCATTCATAAACTGAAACATAGTAAACATAATTTACTATGATTCAGTTAGTTATGAATGCAGTGAGGCACTGATCATGACCAGTTCTCCATCCTGAAAAGATCCCCCATGTCCCCTTTAGCAGCAGGCAGGAGGGAGAGGAAGGAACCCAGCGGCGCTGCAGGAGATATGGGCACACATGGGGGCCCCAGGCAGTTGGGAGAATCAGACAGTGGACAGAGGGGTGATCTGTGAGGCAGAGAGGGTAAATACAGTAACCAAGCGACCGTGCAGCTCTCTCTACAGCAGCTGAAAGCCAGTGGGAGGAAGAGGAGGAGAAGCCAGATTTCAGCTGCTGCAGGTGGGAACTACAGATGGTCTGTTCCAGTACATGGCTCCTCTCTCCACTTCCTCATTCTGGGGTTTTTTTAAAAGCCAGCCTTCCAGAGACAGGAAGTGCTAAAACATAATTATACATAACACTGTGATATTAGCAGCAAACAGTAGAGGGCAGCAGATTCCTACGCTCGTTACCAGCAGGAAATGAATTGAGCAACCATTCTACAGCTTTAGGAATCAGCTGATCTGTGGCTATTAATTGGGTTGCTGGACCTTAAAACTCTGCCTCTTCAGTGTACTGTATTTTTATAACATACGTACTTTAGCTCCTTAAGTTGTATGACAAGCATTTTCATTTTTCAATACTGACAAGATTATGCTAAAATAATAATGCGTGTTTTGCACTATGGATGAGCACATAATCGATTATATGGCCATATAAATGTAATAAATTAAATATATATAACACTGTTTTTAGATTCTTTTCCTGAGGTTAAGTGAGGACACACAAATAGACCACACATCTTTTATCCACACAGTGCAAGTGACATGCTGTGGTTTGTGTGTTTATATGAGTCTTGATTTTCTAAGTCACTTTGCAGTAAAATGTATACAAGTGTTTGTCATAGAACAGCTCATTTAAAGTAAACCTTTTTAAGAAAAATATGCTACCAATGCTGGCTTCCTTCTAAAAAAAATGCTAGTTTCCTGGCTTTAACGCTTAACTCTGGCATCAACTTTCCCATTACAGGGACCTTTAACCACTTTAAGATCGGAAGGATTTTCCCCCTTAATGACCAGGCCCTATTTTGCGATTCGGCTCTGTGTTAC
Organism: Pelophylax lessonae; assembly: GCF_965119305.1. Lineage (NCBI taxonomy): Eukaryota > Metazoa > Chordata > Amphibia > Anura > Ranidae > Pelophylax > Pelophylax lessonae. Next base: position 241,302,474 of record NC_138769.1, read on the forward strand.
TTTAACGGACAATTGCGCGGTCGTGTGACACTGTACCCAAATAAAATTGACATCCTTTTTTTTCCCACAAATAGAGCTTTCTTTTGGTGGTAGTTGATCACCTGTGCAATTTTTATTTTTTGCGCTATAAACAAAAAAAGAGCAACAATTTTGAAAAATAAAAAAGAATATTTTTCACATTCCGCTATATAACATTTCCAAAAAAAAATTTTTAAAAATCAAAATTTTTTAACATTTTAAGCCAATTTGTTTTCTGCTACATATTTTTGGTAAAAAAAATCGCAATAAGTGTATTTTGATTGGTTTGCGCAAATGTTATCGCGTCTACTAACTATGGGAAAGATTTATGTCATTTTTATAGTTTTTTTGTTTTTTTTACTGTTTTTTTTTTTATCTGAGTTTTTTTGCTGGACTGCGACATTGCGGCGGACATTTTTGACACTTTTGGGGGTACCAGTGACATTACTAAAGTAATCAGTGCAAAAAAAATATGCACTGTTACTGTAATAATGACACTTGCAGGGAAGGGGTTAACAGTATAGGTGACCAAGGGGTTAAATGTGACCCTAGGGGAGTGATTCTAACTGTGGGGGGGGGGCGTGGCTTCTGAGATGACCATAGAGACATGTAATCCTATATAGAAGGATCACATAATCATTGCAGGGAGAAGGACAGTCACTGTGTTTACAACAGCCGACCGTCCTTCTCTCTCTGCGGGGAACGATCGCGGGTGTCAGGCGGCAATCGGAGCTGCCTGACACACGCATTGGCTTCCCCGCTGCCGAGTGGGGGCGGAAGCAAGCAGCCAGCAGTACGCGCTCGCCCCCTAGCTTTAAGCGCGCGACCGACGTAGACCTACGTTGGTTTGCGCAGGAAAGCCACCCTGCCGCAGTAAAAAGGTGGTGAGTGGTCAGGAAGTGGTTAAGTGGCTAAGTGCAATTATTCTAGCTTTCTCTCTTAAAGCAGATATAACCTCTTTGATTTAAAGTGATTGTAAAACCTCTTGGTTTTTTTGAATAAAATAACAATCGTGTTATACTTGCCTGCTTTGTGCAGTTGGTTTTGCACAGAGCAGCCCCGATCTTCCTCTTCTCGGGTTCCCCGTCGGTGCTCCTGGCTCCTTCTCCCGGTCAAGTGCCCCATAGCAAGCCGCTAATAAAATGGTCATTAACTACAGGGACCAACTAGTTATATACTAGCTGTTGTTGAAAAAACAGGCACTATGAGGTCTGACTACAGTATGAGCCAGTTGCGCACAATCAACGCCAGGAGAGAAGAGCAATGGCATTGAAATATACGTCTGGTCAAATATTTTGAATAGGATGGGAAAGGATTAGAAATCACGACGACAATGGTTTAACCACACTATAAGGAAAATCTTCAACAGAGACACAGAAATAAATAAAAAGCTGACTAGCTTTCTCCCACAATAATGAAAAAAAATTCTGTCAGTGTTGCTGTTGGCAATTGTCTGCTTACTTTTTGCCTGGTGAAACCATTGTCACAGGGACGGTATGCAATTTAAAATCTCTCTGACACAGTCCGGGATAGTAGTAAAAACCTGCGATTTGAAAATCAAGGCACCACACTAAAGTGTTAGAGTCCAAAATTTGGTTTTATTCCAAACGTTTGGCTACAGCCAATGCATTTTGGGAACCTTACATTGTCCCTTTCATCAAGGCTTAAGATATTCAGTTTCTGCTGGTAAGGACTCAATATATTAATTTAAACTCTTTGTTGTGAGTGCTCTAACATATTCAAAATTAAAGAGGTTGTAAACCCAATTTTTATTTTTTCAACCTGAAAGAGAAAAACATAATGAGCTAGCATACTAGCTTTATTATGAAATACCTTAGAACGAGCCCTCGCCGTGCCGCCCGCTTACCTCTATGACGGGCGACATGTTCAGTCGCCCGTCTACCGGGATCGCGGCACCCGGCCATCTAATTGGCCAGAGCCACGGTGACGTCCCTTCCGCACACGCGTGCGGGAGCCAATTGTCACGGCACGGGGCCGTTCCTTCAGAGCTCATGCGCCAGTGATGTCACTGGCTGCATGTAAGGTAAATATCTCCTAAACGGCACATGTTTAGGAGATATTTACAGTACCTATAGGTAAGCCTTATTATATTCTTACCTATAGGTAAAAGTTGCAGAGGAGGGTTTACTTCCTCTTCAAGAAAAAAACACAGAAATGAATTGTTGGGGGTGAATATACTCTTGTATTTATATTAGCAAGCTAGCAATCTTTTAGAGGTTTTAACTTCTGTACCAAATGTACATTATGTAACTGTTATTTAGCATTTTAAGTTTATGTTCTCTAGTTTTCTTCCGGAGCCTTCACTGTCTGGCACTTATTTACTTAAGCGATTACTAAATTTTGATAAAACTTTGTTGAAGCAGTACACCGCCTTGAATATCTATAGACCGTAACTACTGCTAGTAAAGGAAATAAAAAGAATACAAAGATCATGTAAAACTGAAAGCTCAATATGAATGCATTAAAACAAAAATGTCAGATTTTTGATGGTGCCCATGTGATGGAGGGAAGGACAACAGATATCAGATACAATGCCAAATTGGCCACATTTAAACAACCGCTTGTAGTAACATCAAGATATATTGAACTAATGCTTGCACATAAAATGAAAAGGATCAAATGGATCAAAGAAGTAGTGTGTGATTGGGGTGACTAAACTCAAGCAGTTGGAGCATTTGCAATGAGTTGCGCCAGTCTAAAACTGTATTTTAGGGCATGGCAGCTCACTTTTATTAAATAAACTGAAAGTTCACATGTACATCAGTTGCCCACATGGGTTTTTTTTCCACAAAATGTGCACAAACTAAAATACTGAGCCTTCTGGCTCACTTGTTGGCTGCACTGCTGCTCCACTTACTAGTCCTTTTGACTGTGTTGTCCAGCTCTCCTGTAACACTTGGCTCTCTAGCCTTTCGTCGCAGTGCCCTGCTGCACGTCCCACCTCTGATCTATGGATTAAGGTTCTCCTGACACCCAATAGGAGCCGACCTGACTCCTGGAACTAAGACCTACTGTATCTGGGCTCCTCTGACCCCTCGGTGAGACCCTTTGTCTCTTGGCTTCTGACTGGGCCTTCTGACTCCTTGATGAGATCTCTGTCTCGTGGTTTCTGGCTGGGGCCCCCTGACCCTGGATGAGGCCTTCCGTCTTTCACACTGGGAGCGGTTTCCAAACTAGAAGCTGTCTCCAAACTGGGAGCTTTGAGCTATTGAGTAGATAATGACCCCCCAAACTGGGAGCTCTGAGGTTTTCTTAGACCTGAGTATATAATGACTCTGCACATCTGTGCAGTCAGCCAGGTTGCTTACGTCTAGCAAAACCCAGACACAGAATTGAATGTTCCAATCCAGAACTACAGAACCTAGAGAAAGCCAAAAACACAGCTTTCTCCACTCAGAAATGATAGTTCTGAACCTCGCATAGTTCTGAACCTAATCCTAAATGCAAATCCTGTGTCACATTTTCCCATATTCTTACAGTGACAGGGCCTCCCTCTGTCACAGTAGATAAAGATGATTCTCCAGCCATAGCTCAAGGCAAATGGTAAAGCAGATAGAAACCAAGGATGGGAGCAACTGAACTCAGAGTATGGAAGGAGGGCAAAGGTGGAGGGGCTAGGAATCATCTAGTGAATGATGTCGGTCTGGACATTTATATATCTATAGAGAACACATTCATTCCCTGCTTCCCTAATCTTTATACCTCTTTTTGTTTTATTTGCCAAAACTGTAACCCACATTTTCCAATTATCAAGACAGTACCTGTGGCAGTTTTTTCGGTCATTGTTTTTTCTATTTTGGAAAATGGAAAATGGTCACAAATTTTATGGCATCTATGTTATCCATGGTGAAATTCTGGTAGTACAGCATGTAGGATGCTTTGGATTTAACAGAAACATTCACTGAATAAATGGTTGAGCAGTTAAAAAGCTTCAAGAGATAGTTTAATATTATGGCATTTCCAAAAAGTGCAAATGGCAGAATTGCAAACTTCAAAGGCTAAATTCGCTTTTTTTTAAGAAAATATCCTATGTGCACAAGTAAGTTAAAGGTCGTCCCCTTCAAAATGCATACCTAACCTATATCAAAGCATGCAGCTAACCTTGCAATCGGCAAGTCCCCTTTAAAATAAGGTATATAGTACCCCTTGTTTACACATTGACAAAAAAGTGAAATTGTAAAAAAATACACAGACACCAATAGTAAAAAATTTTTAAAAAAATGTTCCGTGGTGTAAATCCAACATCAATCATGTCGTCCAGTGATGTAGATCTATTGTCAATCATGATGAGCAACACCCTGTTAACTCTTTGCAAATGGCAGTCCCAGGGAGCAGGTATTGATCAAGCATGGTGCTGATATGGGATGCCTACCTACCACATTTTTTACAATGTGAAACAACCCAGTGGATGGGAGTTTATTAATTTAGTAGCAGAAGTGATACAGCCCCTAAATTAATGACATTGAACTGCAGCAGCTGGAATTTCGACCTAGTAAACTGCCCAAATCTGGCTATTTTGTTCACCTGTTAACCACTTGCTGATCGCTCACTCGAGCTCTACTGCAGCAAAGTGGTTAGTTATCATCCAGCGCTGCTCTTCCCTGATCGTCGGGGAATCGAGTTTGGAGATCTGCCCGCTTGTATAAACAAAGCGGTGGATCTCCTAAGTGACAGACAGGGTCAGATTGCAGGGTTCAGCATAGCTGAACCTGCGATCTGTCCTTGTGTCACTCAGTCACCTCCCCCCACACATGTTAGTAAGCACCAGGCATACATTAACCCCTCCCTCTCCAATAAAATTAACCCCTTCCCTCCCAGTGTCATTTTTACAGTAACAGTGCAAACCAACCAGGTCTACGTCGGTCGCACGCTGGAAGCTAGGGGGCGAGCGAACGCCGCTGGCTGCATGCTCCCGCCCCCACTCGGCAGCGGGGAAGCCAATGCGTGTGTCAGGCGGCTCCGATTGCCGCCTGACACCCGCGACCGCTCCCCGCAGAGAGAGAAGGACGGTCGGCTGTTGTAAACACAGTGACCATCCTTCTCCCTGCAATGATCATATGGCTCATGTGATCCTTCTTTATAGGATCACGTGTCGCTATGGTCATCTCAGAAGCTACGCCCCCCCCCCCCACAGTTAGAATCACTCCCCTAGGGTCACATTTAACCCCTTGATCACCTATACTGTTAACCCCTTCCCTGCAAGTGTCTTGCACGGATTACTGTAGTAATGTCACTGGTACCCCCAAAAGTGTCAAAAATGTCAGTCAAGGGTCCGATCTGTCCGCCGCAATGTCGCAGTCCCGCAAAAAAAATCACAGATCGCCGCCATTCCTCGTTAAAAAAAAAAAAAACACCAAAAATCTTTCCCTTAGTTAGTAAACGCAATAACATTTGCACAAACCAATCAAAATACGCTTATTGTGATTTTTTTTTTACCAAACATAGAAAAACAAAAAGAAAACAGTAGCAGAAAACAAATTGGCCAAAAATTTAAAAATATTTTGATTTTTACATTTTTTTGGGGGGAATTTCATATAAACAAATGTGAAAAATATTGTTATTTTTTCAAAATTTACGCTCTTTTTTTGTTTATAGTGCAAAAAGTAAAAATCGCACAGGTGATCAAATACCACCAAAAGAAAGCTCTGTTTGTGGGAAAAAAAGGACGTAAATTTTGTTTGGGTACGGCATCGCAAGACCGCTCAATTGTCAGTTAAAGTCGCACAGTGCCGAATCGCAAAAAGTGGCCTGGACGTAAGACAGCAAAATCCTCCGGTGGGAAAGTGGTATTAAGCGAATCTCAATCTGCTAGAGCTGGCCCAAATCCAAAGCTCATCCCTAAAGCTCTATGCACACAGGACATTTGCCCAGCTCTCCTAAATACCTTTCCTCCTGACAGTGGCTCTTTGGCAGGAAAAAACACTTGACATGTGAAAATGCGTGTAAACAGAGCTAGACACAGTTAGGCACATCAAGCACTTGGGCAATAATGTATTTCATTGGCCAGAATGATAGCTTATTCCAGCCATTGAAATGAAGTAACGCTCAATCGCTCGACGCATTTAATGTAGATGCATGTTTAGATGCGTAATAGGCCTGAACCAAGCACACATTGAAGTAGCAGCCAAAACCAATCTAAGAGCTACTAGAAAGTGTACTTTAAAATAGAAGGCTAAAGCCATCAGTTTATTTCAGATTGGCCAGTGGCAAAACAATTTCATAGTGTAGTCTGCAGGACTCTTTTGTTTTTCCAGTACCGTAACCACACTATATTGTCTTAAAAGTTTAATAAAACCTTAAAATTGAGTGACCAAAAACACTTCAAAACCAAAACTCCAGATTCCCCCAACCCCTTCCCATCCCAGTACCCCCGGTTTTGCCCAAAATAATGTTTGGTAGTAATTAGTTAGCCAACACTTGAATAAGCGAGCAGTAAATGAAAAGTGTAAATTAGGGTATATTATCTGAGATACACAAGATATATCTGAGATAGTCACAAATATTGTTCTGTGGCTGGGCAGTATGATGAGGAGACAGTGTAAGATGGAGAGACAAGTTCGTTTTTATTGTGTGCTAAAAATGAGAGTGTATTATTTCAGAGAAAATAGTCATGACAGTATAGTGGATGGACATTATGTAAGCAGGTTCTTTAGGCTGAAATGTAAGAAAGATAGAGAGACAAGGCAGTTTTTTATTTTGAATTTAAAATTAGAGTGTATTATTTTACAGGGGCAGAGAATAACCACAACATTTTTGAGTGCAGGGACACTGAAAGTGGCCACAAACTTGGAGATATAGAGCATGATTTTCCCTTTTTTTCCCCACTTTTAGGTGCACTGGAATAGGCCAGTAGTGGTAGCAAGTGATGGAAATATTTGCCGGCCTAGTAATGAAGGAACTGGTAATGCTGGCAGGAGAAGGCCAGGAGAGGTGTCAGGAGCTGGTAATGGTGGCAGGAACTTGTAATGATGACAGGCCAGCAGAGGAGGCAAGAGCTAGTAATGGTATCAGGATGAGAAGAGATGGCAAGAGTTGGTATTGGTGACAGGCTAGCAGTTGTGGAAAAAGCTGGTAATGGCGGCAGGCTAGGAGAGGAGGAAGATGTTGGTAATGCTGGCAGCAGCAGGCCACTAGAGTTGTTAGGAGCTAATAATGGAGGCAGGCCAGCAGAGGTGGCAAGATCTGATAATGGTGTCAACAGTTGGTATTGGTGGAAAGTAATTTTTTGTTATCTGCCCTCCACTCAAAAAAATGCATCAGCTGTGGGGGCTGTGCTGATCCAGCACTGGTTTATTTTTATGAATGTGATCCAGTCAACAGTGTCATGGGACAGGTGGTTTTGTCTGTGTCACGTATCTGGTCGGTGAGCCTGATGTGTAGAGGAGGGCCTCTCGTACAGCTGTGGTTCGAGGGCCACTGATAGTGAGACAGCAGCCACAGGAGCAAGATGACGTAGGAGTGCCTGTAATCAGTCCAGTAGTCTGCGTGGCAGCAGTCAGCAGGTAGATGTGCAGCATGCAGGCAAGTAGTAAAAGAGCTGGCATGGACCTTGGCAGGCTGTAGAAGGCAGCTGGAAGCAGGATTTGCTGGGCTGACAGTTGTAGCAGGCCGGATGAGCAGGATGTAGGGTCAGCAAGCCGGGTTGGTAATGGTCGGGCAGCATAGACATAGACGGCAGACAGCAGGATGGTCGGGTTACAAACCAAGTCGGTACCAGGAGAACAGTTAAGCAGAAGCAGGGTATGAAGCAGACGATCACAGGTTAGGGATAAGCCTGATCAAGATCAGAGGCCACACGGAAATCAGGAACAACACACAGAAGCTGCAGATCAAACAGCAATGAATCCACACAGAAGGCCTGTTTTAATGACCTGCCTGGAGTCAGCATTAGCAACAAGTGTGCGCATTGATGCACATGGACGCTACCTGAGCATGAATATCTGTCTTGCCAGTTGCTGGTCTGCACATGCGCATATTCGTGCGCCGTTGAACTCCATCTACCCTATGGACCTGACTTCTCTGACAGTCTGTTACAATACTGTCTGCTGCAGTCGTGGCTCTCTCTGACAGCACACTGGCCATAGGGCGAGTCCGAATCTCTAGTGCATACTGTGCAAGCTTTGGCCTAAGTAGTCCAGCCTGAATCCCCCCATAGTCCACAGGGTCTTCACTTTGACGAGTGTCCATCTCAGCCCTAAGCCTTGAGTAGTAGGCAATCATTTGGGTGAATGACACCTGTAGCTGAGCCTGTCTGCTGTGATTAGAAATGCCTCATCAAGGATGCCTATGGAGACAGAGGGTAAGGTTAGGAGACCTATGGTGAAGTTCAAACCTACTCTTGGCCCTACTCGGTGTGGCCTAATGCTGACCCTTCTTCTCATTTGATGTGCTGAAAGATATGCCTCTGAAACCCTTTGTGAGACTTCTATTCCTGTTGCTTGAGGTCACAGATGTTACAGCGGATGCAGATGAGTGAGGAGATGGTAAGTACAGATTCATGTGTCTCCTCATGCATATGGTACCTAAATTATGTTTAATTTTACCATTGTTGATATCCTACAGCCACAGACTGTAGACCACAAAATGCTGTCATCTGTAGATGTGTGAAAAAATATCTAGACTGCACAGCTCTGTGGAGTGGCCCTAGGGATACCTGTGGCAGTGCCATCAGGTGGAACAAGACGGCCACTCCCTTCAGTGCACTACAGGCTGCTCCTGCCCGTGGATGAAATCCTCCCTCGCTGCTCTTTGGCCTCACCCTCACTTTCCTCCTCTGCAAACTCTTTGCCATTCTCATCCACCTACCCACTTGCCAGTAAGCACCAGCTTCAGAAACATAACTGCCTGTTTCAGCTCCCTGTCTGATGTCTCTGTCCTCTCTGTTACCCTCACTGTCTTACTCATCCTCAGCATCTGATGGGAAGAAGTGTTGCACATCTTCTTGATGCAAGTGGCTGAGGGTGTGCTGAAATAAACATGCTGGATCCTCTGTGTCTGTTTGCAGGGCTATGGCAGAATTAGCAGTAGAGGAGAAAAAGAGCTTTAGCAGCAGTATAAGAAAAGTTAATATCAATTAAAAAATGGCCGATGGCAATGGTACGGGTTAATGGGAATTAATGGGTTAATGGGAATTAATTCATTAAGGTTCAAGATGTGTTTGGAAATCTGGATGGTTTTAAATGTGTTCTGGTAATTATGTTAGTGTTCTTTAACTCATTTATTTTCACGGACTATTCTCACTTGTTGCACAATTAACGTTGTGGATACATCTTTTTATTGCATATGTTTCATAAATATTTTATGAATTTTTATTAATAGCATTACCATTATTATTTCACATCACTATCACCAGTGTCACTCATTTATTATTTATTTTCACAACAAGTCACCAATTATGCACACTGTGTCCACATATTTTAAATTATTTGAATTTTACCAAAAATGTTCATTCAATGGTATTATCATAATTTTATTTGAGTTACACACTGGTTGCACTTTAAATTGGATAAAGAACACTAACATAACTACCAGAACACATTTAAAACCATCCAGATTTCCAAACACATCTTGAGCCTTAATAAATTAATTCCCATTAACCCATACCATTGCCAGCGCCCATTTTTTCATTGATATTAACCTGTAATTTTTTGGGGTGACTCACCACAAAAATAAAAAGGGCAGCAGGTATCCTGAATTCATATAGGGTTAATCCATATACAAAAAGAACCAGGCGCCTTCACCTTGATAAGAAATTATAAGAAAAGTGGCTGCTCCGCTCTTGGGAGGGAGAAGACAAGAAAGGCTTTTTGAGCCACTCAGCTCCCTCATCTGTAGGGGCAGCAGCTAAACAGCAACTGCAGTTGTTGCTGACACACAAAAAAGGTAGTTCCCCAAAGCAGTGTTTCTCAACCTTTTTTCAGTCAAGACACCCTTTAAAAAATATGGACAGTTGCAAGGCACCCTTTAAAAGTTATGGTCAGTCTTGAGGCACCCCATTCTAAAATGTCAAAACTATTCTAATAGTTTTGCATAATGCAGACACACACACAAGTAGGACACCCAATGTAAAAGGTGATTTATTCTTCCAAAGCAAATACACTTTTGCAAACTGGTACTGACTAGTATTCTGATGTTTCTCTTCTCCCTCAGTTTTTCTCCATCACTCAGCTAAGGTGCCCCCAATGCTGATGGAGAGGGGCAGGGGAGGGTCAAACAAGGATGCTATGTAGGTGACTGACATCCTCCTTATCAACTGGTGATGCCATTGGTCATTAGGACACCAGTGGCTAGAAGGTTGTAATGGTGCAAAATGAAAACCTGTGGCTTTGTGTAACTAAACAGCAAGGTTTATCCACATGCCCGGCTTGCATTCAATTTTGGGGAAATTTTTAGGGATTATGCCACGGTACCCCTGGAAAAACCTCAAGGCACCCTGGTTGAAAAAGGCTGCTCTAATGGACTATTGTGTCTATGCACTGTGACAATGAGATGGTAAGGTATAAAATATTACTGTAATTCACAGCAATGTAGCACAAGATAGCACTCTATAGTAGCAAGCACCCCTCCCTGAAAAAAATGTTGTGATTTACAGCACTGTGTGTAGCACTGTATATAGCACTATATAGCACTGTTTGGAGCAGCTATCTCTCTCTAACACACAAAAAGCTCCAACACACAATGCCAAATGACTGCTGGTAACACATCATAATTAGTGGGCTTGCAAGTCACCATTTTTGGTCTTTCTAAGCCACCTGACAGAAGTTAAAAGTTGAAAGGCCAGGAAGCGCAGTATTGGTAGTGGGTTGCTATAGCAGCAGCATTAGTATGTCATGTCCACAAACCAATGATAATGTTTGTACCAAAGGCCCATTGTACCTGAAAAGTCTGAAAAGGAATGTACAGCATCTAAAATATTTTTTTAAATATAAAAATGGGTATTAAATGGGTAATCTTTGCAAAGTGAACCTTCATCTCATTTACTAAGCTCTGGAGCAATTGCACTTTGCAAGGTGCACAGGCTATTTGCCTTTAGTAAATCAACCCCATACTGTCACTCCTAACATTTCTCAAGATGTATATCAAAATAACATTTTAAGGCTTTTTCTGTAAGACTACAATCAGCAAAGCAACAACATGGAAGAGACAGTACCCATAGAAATACTGTAACTCATGTTACTTCCGGTTAGGGAGTCTTCAAACAAGACCTTTTAAGATGAGATAGTGAGTCCAAAGTGATGAAAGAAAAGATGCATTCATTCACTGCAGTGGGAGGATACAGTTTTACATTTTGTGTGAACTGGGCAAAAGCAGAAGTGTGAAAAAACAAAAATTAAACCCGCGCCACCCTAAAATAAAATAAAATACAATACGAATATTGCAGCTGCTGTTCACCAAGTAAGTACTTGATCTCTAATAAAGTTAACCCCTTCCCTGCCAGTGTCATTTTTACAGTAACAGTGCATATGTATAGCAATGATTACTGTAGCAATGTCACTGGTACTCCCAAAAGATCTGTCCGCCGCAGTCCCGCAAAAAAAATTGCAGATCGCCGCCATTACTAGTTAAAAAAAAACCCAATAGAAATGACATAAATCTTTCCCTTAGTTAGTAAACGCAATAACTTTTGTGCAAACCAATCAAAATACGCCCATTGCGATTTTTTTTTTACCAAAAATATGTAGCAGAAAACAAATTGGCCTGAAATGTTAAAAAATTTTGATTTTTACATTTTTTTGGGGGGGGGAATTTCATATAAAAAAATGTGAAAAATATTGTTATTTTTTCAAAATTGACGCTCTTTTTTTGTTTATAGTGCAAAAAGTAAAAATCGCACAGGTGATCAAATACCACCAAAAGAAAGCTCTGTTTGTGGGAAAAAAAGGACATCAATTTCATTTGGGTACAGTGTTGCACAACCACGCAATTGTCCGTTAAATTCACGCAGTGCCGAATCGCAAAATAGGGCCCGGTCTTTGAGCAGCCAAATCCTCCGGGGCTTAAGTGGTTAAAAAAATAAATAAACTTGAATATTTGTTGCACTCTGATAGATAGACTAATCCATATTTAAAACAAAACTGTTTGTTTTCATTTTGGATAGCACAAGGAAGGGGTGGGGGGTGGAGGGAGGAGTTATAACCATCCTCATTTTATTTCCGCTATCTGTGTTCCTTTCAGGAGATTTCCCTGCACTTCCTGTCTCATAGCCAAAACAGGAAATTATTTGAAATTTCTAAAAGTGCTCCTGGAGAGGGCACTAGTGGTGCAAAAAGATCTCCCGTCCTTGCTCCTGGCCTCACTAACAAAACGGGAAATACATACCCCCAACCTATCCTCTCTGCAGGCTACCCTAGGAGCCTGGGGAGTGGCGCAATCCTTAACTGGGATCCCTAAAACTAAGACAGAACTAACGTTAGCAACCTATGAATTTCTCATACCCTCTTTGAGGATACCGTCAGGGGCATTACTTAGATCACTCACGTATCGGGAATTGCGCTCTCAGCCTAGCACTACACCTTCCTTTTTCTGGGCCCAACTACATCACTACCACATTAAACATTCTGACCCTATGGTGGAAGTTCCCTCTGATATATGGGACTACCTGCTCAAACATTACAATAAACCGAAGGGGCTTTCATGGTTTTATCATGCATTGCAACACCATTATAGGTACAAAATATCGGCCAATGAGATGGCCTCGGAGAGGGACCTAGAGGAGGAGTTTATGGAGCACGAATGGAGATTGGCCATTCGCTCCGGATACTCATTTACTCACTGCACTAATCATTGGGAGGTGGCCCTTAAAATCCTCCACCGTAGCTACCTGACTCTGGTGCGTCTTAAGAGGATGTTCAAAGATGCCGCCCCTACCTGTTGGATGGGTTGCGGGGACCAGGGAACGCTGTTTCACCTTCTGTGGCAATATACGAAACTTAAGGGATACTGGGCGGCGGTGTTTGCCCTGCTTCGGTCAGTGACTGGGGAGTTAATTTCTATGTCCCCGGCCCTGGCCCTTTTGAATCTAGGCATTCACAAAATTCCCTCTCAACATCGCACTATAGTTACTCTTATTCTGACTGCAGCTAGGATGACTATTACAGCAGCATGGAGATCTGACGCTGCTCCGGTATTAATGGAGGTGGTCAATCGTGTACAATCCTATTGTTCTTATGAAAAGTTTTTTGCCAATGTAAATGGGAGGGGGCTGCAGTTTGAACGACAGTGGAACCTTTGGTCACTGCGGTATCCGGGGTAGGGGCAAGCCTTATCCTTGGTTACCTCTCTAACTTAGTGTGGCAGTAATTATGAATGATGACTTTTATCTCACCAAGAGGCTATTGTTTTAGACTGTCCAGTTGATAGTCTTTTATATTAGTGATGTGTGCCTATTAATTGTACAGTGGTTGAAGGGCTTCCAGATGCAACTGTGGTTACTGCATTGGGCGCCCGCTAGAGACAGGGGAGTGGGGGTGGGCGCCCGGTCTCTGCGGGGGGCTGGGGGGGGGGGCCGTGCTGGATTACAGTGTTGTTCCCTTTAGGGGTGGTCTGGTGTGGCCTCCCTGCTGGCTCGCTGCGGGTGTTTGCGGCTGGTGGCCGGCCTGTGGGGTGCTCTGCCCTCAGGTACTGCTGTGGCGCTGACTGCTAACCAAGCCAAGTATGCACTGTTTAATGTGACTGTCATTGATTCAAACTTGTGCACATGTTTGTTGTGATTGTTATTTGTTATCTTTGAAACTTAATAAAAAATATTGAAAAGAAATTTCTAAAAGTGAGGGAATCCTGGTGTCACCAGAATTAGTGTCCTCATTGGAACATTTCCCCTCTATTAGTGCCTGATGTCAACCCAAAATTTGGTATTTTACTTTATTTTCATTTTAGCTGATAATGAAAAATAGGACACAAAGAAAGCATTAATCTCTCTAATTGGGGCAATAAAAACTTACAGGTATTCTAATCTCTCTGTACTCTTTCCAAAAAAGTTTTGCCTTTGGTTACACTAATAAAATGTGACCCTAGCATAGCAGGTGTCTAAGTTCCCAGCATTACACTAGCACTGTGTAAGATCGTTATATGCAATACCTGAACGTACTTTTTTCCAGCTTTCCAATCTATATATACGGCATGTTCCATTAACCACTCTGTTGCTAGTGATGTCATCACTTACAGTGTAACAAATTATAAGTCCATATTTAAAATATATTTTCATATATTCATGACAGATGTCTAAAGAATATAAGTATCTGGGTGAAACTTCTATCCTAAATTCTTGTCTTTACCTTTAGGAAATAGCAGAGTTGCTTTTTTTCAGACTGGTGTTTATTCCATGGAACACCATTACCAATACCTCCCATAGGAATGTTACACAACACCTTCCCTTCTGCATGGAGGGCTGTATGATAGTTGTTCAGATCAATCACTACTTTTCATGGCAGGCTGAAATTTGTAACTCTAAACAGTGATAGTTAATGTTTCTCATATCTAAACCTGGCTTTTAGACATAAACCAGCACATTTCCGGACCTTCCTTCCCCATAGTAGAATCTCAACAGTTTCTATTATAGCCACCTCAGTACATCTGTATACAACTTATCCCATTCATTTATATTTATTGTTCATTGGTTTTAGTGTTTCTTACCTCCAAAATTCCATTTGTTGGAAACAGCATGAAGAACCTTATTGAATTTAAAGTTGAATTTACAAACACATTCCATGCCTCTTACATTCTACTATGCTTATCCCTACTGAACTATTCAATACTACAAAACACAGCTTTTTTCATTCATTTTTGTTTATTTTTCATCTGTTTTAGTGTTCTTACCTCTAAAATTCCATTTCCTTGAAACTGCATGAAAAACCTTATTGAATTTAAAGTAGAATTTACAAACACATTCCATGGCTCTCTACTATGCTTATCCTTACTTATATTGAATACTACAAAACAGAATCTAGGTTGCAAGTATCTACTTTCAATCCAGTTCTTGTTTATACTACATCATGTTTTTCATATACTGATGTAACACTCAGCCCTGCAGGAACTGCTGGTAAATATACCTTCCTCCACCATTTCCAGTGGTGACCCACCTCGAGGATGGACCAGATAAATTGCTTTTTCATTAAACTTACATAAGGCTCTGAAGAAAACAGGTGGTTAGCAAGACTGGCAATACTCAAATACAGTGGTTCAATAACAGAGCTACAACAAAATGGCACAAGAGAGAGATAAACAATGTTGTCATTCATTTTCCTTTATTGCCAGTGAAGGGCCTTGTGAAATCATAATGGGGGGGGGGGGGACAAACAATACCGCAAAAAAACAACATCAATCAACACAAACCCATTAAATCAGAGTGAGAGAAATATGGATAACTGGGGCAAAACTGCTATATTTATACCCTAGCTAACATCTGGCCAGTGTATACATTTGCATACAGTCTTCTGGCCACGGGGCCAACAAGAAAGTATTTGTAATCCACAGGTAAAAGGGTATTTTTGCAAAATGTCCCAAAATAATTACCAATGAAAGTTTGTAGAGGTCCCTTTGAAGAATATACCCCCCTAAGCAGTGGTATCTGCAACAAGTATATTTACAATGTATCTCACAGACAGGGAGGCCAAAGGTCACTCTCTACACTGATGTATGAAGGATGACCTTCTGGGTGCAGTCTGACTTTAGGCGGCTGCTCCTTTGGACAGGACAGAGGTGGATGAAGACTAGGCCACACCGTCTCTTGGAGAATAATTGTTGGGGAGAGGTGGGTGACTCTGTCTCTAGAGGTTCTCCAGCTCAAACGTTCACCTTTCAGGTGAAATTGAGCAACTCTGTCCTATTTTTTCCTCAAGCTTCACTCTATTTGATGGCATAGTCCAGCTCCTGGGGCCTAGTAAGTTGCCTTGTGGGTGCCCTTTCCCCTGCTGCCAGACCACTCTACCTCCTGTCTCCACTGTCCTGTCCTGCTTCCCCAGGGTTCTGGTCACCTTTCCCTGCTCACCATAATGCCCTGCTCCCTGTCTCCTGAGTTTTCTCTACCCCAGTTGCTGGCAGCTCAAATTGGATTTCCCTCTACTCGGGTGAAGCAGGGATGTATTCCAGAGGCCACCAATGCAGCCAATCACAGGACTGCTCACTCCCCTCACCTGGAGGCCTAATACTGTCTGTAGATAGTATCTCAAAAAGGCTTCTATTGCTGGCCACCTAAAGGTATTAAAACAGTATACAGCTTTGTTGAATACTCATATAAAACAACCAAGATTTGAGAGAAAACTTTAGGATAAAACAGAAAACAAATTCATGCAATTCCCATACCAAACCTACACAGCCGTCAAAACATATAAAGCCAAAAAGAGAATCACTCTCTGGTCAATGAATGGACTTGGACTCCAGCATGGTGTGCAGCCGATCTTTCCACTGATCCTGTTCTCAGAAGCAAGTCAGGGCTTGCAACCACACGTGGAGTTACACACTAAATAAATTACTCACCTGGAGCGGCGCTCTCTTTTGTTCCAGGTTGATATGTTATACTTAACAGTTTTTGGATTGAATGTGTCAGCAGACATATCTTGCATCTCAGAAAACCAATATACTTAAGCCTAGTACACACGAGTAGTTGTTTTTTCGTTCAACCCAGCAGGGCTGAATGAAAAAAAAAAACCTGATAGCTAAGGAGGAGCTACTGTACTAACTATCCGACGTTAGTACAGCGATCTCACCTGCTGTGTTATTGTGTTCTGACAGGGGGACAGCCAGAACACTTCGGTCAGCGCTTTCAGCCATTGGCTTTTTTTGCGGTCATGCCCCTTCGACAGACCAACTCCAGTACATACGGGCTTAATATCCGCCGGTTTCTATTGAACTGGCCGATGTTATCCGACATTCAGCCCTTGTGTACTAGGCTTTAGCCCCGGCACATTGTTTTCTGCAAAGATTTAGCCAAACAGGTGTATAATGCATTCTAGCAAGATACACTATATTGTCAAAAGTATTGGGATGTCTGCCTTTACACACACATGAACTTTAATGGCATCCCAGTCTTAGTCTGTAGGGTTCAATATTGAGTTGGCTCACCCCTTACAGCTATAACAGCTTCAACTCTTTTGTGGATGGCTCTTCCTGTTCCAACATGACTGCGCACCGGTGCAAAAAGCTAGGTATATAAAGACATGGATGAATGGGTTTGGGGTGGAGGAACTTGACTGGCCATCACAGAGTCTTGACCTCAACTCAATAAAACACCTTTGGGATGAATTAGAACAGAGAATGTGAGCCAGGCCTCCTTGTTCAACACACAAATGTGCTTTATATTCCTAAACCTTGTGGACAACCTTCCCAGAAGAGTCGAAGCTGTTATAGCTGCAAAGGGTGGGCCAACTCAACATTGAACCCTACAGACTAAGTTCATGTGTGTGCAAAGGCAGGTGTCCTAATCATTTTGACAATATAATGTGTGTGTGTGTGTGTGTGTATATATATATATATATATATATATATATATACATACATAAATACACACATATATATATATATATATATATATATATATATATATATATATATATATATATATATATATACAGTATCTAACAAAAGTGAGTACAACCCCCACTGAAGAAATTGTACTTTGCTACAATGTAAAGTAGTGGGTGTACAGCTTGTATAACAGTGTAAATTTGCTGTCCCCTCAAAATAACTCAACACACAGCCATTCATTTCTAAACCGCTGGCAACAAAAATGAGTACACCCCCTAAGTGAAAATGTCCAAATTGGGCCCAAAGTGTCAATATTTTGTGTGGCCACCATTATTTTCCAGCACTGCCTTAACAATCTTGGGCATGGATTTCACCAGAGTTTCACAGGTTGCCACTGGAGTCCTCTTCCACTCCTCCAATACAACATCACGAAGATGGTGGATGATAGAGACCTTGCGCTCCTCCACTTTTTGTTTGAGGATGCCCCACAGATGCTCAATAGGGTTTAGGTCTGGAGACATGCTTGGCCAGTCTATAACCTTTACCCTCAGCTTCTTTAGCAAGGCAGTGGTCACCTTGGAGGTGTGTTTGGGGTCGTTATCATGTTGGAATACTGCCCTGCGGTCCAGTCTCCGAAGGGAGGGGATCATGCTCTGCTTCAGTATGTCACATTACATGTTGGTATGCATGGTTCCCTCAATAAACTGTAGCTCCCCAGTGCCAGCAGCACTTATGCAGCCCCAGACCATGACACTCCCACCACCGTGCTTGACTGTAGGCAAGACACACTTGTCTTTGTACTCCTCACCTGGTTGCCGCTACACACGCTTGACACCATTTGAACCAAATAAGTTTATCTTGGTCTCATCAGACTGCAGGATATGGTCCCAGTAATCCATGTCCTTAGTCTGCTTGTCTTCAGCAAACTGTTTGTGGGCTTTTTTTGTGCATCATCCTTAGAAGAGGCTTTCTTCTGGGATGACAGCCATGCAGACCAATTTGATGCAGTGTGTAGGGTATGGTCTGAGCACTGACAGGCTGATCGCCCACCCCTTAAACTTCTGCAGCAATGCTGGCAGCATTCATACATCTATTTCCCAATGACAATTTCTGGATATGACGCTGAGCACGTGCACTCAACTTCTTTGGTCGCAAATTTACACTGTTATACAAGCTGTACACCCACTACTTTACATTGTAGCAAAGTGTCATTTCTTCAGTGTTGTCACATGAAACAATAAAATAAAACATTTACAAAAATGTGAGGTGTGTACCCACTTTTGTGAGATACTTTATATATATATATATATATATATATATGCGTGTGTATATATATATATATATATATATATATATATATATATATATACATACAGTGCCTTGCAAAAGTATTCAGCCCCCTTGAACTTTGCGACCTTTTGCCACATTTCAGGCTTCAAACATAAAGATATAAAACTGTAATTTTTTGTGAAGAATCAACAAATGGGACACAATCATGAAGTGGAACGAAATTTATTGGATATTTCAAACTTTGTTAACAAATAAAAAACTGACAAATTGGGCATGCAAAATTATTCAGCCCCCTTACTTTCAGTGCAGCAAACTCTCTCCAGAAGTTCAGTGAGGATCTCTGAAGTCTCCGTATAAATGCACCTGCACTGTGATAGTTTCAGAGGTCAGTTTAAAGCGCAGAGAGCATCATGAAGAACAAGGAACACACCAGGCAGGTCCGAGATACTGTTGCTGAGAAGTTTAAAGCCGGATTTGGATACAAAAAGATTTCCCAAGCTTTAAGCATCCCAAGGAGCACTGTGCAAGCAATAATATTGAAATGGAAGTAGTATCAGACCACTGCAAATCTACGAAGACCTGGCCGTCCCTCTAAACTTTCAGCTCATACAAGGAGAAGACTGATCAGAGATGCAGCCAAGAGGCCCATGATCACTCTGGATGAACTGCAGAGATCTACAGCTGAGGTGGGAGACTCTGTCCATAGGACAACAATCAGTCGTATACTGCACAAATCTGGCCTTTATGGAAGAGTGGCAAGAAGAAAGCCATTTCTTAAAGGTATCCATAAAAAGTGTCGTTTAAAGTTTGCCACAAGCCACCTGGGAGACACACCAAACATGTGGAAGAAGGTGCTCTGGTCAGATGAAACCAAAATCGAACTTTCTCTGTCGCTCATTGACAGACGTAGTCTTCTTGATTCACAAGAACTGGGTTATGTTGTCTCCGCAGGAGCAGGACTAGGCAGAAAGAAAAAACCTTCTGGCTCCACCTTAGGGGCAGTCCCTGAGGGTATATCCTCCCTCTCTCTGCAACAAGGCATCAGTTTTTTTCTGTCTAGTCAGGAGTAAGGACCTAAGTTCCTTGCTGGGATCTTTTTGGTCCTGGCAAGATTTTTTCTTTAGAAAAAATATTTTTAGGTAGTTTTCCCCCATGTTTTTTTTTCCTGTGAGATCTTCAAGCAAAAACGCCGGACTGGGCGACACTAGTGGTCACCCCAGCCGGCCTACGAGCGCGCGCAGACCATTGCATTGCGCTTGGTCGGCCGCGACACATTCAAGTAAGTATGCGGGGCCGGGGCGACGGGCTGGATGTTGAGATCCAGTGGTCACCCCGGTTTCTGCCTACGAGCACGTGCAGACCAGAGCTCCGCGCTGGGTCGGCCGCGACGGAGTCCCATTGGAGGGACTGACCTTGCGAGTTAAAAGTCTCGCTTGGACGCCAGGAACCAGAGAGTCGAGGCGTCCGGAGTGGTCCACAACCCCCCACCCCGGTGGAGAGGGTATTGTGAAGAGAGGGTGCCTGTCGGTTCGGTATGGTGAGTAAACGTTCCCTTTTTTTCCTCGTTATGAGGCAGTATGAATTATGGGCCCCTCCATACATGGTCAGTATATATCTGACACTAAAAGTCCCCCTTGTAAATACAGTATGTGTTTGGTGGGAAGTGGACTTGGTTTGAGAGCTAACACTCTACCCAGCAGACTGTAGTATTACAGCAGACATAGGAGGTATAATCCTACCTTAATTGTAGTGTACCTCCTGCAGATCGATAGACCGCCACTTAGCAGAGATGCAGGTGGATGTGCTGGGAAAAACGATTTCGGCGGTCCGCCGCCATTTTGCCGTAGACCAGGTGCATGTATGTCCTCAGGTCACGCTGGCCGCCATGTTTTTGGAGTCTATTGTCTCCTGTATGGGGGCGGCCATGTTTGATGAGCCCAGCTACCTCGTGGAGAGCTGGGAACGCCGGAAGGCGTACACAGGGGGCGGAGCCACGTCCTTCTACCCGGGAAAACGAACACAGCTCTTTCCAGTCTGTAAAAGACAGACGCTGACTGCAGTTGGTTGGAAACTTCTCTGCATCGGGTGGTGAGCCTTGGGGGTCCCTCTCTCTCTCTGTGGGGATCGAGAAGCAGGTACTCTGAGGGGCGCTATTGCGCTAGGGGGAGACACATAAAAAAAAAAAAAAGAGGTATTTTTTTGATTTAAAAAAAAAAAGTTTTTTGTTTTTCTGGCAGAGGTGTCCTGAATTAACATGGACCCTGCCACTCATGTATCTCCACCGGATCCCCTCGAGGTGTCTGCAGGATCCTCCAGCACCCCACTAACGGTTGAATCATTGTCAGCTATTATGGAAACTTTTGTGTCCCGGGTGGAAGTGGCTTGTCAGGGACAGGGCGCAAGAAAGCGACCCCCACCTAACCCCTTATTATCTGAAACTTCGGATTCAGACTCTGAGCCTATTTCTGCAGTTGCAGGTACTTCATCTGGGATTGGTGTCTCGGGTACTGTCTCTTCAGACAGTGAGGAGGATGTTTCGGCATCAGCCATAGCCCGAGAGGAAGCGTTGGTAAACGCACTCATTGTATCTGTTCAAGAAACCTTAAGATTACAGGGTATTCCGTCGGAAATAGCTGAAACTGAAATCCCTTTTGGGACTAAAAAACGCATGAAAGTGGCGAAGGTTTTTCCATTGCCCAAATGTTTTGGCAATCCAATCAAAGAAGAATGGAGTCTGCCAAAATGCACCTCTGCTATTTCTAAACGCATTAACAGGCGTTATCCGTTTGAGGAAACCCTCATTAAGAAATGGACAGAACCACCTGTGGTGGATTCACCAATTGCTAGATTGAATAAAGCCACGGTTATTCCTTTAGAAGACGCTCCATCTTTTAAAGATCCAGTGGATCGCAAGATAGAAGCTATGTCTCGCACCATGTTTTCCTTGATTGGATCAGCTTTCAGACCAATAATTGCTATTGGTCTGGTTTCGCAGACTGTAACTGAATGGACCAAGTGGTTACGCCGGGACTTAGAAGAGGTCCCTCAGGCGGTATCAGATTTGTTGGAACAAATGATACAGGGGTTACAGTTTGTGTGTGATGCGGCGTTAGACGCCACTCCATTATTGGCGCGAGCATCTGTTTCAGCAGTGGTTCTCAGGTGTACACTGTGGCTAAAAGGTTGGTTAGCCGACCAAGGTTCCAAAAAAGCATTGGCTAATATGCCCTTTTTAGGAGAGCGTCTATTTGGAGCCAACTTAGATGAGATCATTAAGGATCTCACGGGTGGAAAGAGCACCTTTTTACCGCAAAATGTTAAGGGTAAAAAGGGCCTTCTTTCTCTGCTCACAAAAAGTTTTTTCGTCCCGCGGGTGAAAAAATGAAGTCCTCCAAAGCTCCTTCAGGAGGCTTCAGGGGACGTTGGTCGGGCAAGCAAAAGCCCGCCCCCTACAGACCTGAAGATAAATCGTCCAAAGCCTGAAGGTGTGCCCCCACCCATAATTGGGGTGGGGGGACGTCTTCGCCGGTTCCCGGATCCATGGCTTTCCAGAATCCCGGACAAGTGGGTTTGCAAAGTCATAAGGTCAGGGTACAAGATCGAGTTTCGATCTCTCCCACCGGCGCGATTCTTCCCTTCCAATATCCGACTATCCCCGGATCGTCTAGAAGATCTGCGGAGAGCAGTCACGGATTTACTACAACAAGGAGTGGTAGTCCACGTTCCTTGGACAGAACGTTTTCAAGGGTTTTATTCAAACCTATTTACAATACCCAGGAAAGAGGGCAAAGTGCGTCCAATTCTGGACTTAAGGGCACTCAATTCCTTTCTCAACATAAGGAAATTCAAGATGGAATCCATTCGCACAGTAGCAGCCTTCCTGCATCCAGGGGATGTCCTAGCGACCATAGACATCAAGGACGCCTATCTTCACATTCCCATTTTCGCAGGACATCAGCGGTTTCTACGCTTTTCCGTAGAAGAGAACCACTATCAGTTTGTGGCGTTACCTTTCGGTCTCGCCACGGCTCCTCGGGTCTTCACGAAGGTGTTGGCCCCAATGTTGGCACTACTGCGCCAAAGAGGCATATCGATTCTAGGTTACCTAGACGATCTCCTGCTTCATGCAGAGTCTCCTCAGACCCTGCTACAAAACATAGAAATTACTATAATTTCTTTACAGGAATTCGGGTGGCTGGTGAACCAGCAAAAGTCATTTCTGGTTCCTACCCAGAGGCTCGAATATCTGGGTCTAATTCTAGACACAGTCAGGTCAAGAGTTTTCCTTCCGGTAGGGAAACTCCGGAAGATTCAATCAGCAGTCCAGTTGTTACTATCCAACAGCTGGTCTTCTCTTCGAACTTGCATGAGGGTTCTGGGGTTGATGGTGGCTTCCTTCGAAGCAGTCCCATTTGCCCAGTCCCATACCCGAATTCTTCAGCAAGAGATTCTTCTCAGATGGAATCGGAATCCGGAATCCCTGGACAATCGGATCCGATTGAGCAAACAGACCAGAGAGTCTCTGGTCTGGTGGCTTCGGTCTCCGATGCTCAGCCAGGGAAAGTCATTTCTGCCAATATATTGGACGATAGTGACCACGGATGCCAGTCTATCCGGATGGGGAGGAATTCTCGGTCAGTTATCTGTCCAGGGACTTTGGTCCCTGGAAGAATCCAGGTTGCCGATAAATGTATTGGAACTGAGAGCGATCAAACTTTGTCTGATTCACTGGACCGAGCAGCTCCAGGGCAGCCCGGTTCGGATCCAGTCGGACAACGCCACGGCCGTGGCTTATGTCAATCATCAGGGGGGCACCAAGAGTGTCCGAGCGGCCAAGGAAGTGGCTTGCATTCTTCGCTGGGCGGAACGATTTGTTCCAGCGATCTCTGCGGTGTTCATTCCGGGGGTGGAAAATTGGCAGGCAGATTATCTCAGCCGTCAGACTCTGGATCAGGGGGAATGGTCCCTCCATCCAGAAGTTTTCCACCAGTTGTGCCTACGTTGGGGCACCCCGGATGTGGATCTGTTGGCATCACGATTCAACAGGAAAGTACAGAGATTCGTGGCTCGCTCCCGCGATCCTCTAGCAGAGACCGCAGACGCACTGATCGCCCCGTGGGGGCAATACCAGCTAATGTATGCCTTCCCTCCTCTCGGGTTACTGCCAAGACTTCTTCGCAGGATAGAGGAGGAAGGAATTCCAGTAATCCTGGTAGCTCCGGACTGGCCTCGCCGAGCTTGGTACGCCGACGTGGTCAGACTGGTGGCGGACGTCCCGTGGAGACTTCCTCTCAGGGAGGACCTACTGTCTCAGGGACCGATCTTCCATCCTGCTTTACGATCGCTGGCCTTAACGGCCTGGCTATTGAGACCCAGGTGCTGAAGGACAAGGGATTGTCAGCTTCAGTTATTCCTACTCTAGTTAAAGCAAGGAAAGCGACTTCCAGAAAGATTTATCATCGCACATGGAAGTCCTACATTGCATGGCGTGAACCTCTGGGGTTCCGTCCACGGTCTTATTCGGTTAGCCGAATATTAGCTTTTCTGCAACAAGGGGTTGAGCAGAAACTGGCCTTGAGCACTATCAAGGGTCAGGTCTCAGCATTAGCTATCTTCTTTCAGAAGCCTTTGGCTACTCATTCCTTGGTGCGGAATTTCATCCAGGGGGTGCGACATCTGGCTCCGCCAGTGCGCGCGCCGTTACCACCCTGGGATCTTAATTTAGTATTGTCGGTTCTTCAGAAACCTCCCTTTGAAGATATTAGGGAGATTCCTCTACCTACGTTGTCCCAGAAGGTGGCCTTCTTGGTGGCTATCACTTCTGCACGCAGGGTGTCAGAACTGGCTGCTTTATCTTGTCGTTCCCCATATCTGGTGGTTCATAGAGATAAGGTGGTTCTTCGTCCGAATCCATCCTTCCTACCAAAAGTGGTTTCAGAATTTCATCTGAATGAAGAAATTGTATTACCTTCCCTGTGTCCTAAGCCCAGTCATCCTCGGGAGTTTGCTTTACACTCCTTGGATGTGGTCCGGGCGATCAGGGTATACTTGAAAACGACAGACTCGTTTCGCAAGACGGATTCACTTTTTGTGATCCCGGATGGACCCAAAAAGGGGTTGCCTGCATCTGCCGCGACCATTTCCAAATGGATCAGACAGACGGTGGTACAGGCTTATTCTATTAAGGGTCGGGAGCCCCCGTTCCCGTTTAAGGCGCACTCCACTCGGGCACTTAGTGCGTCATGGGCCTTTCGCCATCAGGCGTCAGTGGTTCAGGTGTGCAAGGCGGCTACCTGGTCGTCGGTGCATACCTTTACAAAACATTATAAAGTTGATGTAATGGCATCGTCTGATGCCTCGTTTGGCCGCAAGGTTTTGCAGGCCGCCATTTGAGGAGACCAGTGGTCTGCCTCAAGGGTTTTTTTCCGTTGGAAATTTTCATTTGAGTCTCATTCTTTGTTTATAATGAGCCTTTAAAACTTCTAGTTTGGCACCGGTTGGGCCTTCTAGATTGGATTTTGATTTCGGTCAATCCCACCCCTCATTTGTGGCACTGCTTCTGGATGTCCCAGTTCTTGTGAATCAAGAAGACTACGTCTGTCAATGAGCGACAGAGAAAATCGGATTTTTGTAAGATCTTACCGTAAAATCCTTTTCTCTTAGCTCATTGACAGACGTAGTACCCGCCCCTCTGTCATTGAGTTGGGTTGGGTTAAATTCTCTGTTGCTGCTTTGTGACAGAACTGATGCCTTGTAGCAGAGAGAGGGAGGATATACCCTCAGGGACTGCCCCTAAGGTGGAACCAGAACGTTTTTTCTTTCTGCCTAGTCCTGCTCCTGCGGAGACAACATAACCCAGTTCTTGTGAATCAAGAAGACTACCTCTGTCAATGAGCTAAGAGAAAAGGATTTTACGGTAAGATCTTACAAAAATCCGATTTTTTGGCAACAATGCAAAACGTTATGTTTGGCGTAAAAGCAACACAGCTCATCACCCTGAACACACCATCCCCACTGTCAAACATGGTGGTGGTAGCATCATGGTTTGGGCCTGCTTTTCTTCAGCAGAGACAGGGAAGATGGTTAAAATTGATGTGAAGATGGATGGAGCCAAATACAGGACCATTCTGGAAGAAAACCTGATGGAGTCTGCAAAAGACCTGAGACTGGGACAGAGATTTGTCTTCCAATAAGACAGTGATCCAAAACATAAAGCAAAATCTACAATGGAATAGAATGGCCAAGTCAAAGTCCAGACCTGAATCCAATCGAGAATCTGTGGAAAGAACTGAAAACTGCTGTTCACAAACGCTCTCCATCCAACCTCACTGAGCTCGAGCTGTTTTGCAAGGAGGAATGGGCAAAAATTTCAGTCTCTCGATGTGAAAAACCGATAGAGACATACCCCAAGCAACTTACAGCTGTAATCGCAGCAAAAGGTGGCGCTACAAAGTGGTGTAATAAACTGGTGTAATAAACCTGTGGCCCCCCAATGCCACATATTGAAGTGGGGTGTTATTTAACAGTATAATTTTCTAAGAGTGTATTTTAGTCCTGCAAAAATGTGGCCTTTTGCTGTGTAAACAGTGCTACACACAGTGACAACAGTTACTGGCCAATTATTTGTAGAACTGGTGTAATAAACCTGTGGCCCCCCAATGCCACATATTGAAGTGGGGTGTTATCTGAGTAAACTTTTTCAAGTGTATTTGTGTCATGCAACAATATTGCCTAGTTTGCTGAGTCAAGTCTGGTACACACAGCGCCTAACTCACTAGCCAATTTTTTGAACTGGTGTGCTACACCAATGCTCCCCCCCCCCCCCAATGCCACATATTGAAGTGGGGTGTTATCTGAGTAAAATTTTTCAAGTATATTTGTGTCATACAACAATATTGCCTAGTTTGCCGAGTGAAGTCTGGTACACACAGCGCCAAACTCACTGGCCAATTTTTTGAACTGGTGTGCTACACCAATGCTCCCCCCAATGCCACATATTGAAGTGGGGTGTTATCTGAGTAAACTTTTTCAAGTTTATTTGTGTCATGCAACAATATTGCCTAGTTTGCTGAGTGAAGTCTGGTACACACAGCGCCAAACTCACTGGCCAATTTTTTGAACTGGTGTGCTAATCCAATGCTCCCCCCAATGCCACATATTGAAGTGGGGTGTTATCTGAGTAAACCTTTTTCAAGTGTATTTGTGTCATGCAACAATATTGCCTAGTTTGCTGAGTGAAGTCTGGCACACACAGCGCCAAACTCACAGGCCAATTTTTTGAACTGGTGTGCTACACCAATGCCCCCCCCCCCCAATGCCACATATTGAAGTAGGGTGTTATTTAGCAGTATAATTTCCTAAGAGCGTATTTTAGTCCTGCAAAAATTTGGCCTCTCGCTGTGTAAACAGTGCTACACACAGTGACAACAGTTACTGGCCAATTATTTGTAGAACTGGTGGAATAAACCTGTGCCCCCCCCCCCCCCCCAATGCCACATATTGAAGTGGGGTGTTATTTAACAGTATAATTTTCTAAGAGTGTATTTTAGTCCTGCAAAAACTTGGCCTCTCGCTGTGTAAACAGTGCTACACACAGTGACAACAGTTACTGGCCAATTATTTGTAGAACTGGTGTAATAAACCTGTGCCCCCCCCCCATGCCACATATTGAAGTGGGTGTTATTTAACAGTATAATTTTCTAAGATTGTATTTTAGTCCTGCAAACATTTGGCCTCATTTGCTGTGTTAACTGTGCTACACACAGTGACAACAGTTACTGGCCAATTATTTGTAGAACTGGCGGACTGACGGACCGGCAGATAGGGAGGAGAGGCAGGCAGAACTTGCATTGCACAAGAGGTACAAAGCAGACTACAAATGTATCAGGAGCGAGCCATTAACCGTGTACAGTCACATCTGGCGCTCCCAGTACGGCGGCACATGGCTCCGCAGTGTGGGCTTTTTTTAATGTGTCCGTTGCTGACACCAGTGTTGCCATCTGCAGCCTTTGCAGTCAACGCATAAGTCGCGGTAAGCCCAACACTCACCTAGGGACAACCGCCTTAAGAAGGCACCTGAAATCCCATCACCAAGCCCAGTGGGAGCAAAACTGTCAGAACCCACAAAGCCACACTCCATGCTCTCACCGTCCAGCCTCTTCTCCTTCTCCTGTCTCCTCACAGTTGTCCAACACTCAACCTTCCATGATCCCATCGTCACGTTGTTCTGGAAAAAGGCAGGCTTCTGTGGCTAAATGTTGGAGCGTAAAAAAAGGTGTCCGACAGGTGTCCGACTACATCGGGTTAACGGCCGATGTGGACGCTCTGAGGAGTGATTAACCCCTGGACTACTGGGTGGGCAGGCTTGACCTCTGGCCAGAGCTTGCACAATTTGCAATGGAACTGTTGGCTTGCCCCCCGTCCAGTGTCCTGTCCGAAAGGACGTTCAGCACAGCAGGGGGCATCGTGACCAATAAGCGCACTCGCCTAGCTCATGATAGTGTAGACTACCTCATTTATAAAAATGAGTGAGGCATGGATCTCTGAGGAATTCAACACATGTGACCAGTAGACCAGGTTTAATCGAAATTCCTCATGCCAGGCCACAAATATCCGAAAGACCGCCATACACCCACAACAATTCCTGGTCCTTGGCTTCGCTAAATACAGCGACATAAAAGGCATTTCATGTCCATTGAATGGCTAATTTTTGCAGCCTATACAGGCCGACACTTACTGTTCTTTGTACTGTGAATGCCTACTGTACCTCTAGCCATCATATACTACGTTCTTTGCTGTCAGTTCAACCCATGTGAGTTCATTTTTGCGGCCTATAGAGGCCGCCACCTACTTGTGTATACTGTGAACGCCTACTGTACCTCTAGCCATCATATACTATGTTCTTTGCTGTCAGTTCAACCCATGTGAGCTCATTTTTGCGGTCTATACAGCCTGCCACCTACTTTTGTATACTGTGAATGCCTACTGTACCTCTAGCCATCATATGCTATGTCCTTTGCTGTCAGTTCAACCCATATGAGCTCATTTTTGCAGCCTATACAGCCCGACACCTACTTCTGCATACTGTGAACGCCTACTGTACCTCTAGCCATCATATACTACGTTCTTTGCTGTCAGTTCAAACCATGTGAGCTAATTTTTGGAGCCTATCTGAGTATACTTTTACAAGTGTATTTGTGTCATGCAACAATATTGCCTAGTTTGCGGAGTGAAGTCTGGTACACACAGCGCCAAACTCACTGGCCAATTTTTTTAACAACTGGTGTGATAACCCAATGCCCCCCCAATACCACATATTGAAGTGGGGTGTTATCTGAGTATACTTTTACAAGTGTATTTGTGTCCTGCAACAATATTGCCTCTTTTGCTGAGTGAAGTCTGATACACACAGTGCCAACTCACTGGCCAATTTTTTGAATAACTGGTGTGATAAACCAGTGGCCCCCCAATACCACATATTGACGTGGGGTGTTATCTGAGTATACTTTTACAAGTGTATTTGTGTCCTGCAACAATATTGCCTCTTTTGCTGAGTGAAGTCTGATACACACAGTGCCAAACTCACTGGCCATATTTTTGAACAACTGGTGTGATAGACCAGTGGCCCCCCAATAGCACATATTGAAGCGGGGTGTTATTTAACAGTATACTTTTCTAAGCTTGTATTTTAGTCCTGCAAAAATTTGGCCTCTTTTGCTGTGTTAACTGTGCTACACACATTGACAACAGATACTGGCCAATTATTTGTAGAACTGGTGTGAAAAACCTGTGGCCCCCCAATCCCACATTGAAGCGGGGTGTTATCTACACAGACACATGGTCTAGCAAACATGGGCAGGGAAGGTATATCACTTTTACTGCCCACGGGGTGAACCTTCTGACGGCCGTTAAGCATGTAACCCGTGGCACCCGTGTAGATTTAGTTGTACCGCCACGGATTGCAAGCAGGCCTGTCTCTTCTTCTCCTCCTCCTCCATCCTCCCTCTCCTCCTCGGCTGACTCCTCCTCTTCCGCCGCTACCATCTCTTCTCCTGCGCCGCCCAAGATCCCCAGAACTTATTCCACATGCCAGGTGAGACGTTGCCATGCTGTGCTGTGTCTGTTGTGCCTGGAGGCCAAGAGCCACACTGGTCCTGCACTCCTTTCAGCTTTGCGTTCACAGGCAGATCAGTGGCTGAGACCGCTGAATTTGTCAGTTAGTAAGGTGGTGTGCGACAACGGTGCCAATCTGCTGAGTGCGCTGAAACAGGGCAAAATAACACACGTGCCATGCATGGCACATGTCCTGAAATTGGTGGTGCAGCGATTCGTTGGCAAATACCCTGGGGTCCAGGACGTCTTGTGGCAGGCTGGGAAAATCTCGGGCCATTTCCGAAGATCTTACACAGCCATGGCTTGCCTTGCTGAGATTCAGCGGCGACACAACCTGCCCCTCAGGGGTCTTATTTGTGACTGCCCGACGCGATGGAACTCAATGTTGCATATGCTCGATAGGCTGCTCCAGCAGAAACGTGCAGTTAATGACTACCTGTTCAAACTCGGCGGCAGGACAGGTTCTGGGTAGTTTGGGTTTTTTTCACCTCGCCAGTGGCTGCTCATGCGGGACGCATGCAGACTTCTGCGGCCATTCGATGAGATCACCAAACTGGTCAGTCACGGCCAGGGCGCCATAAGTGACATCATACCTTACGCCTTCTTTCTGGAGCGTGCATTGCTTCGTGTCATTGATCAAGCCGTCGAGGAGCAGGATCAGGAAGATCAGGAAGTCGCAATGTTGGATGAATTCCCAGGGGGTGCTACTCCATCTGAGACAAATCAACAGCAGGAGTCGGAAGAGGAGTCAGAGGAGGAGGATGGTGCGGGGGGGAATGAGGAGGAGCAAGAAGAGCATGCTTTAAACCTTTCTGGGATCCCTGGTGTTATCTGCGGTTGGGGAGAGGAGAACGAGGACCACATTATCCTGGATGATGAGCTGGAAGCAGGCCACTACCGATTCCAGTTTAGTGGGAATGGGATGGGGGCCTACATGCTGCAGTGTTTTAAGGGGGATCCCCGTATAAAACGCATAAAGGCCAAGGACCAGTACTGGGTGGCAATGTACTTAGACCCCTGGTACAAACACAAAATGGCGGAAATGTTACCACAATCACAGAGGGCGGTCAGAATGCAGCACTTCCAGGTCTTGCTGTGGGAAATGCTGCATTCTGCTTTTCCGTGCGCTGGCAGAGGAATTTCCAGTCACA
Source organism: Pelophylax lessonae (assembly GCF_965119305.1). Classification (NCBI taxonomy): domain Eukaryota; kingdom Metazoa; phylum Chordata; class Amphibia; order Anura; family Ranidae; genus Pelophylax; species Pelophylax lessonae. The sequence continues at coordinate 241,333,526 of NC_138769.1, forward strand.
GAGAGACAGTTGCGGGTAGCAATCCAACAGCGCCTGCAAGAAGAGGGTGGTTGGAAGATGTCTTGGTCACTTCAGATATGAGATCCTTCTTTCAGCCGAGCCATCGACAGCTGTACTCCGGATCCAGCATGAGGGAACGCCTAGACCGACAGGTGTCCGACTACATCGGGTTAATGGCCGATGTGGACGCTCTGAGAAGTGATGAACCCCTGGACTACTGAGTGGGCAGGCTTGACCTCTGACCAGAGCTTGCACAATTTGCAATGGAAATGTTGGCTTGCCCCCCATCCAGTGTCCTGTCCGAAAGGACGTTCAGCGCAGCAGGGGGGATCATGACCGATAAGCGCACTCGCCTAGCTCATGACAGTGTAGACTACCTCACATTTATAAAAATGAATGAGGCATGGATCTCTGAGGAATTCAACACATGTGACCAGTAGACCTGGTTTCATTGAAATTCCTCCACCCACAACAATTCCTGGTCCTTGGCTTCGCTACATACAGCGTCATAAAAGGCATTTCATGTCCATTGAATGCCACATTTTTGGGGCCTTTCAGGGCCGACAATTATTTTTCTGTGAATGCCTAATGTACCTCCAGCCACCAAATACTAAGTTCTTTGCTGTCAGTTCAACCCATGTGAGCTAATTTTTGCAGCCTATACAGGCCGACACTCACTTCTGTATACTGTGTGAATGCCTAATGTACCTTTAGGCACAGAATACTACGTACTTAGCTGTCAGGTAAACCCATGTGGGCTAATTTTTGGGGCCTATACAGGCCAACACTTACTTCTGTATCCTGTGAATGCCTAATGTACCTTCAGCCACAGAATACTACATTCTTAGCTGTCAGGTAAACCCATGTGGGCTAATTTTTGGGGCCAATACTGGCCGACACTTACTTCTGTATCCTGTGAATGCCTAATGTACCTTCAGCCATTTATGAAAAAAAATATATATTTTTTGCTGTAAAAAAATAAAAATTTAGGGCATCTTTTTCAATTGCAATACTTCTTCGTGGTTCGCGGACTTTTGAGAAAATTCGCTGCTGGAAGTTCGCGAACCGCCCGGCCGATGTTCGTCCACCACTAGTCCTGACTTCCAGTTTTAAAAGCCAGGAACAGGTCAGGGCATAACAAAAAGGTTTCATAAAGGAAATGCATGAATTACCAACCTGTCTTGAAGTTTTATCTCAGATCATGGCTATTTTGTATAAGTAGTCAATAAATCTGTATAACATTTTAAAAATGTAGGTGAACGATTATGTAAGCCAGTTTTTTTAAATTATCCCCACAAATATTTTTCTGCTTCTGTGATATCATGTGCAAAGCTCCTTATACTTTAGTGAGAACTTTACAAAGTTTAGGAATCCCCACTGAGATGTTGATTTGGTGAAGGTTTTAACTTTAGCGGGATTAGGAAAGCTATTGTAAAAGTGATCCTTGTGTCACAACATTTTGTATAATCCAAGTTTCCTACTGAGCAAGCTCAACAATATCATAATATTGCTGTTTTTGTGTGCAGTCCAGGCTAAGAGATAACAAAAGCTTTTCAAGTAATAGTTAAGTTTAAAACTAACGCCCTGGGGGTCATTTAAATACTTCAAAGCTTGCTGATTAACAGAGATAGTCCTAAAGGCTTCCTTATTTCACTGGCTTTCTAGACTGCATTCAATAGATTTACTCTGAAAGGTAAGCTAATGTCTATGCACTGGTTTAAAAATGATTACTCCTGAAAGAGGTATGTATAGGACATTTTATATATATATATATATATATATATATATATATATATATATATATATATATATATATACATATTCTTTATTATATTAAGAACTAAAATGTACATTTAAACACAAGAAATAAATGTTGTATATGAATATTTCATATTTGCATTTCTAGTTTGCAAACTGGAGCTGTAGGCTTTTTTTTTCTAACTGAGAAAGCCACTTAGATGGGTGGCAAAATTTCTATATTAACTATTATTATTATTTTTATTATATAGGATTTATATAGTGCCAGCAGTTTGCACAGAGCTTTAAAATATGACCTACTACTAAGTATACCAAAACCTAGGTTAAAAAAAAACATTTACAGATCGCTATGGGCATGTTTGTCATGTTCATCAGACTAAGTTTAACTGATTTGCTGGAAAATCATGTTGTTTACAGAAATCAGTAGGTCATGCTCAAGTGGCTTGGTGCCGGTAAACCAACCTCCTGAAGAAGCCTGTTGGTAAAATGCGTAAAGAAGGACACTTTGGACTGCCGAAAGCCAGGCAGAAATACTGTGGAATGCTTGTTGGCTCTTGTGATAAGTGGAGTGGCTGCAATCCTTACACATTACTATGCTTGATAGTCTGTACCACCACCAAAAAATATGAAAAATATGAATGCAATGGTTGTTTTATAATTTTTATAAACATTTTTTATGTTTTAATGCAATTAGACTCTTTATGTTTCTTGCTTTCTATCCTTTGAGTGTAGCCTTGTAAGTCTGGGAAAGTGGAGGATAAGATTACAAAAACTATCACAGCGAGTTTGACCTTTGTTTGACCTTTGTTTCCTTAAGAAGGTCCCTGCTTTCTGGTGAGTCTATGCTGTTTAATACCTAATACATATGGGCCAAATGTCATCAGCCTGTTAAATAAAAACCGGCCGACATTCGGCCCGTGTATATGTCAGCCGGTCTGAATATTTTCACCCAATCACTTTTGGGGCTCAGTATCTGAGTCCCTGCTCACTCTCACTTCTCCATATTATTCACCATAGGTTTGGCATTTTTTCAACTATCCTGCTATGCTCTGACCACAGGTTCTTTTTTTAGGACATGAATACACAACCATGTGTTCTCACAACTTGCATGTCTTGTTACCCCTTTTGGTACACTCTTTTTTACTTGTGCTTTTATTCTTTTCCCATTTCTTATTTTTATTTTCGGGCTAGTCTTTTCCCATCTTTGGCACTGTTTTGTACATTCATAATCATGATTTCACACTATTTTTCACAGATCAGCTCATTTACATCTCAATTAATTGCAGATCAGCTCAGAATTTCTCTCTTTTTATGATTGGAATTTTATCTTGTTTAATTGTTGTAAATGTGAAATGTATCGCTATGTAATGAAATTAATAATTAAGTCTACTACTGTGATTTGCCTCACATAAAGTTCCATGACCACTGAATTTTTTTACGGTCTGATCCTTGGAGGGTGTGAGGGTTGTATCTGCCCAATCACAACTCTCACACCTTCCAAGGAGTTAATCAGTTTAGTGCATAAACAGAATATGAACACCTTGCTTCCAACCCAGTCCTGTGAAGTTGCTCTCTCCTGGCCTCTGAATGTCGTTAGAGGCCAGGACTAACAACCGCCTGTTGGGAAGAGATCACTCAGCCTGAAAAAAGATTTTTCTAGCTAATTTCAGAAGCGCAGAGAGCTTCCTAGCACTCTGTACCCCATTGCCACTCTGCAAGAATCTCTGGTGGCCTCTGGGCTCTCTGCCAACTGCAAACACCCTACTCCACCTGTGCTCCTGCCTACCCATTGAACTGCTGCACCGTCTATGTCTGGTTCACTGGCAGAGTCAGTGCATGCCTTAGGTTCTGTATGCTATAAATATCAGATGGTGTAGTAAGATGGCGCCACGTTTGATGACGTCTTGATGACGAAACGCTTAAGGCGGAGCTAGAGCATAATTTTGTCATATCCGGTCTATGGAGCGCAGGGAGTTCCGGATTTCCTGGTTTATCTTACACAAACGCTGTATTTTCATGTTTCTTAATGTAAATGCAATAAGTACCTTTTAAAAAAAATTGTTAACGGTATTCACACTATGAAGGCTCCTATTGTTTTTACATGTTACCTCTGAAGCAGAGCAGGATAAAGTTAAAAAAGGCATCTGCATTTATTATGTATTTTTTTGATGATTCATTGCACATTAATTGAATTTATACACATTTGTGGGATAAATAGCAGCGGCACATCCACTCCCCATTACTATTTTTTTGCATAATCTTTACATGTTCACTACTTGATGGCCCTGTAATCTATTTTTAATTAAAAAATTTCTTACTGTGTTTTTCTGCCTCTTTGTAGCATGACCTCTCAAACCTCTCAATTCCCTCTTCAATTCCTTTTGTTTGGAATGAGAAGTATATGTTAGTTGCGGTCATACTTTGTTTGATGCACACTAGAAATCCTATAGTCCAAAAAAGTCCACCAAAAAAATAGGAATTTGGAGATTTGGAGGAGGCTCTGACCAATAGAAGGTACATTTTTTTTAGTTAAGAATCCATACTTGAATAGATTATTTTTGAAAACAAAAATTTGTATTACCTTAACGTATGTGTGTTGGGTGTCATTCCAAGAAAATGGATGCTCACTGTAATGCACATATGGTATGACTGTACATTTATCTGCAATAATGTGAATTCAGAGTGTTGCAAATCCCCTTCCATGCTGTAGGTCAGGGGTATCAAACTTAATTTCATCGCGGGCCATATCAGCATTATGGTTGTCCTCAAAAGACCGGTTGTATCTGTAAGACTAGATGTCCAGAGCACCCTTTACATCACCCTTACATCAGGTGTCAAGAGCCCAGACTCTATCAGGAGTCATCCTCCATTACATCACAGTTCACCCCCTTTACCATGTGCTGCTTCCTGGAAAAAGCTGGGGAAGGAGCTGGGAAACAGAAAGTGCAGGGTCAGGAGGAGGACCAGAGAAGGGCTGGAGTTTTCTGAATGAGAGACCAGGGGAGGCAGAGAAAGGGTGGTGCTGCAGTTGCACAGAGAGTCACAGAATCTGTATGAGGAGTTCTGTCCTCCTCTCTGCTGCCAAATGCTGAAACAAAGTGGGGATAGAGATGAGGGGGTAGCTGCAGGAGAGGTGCGAGGGCTACATGAACTGGCCTGGAGGGCCGCATTTGGCCCACGGGCCTTGTGTTTGATGCATATGCTGTAGGACTATGATTCACTTCAAAGGCAATTTAAAATTCATTACACTAGCAGTCAGGTTGCTAATCTATAATTAATCTATTAGAATTAATATATACGTAGCAGTCATCCAAAAGAAATTCCCAGAAGCAAATGTTACACAAATAATTCTTAAAATAAGACCATGTGTCTGTCCCAGAAGAGGAAGACCCTCAGCTTCCTGAAATTGTAGGGGTTATAGGTAGAAAAGGAAGCCTAATGTCTGGTATTGTTTGAGGGAGTTAGAATACACTAATAACTAATATTTCAAAGGAAATATCAACAAACCGCATAGTTTTAAACAATTTACCCACACAACCTCCATGCACAGTGCTGAAACAGACAACCAGGTGTGAGGCTGCAAGAGCTCCTTATCTTCATGTATTGCTGCAATATCTTGATTTTTTTTACAAGCAACCTATTATATACAGGGAGATTTATTCAACTCTGCATGAGTGAATTTAATGAGTGAATTTAACTCCAGGCAGATTTTAAAAAGCACCAAGTAATACAGTTATACATACATGGATCACAATTTGGCAGGTTCAGCAATGACTGGCTAAATTGGTGTATGGGCACCCTGGTTGTAAACAAGTCGATCTATCAATCAACTTGTGTTCAATAAGCTTGTTTTTCCTAAATTATTAGTGCCACTGGCTATTGCCGGGCCACTCTAATCATTGAGGGGTTGGTTTACTAAAGGCAAATCCACTGTGCAGTGTAAGTGCACTTGGAAGTGCAGTCGCTGTAGATCTGAGGGGAAGATCTGAAATGAGGGGAGGCTCTGCTGATTTCCATCTTCCAATCATGTGCAAGCAAAAACACAGTTTTTTTATTTTTCTTGCATGTCCCCCTCAGATCTACAGTGACTGCACTTCTAAGTGCAATTGTAGTGCATTTAGAGTGCACAGTGGATTTGCCTTTAGTAAATAAACCCCATTGTGTTCCACCGGCAGGTAAGGCTCCCTGACAGCAGAACACAAAAGTACTGACTGTGTTGACGGGGGAATCTAGCAATCTTTTTCCCTTCCACCTGTGGGTGGAAATTACATAATCTATGCCCTGCCTTAAAGTAGTGCTCCACCCAAAAGGGGGAAGTTCCACTTTAAGCACTCATCCCCTGCCACATTTGACATGTCATTTTTTTTTTTGGGGGGGGGGGGGTACCTAGTTTTGATAGGTAGTGAGTAGGGGACCGTGAGGGGAGCACCTACTCACATTTTGAGAGCACCGGCACTTTGGATATCTCATCTTGACTAAGCAAGCACTGAGCACTTTATTTGTGTGGATTTGTTTTTTGCACAAAGACTTAGCACTTTGGAATATTATATGGACTTTTTATATTTTGATATTCTTCTTATAATTTATTAAATCACAATCACTATAGCACTTTATTATATTATTGCACTCATTTAGTGCATCACATTTATATGGATTTGAGATGTATTGCTTTTTGATATGAATTTATGAAAGTTACTTATGAGTTAATTTAACACCAGCATATTATTTATTAGCACAATATATTAATAGTGTGATTGAGATACCCTTTGATAATATTAAAAAATATATTACACCGAGCAGCGCTGATACATTATTTTTCTACTGTTTTTAAAAGGCATTCCCCCTTTTTATCAGCAGCAGCCATCGTAGTTGTTTTTTATTGATCATACATTTTATCCTAAGCGCTGGCACTTTATATTTATTATAGTTTTGATAGGTGCCTGCTCCCACTGCTGCTCCGGGCCACCTAGTATTTTTTTTTTTCCATTTTTAGTTGTTTCTTAGGAGCAGATTGATAAATAGGACTCTATAAGCAGTGTCTTCTGGTTTAAAAGGATGCCCACGTTAAGATAAAGGACAGAAGTAGGGAAACTTTAAGTGCAAAACTCAAGCCCAGAGATCTTTAAAGTGGTAGTAAAACTTAACTCTAATTATTCTTAAAAATGCCCCCCCCCCCCCATTCCTACCTTTCCTGCATACCCTGCAAAAAAAAGACCTGTATATTTATGTTTTATTATTCTGGCCTGATTATGTCATGTTATTCAGCAGCTCTGGTGCCCCTGTGTAACGGGACGCTTAACAATGGCTGGGTATTTCAGGATCCCTGATGTCACCTATAGACTCCCATGGCTCAGCCATTGTAAGCACTCCCTCCTCTCCCCTGCAGCAGCTGCTCAATGGCACAGGGAAGCCAGAGCTTCTAGATCACGTGACTGGACCAGATTACACATACCTTTTTTTTTATACAGAAATGCAAGATAGGTTGGAGGAGGGGGAGGGAACCTTGTTATGAATAGTTTGAGTACAGCATAATGCACATGGGTCAAATGTCAGGTGGCATCGGCTGGTTTCTTTTGACCTGGCTTTCGCTGTCCAACATTCGGCCCAGGTGTGTAGCAGCCGGTCATGACCGATCACAATGTGGGAGCCGTGAATAATATACATTTATTATTGTGAGTACTTCATGTGTAATTAGGGTATTTCCCTAATGATTGTAACTTGTAAAGGTAGATGCATGCCCTCCAGCACGTCCAGCCCCCATACTGTGATCTTTATGAGTTGAAACGCGCTGAGATTTTCAAGTTGCCATCTAAAAGACAGCTTGATGGATGGAACACATCTATGATGCAGATAACATGATGCATTTGCATTTGGTTTTTATTTCTTGATGTATGGTAACTTTTAAACTTTGTCAATCAAAATCAAACATTTTTTAGAACCTTCTTTTATGGTCATTGGTACTGTTAAAGTCTCACCCTGCCCCCCTATTTAGTAATCTACAAGCTGTGCAAACTTATGTACAAATCTGATTCCAAAAAGTTGGGACACTGTACAAATTGTGAATAAAAACAAGATGCAATGATGTGTAAGTTTCAAATTTCAATATTTTATTCAGAATACAACATAGATGACATATCATATGTTTAAACTGAGAAAATGTATCATTTTAAGGGAAAACTAAGTTGATTTTAAATTTCATGGCATCAACACATCTCCAAAAAGTTGGGACAAGGCCATGTTTACCACTGTGTGGCATCCCCTCTTCTTTTTATAACAGTCTGCAAACGTCTGGGGACTGAGGAGACAAGTTGCTCAAGTTTAGGAATAGGAATGTTGTCCCATTCCCTTCTAATACAGACTTCTAGTTGCTCAACTGTCTTAGGTCTTCTTTGTCTGATCTTCCTCTTTATGATGCGCCAAATGTTTTCTATGGGTGAAAGATCTGGACTGCAGGCTGGCCATTTTAGTTCCCGGATCCTTCTTCTACACAGCCATGATGTTGTAATTGATGCAGTATGTGGTCTGGCATTGTCATGTTGGAAAATGCAAGGTGTTCCCTGTAAGAGACGACGTCTGGATGGGAGCATATGTTGTTCTAGAACTTGTATATACCTTTCAGCATTGATGGTGCCTTTCCAGATGTGTAAGCTGCCAATGCCACAGGCACTCATGCAACCCCATACCATCAGAGATGCAGACTTCTGAACTGAGCACGGAAAACAACTTGGGTTGTCCTTAGTCCAGATGACATGGCGTCCCAGTTTTCCAAAAAAGAACTTCAAATTTTGATTCGTCTGACCACAGAACAGTTTTTCACTTTGCCACAGTCCATTTTAAATGAGCCTTGGCCCAGAGAAAATGCCTGCGCTTCTGGATCATGTTTAGATATGGCTTCTTTTTTGACCTATAGAGTTTTAGCCGGCAACGGCGAATGGCACGGTGGATTATTTTCACCGACAATGTTTTCTGGAAGTATTCCTGAGCCCATGTTGTGATTTCCATTACAGTAGCATTCCTGTATGTGATGCAGTGCCATCTAAGGGCCCAAATATCATGGGAATCCAGTATTGTTTTTCAGCCTTGACCCTTACGCACAGAGATTGTTCCAGATTCTCTTAATCTTTGGATGATATTATGCATTGTAGATGATGATAACTTCAAACTCTTTGCAATTTTTCTCTGAGAAACTCCTTTCTGATAATGCTGCACTATTTTTTGCCACAGAATTGGGGGCATTGGTGATCCTCTGCTCATCTTGACTCTGCCACTCAGAGAGGCTCTTTTTATACCCAATCATGTTGCCAAATTGGTCCTCCAGCTGTTCCTTCCATGTACATTTAACTTTTCCGGCCTCTTATTGCTACCTGTCCCAACTTTTTTGTAATGTGTAGCTCTCATGAAATCCAAAATAAGCCAATATTTGGCATGACATTTCAAAATGTCTCACTTTCAACATTTGATATGTTATCTATATTATATTGTGAATCAAATATAAGTTTAAGACATTTGTAAATTAGTCCATTCTTTTTTACTCACAATTTGTACAGTGTCCCAACTTTTTTAGAATTGGGTTTGTATATGTACGTACATATTATAGGTACAAAGTAGCTTACAGGTATACTGTATGTGTTTTTTTATTTATTCACAGTATGTGCTGGTCATAACTATGAGTGTGGCTGATTTTTGCACATTGCTCTTTGAGTCTTTCTGAGTCATGCCAAAGGCTGGGCAAGAAGGTTGGGGTTAAAGAGTGAGAAAGCTGGCGGCATACAAGAAGGTTTGGGTTTGTAAGCATGATGGGGGTTTTCACTGGATGTTTTGTATTTTATAGGATAATGGATTGTGCTGCTGCTTATGCTGGTAGTGTTTATTACCTAATCAGTACAGCTGTGGAAATGACTGAAAAAAAAAAACCTACAACCTTAAGACAGTGAGTGACTTCTGAATGCTCCAAATACAAACAAAGACACTTTGCATTTTAAAAGAATTGCATTTTGTGTGCCTCTACTTCTAGGCTAAGCTGTTGTCTCAAATATGCATGTAAAGTTTACAAAGGTGACATTACCTAAAAATGAAAGGCATTATTTTGTTTGTTTGAGGGTTTTTGCTTTTTTTTAACAAAGGCAAAAAAACAGATCCCAAAATGCTATAAATTATCAACCAAGCATTTGAAATACATGCATAAAGCTCATATTTATTTATAGCTTGCTTTTATGAATAAGGCTGCATCAGGGTGTCCCAAGGCTTTGGACAAAGGGACCAGGATTGCATAGAATTGGAGATGGACAAGATGTCCCTCCACTGTATAGGTATCAAAGTATGTACCTACCCAAAGGTTGGCAAATAGACAAAATAAATATGGTAGGTAGGAGGAAGAAAGATAATCATAGGATTAGGGTTAGGGGAGAAAGACATCAAGGGCACAAATTTTTTTATTCACAAACATGCACAAAAGGGAATTATGTCCCTTGTTGTCTGTTATGTCGTCGTTAAGGTTTTTTTTTTTTCCCTGCAATAAATTAACCTATTGTATTGACAAAAAAACAGTTTTGCACCTAGAGACAATAAATACAACAGATATGTCAGTATTTTGACAGGACGGTATGCCAGAGTATTTTTTTACATGCTTTATTTTGTATGCTACTGTTACCAGTATTATAAATTATGAGATGTTGTAACCCTTAAGTTAAAGGTAGTTAAGGGTAATGGACCAATATTATTTACTAGTGTTCATGGTAATTCATTTGGTGGAAAATATTAAAACAAATCAGAGGCTAACTTTTATTTTATTTTTTTATGCATAGCAGAAAGTTGGACCAAATCAAAATATATTATTATTAGGAAACAAGCTAGGCTTGAAATGCAGACATTCTTTATCATATAGGTGTCAAAACATCAGTGTGGAAACATAGATCATAATGCACAAATGCAGTTTGTCCTGTTACACCTTCTAAAGCTGTCTACAGACTAGTAGATTTTTGAACAAATGTATTTTTGTGTGAATTCATTTTAATTTTGATGACTGGACAAATGTTGTTCGAAAGTGCTTCATAATTTTGCTGCTTTCAACATTTGATTTTGTAATTTATTATTTGTATTTATTACAAGTACTTATATAGCACCATCAATTTACCCAGCGCTTCACATATATATTGTACATTCACATCAGTCCTAGCTCTCAAGGAGCTTTCAATCTAAAGTCCGTAAAGTCACATTCATACTAGGGCCAATTTAGATACTAGCCAATTATCCTACCAGCATGTCTTTGGAGGAGGCACAGAGAGAACACACAAACCCTGTGCACCCTGACCCACTATTGACTAGAGAATTGAACAAATGTTCTTAAAGCAAAAATCTTCAAAAACAATTCTACTAGTGTATAGCCAGCTTAACCCCCTTAGCGGTATCCCCGAGCGTGACTCGGGGTGGATTTTTTATGCTACTATCGGTATCCCCGAGTCACGCTCGGGGTGGATGTGCAGAGCGTGCAGCGGTGTCTCTTACCTTCTCCTGGCGATCCAGCGATGATCTCCCATTGCTGTGATCGCCAGCAGAGATCCCCGCCGCTCGTCCGTCGGTATGATGACTTCCTGGTTCCGTTCCCTGCAGCAGCAATGGTGCATGGGAGCGGAACTGGGAGGGAAATTCAAATGTTGCACAAAACGCAAACACATAACATTTATATTATATATATATATATATATATATATATATATATATATATATACAGTGGGTACGGAAAGTATTCAGACCCCCTTAAATTTTTCACTCTTTGTTATATTGCAGCCATTTGCTAAAATCATTTAAGTTCATTCTTCTTCCTCATGAATGTACACATAGCTCCCCATATTGACGGAAAAACACAGAATTGTTGACATTGTTGCAGATTTATTAAAAAAGAAAAACTGAAATATCACATGGTCCTAAGTATTCAGACCCTTTGCTGTGACACTCATATATTTAACTCAGGTGCTTTCCATTTCTTCTGATCATCCTTGAGATTGTTCTACACCTTCACTTGAGTCCAGCTGTGTTTGATTATACTGATTGGACTTGATTAGGAAAGCCACACACCTGTCTATATAAGACCTTCCAGATCACAATGCATGTCAGAGCAAATGAGAATCATGAGGTCAAAGGAACTGCCTGAAGAGCTCAGAGACAGAATTGTGGCAAGGCACAGATCTGGCCAAGGTTACAAAAAGATTTCTGCTGCACTTAAGGTTCCTAAGAGCACAGTGGCCTCCATAATCCTCAAATGGAAGACGTTTGGGACGACCAGAACCCTTCCTAGAGCTGGCCGTCCGGCCAAACTGAGCTATCGGGGGAGAAGAGCCTTGGTGAGAGAGGTAAAGAAGAACCCAAAGATCACTGTGGCTGAGCTCCAGAGATGCAGTCAGGAGATGGGAGAAAGTTTTAGAAAGTCAACCATCACTGCAGCCCTCCACCAGTCGGGGCTTTATGGCAGAGTGGCCCAACGGAAGCCTCTCCTCAGTGACACATGAAAGCCCGCATGGAGTTTGCTAAAAAACACCTGAAGGACTCCAAGATGGTGAGAAATAAGATTCTCTGGTCTGATGAGACCAAAATAGAACTTTTTGGCCTTAATTCTAAGCGGTATGTGTGGAGAAAACCAGGCACTGCTCATCACCTGTCCAATACAGTCCCAACAGTGAAGCATGGTGGTGGCAGCATCATGCTGTGGGGGTGTTTTTCAGCTGCAGGGACAAGACGACTGGTTGCAATCGAGGGAAAGATGAATGCGGCCAAGTACAGGGATATCCATGACAAAAACCTTCTCCAGAGTGCTCTGGACCTCAGACTGGGCCGAAGGTTTACCTTCCAACAAGACAATGACCCTAAGCACACAGCTAAAATAACGAAGGAGTGGCTTCACAACAACTCCGTGACTGTTCTTGAATGGCCCAGCCAGAGCCCTGACTTAAACCCAATTGAGCATCTCTGGAGAGACCTAAAAATGGCTGTCCACCAACGTTTACCATCCAACCTGACAGAACTGGAGAGGATCTGCAAGGAGGAATGGCAGAGGATCCCTAAATCCAGGTGTGAAAGACTTGTTGCATCTTTCCCAAAAAGACTCCTGGCTGTATTAGATCAAAAGGGGGCTTCTACTAAATACTGAGCAAAGGGTCTGAATACTTAGGACCATGTGATATTTCAGTTTTTTCTTTTTTAATAAATCTGCAACAATGTCAACAATTCTGTGTTTTTCTGTCAGTATGGGGTGCTATGTGTACATTCATGAGGAAGAAGAATGAACCTAAATGATTTTAGAAAATGGCTGCAATATAACAAAGAGTGAAAAATTTAAGGGGGTCTGAATACTTTCCGTACCCACTGTATATATATATATATATATATATATATATATATATACACACACACACACATGTATGTATATATATATATATATATATATATATATATATATATATATATATAACACACACATATATATATATATATATATATATATATGATATATAACGCATGAATTATAATCTAATCAATAATATAATTTTATTCTATAATATATATATATTATATATTATATTATATAATAAAATTATATTATTGATTAGATTATAATTCATGCGTTTGTGTTTCAAGTTTATCACATCTGGGATGTCTACTAGAGTCTTGTTTTGGTCAGGTTTAAGTCAGTAATTACTAAGAATTGTAGGCCTATAATACATAACGCCAAATTTCCATGCAAAAAATTGTACCGCTTTTGGTACATAATTCCTGACATAATCATACCGCCAGGGAGGTTAAAGTGGTGTCCAGGTATGAACAATCTGCAAAATGTACTATATACTGTATGAGGTGAGACTGATTTGAAGAAGCTTGCCTGGGCTAGAAGGTGTTGGACAGCTAAGTGGAGCCTGCTAACCTTCCTCAGAATTCAAATTTTTGCCCTTATAATTCTTAAACAATTGGGGGGTACGCAGTACCAATTCTCAAATTTGTGCCCAAACTTTTTGATGCAGAACAGATCTTTTATGGTTTATGGTAAACAAAAAAGGTATACAATATACAGTAACTGCATCTCTAATACTTTATTATTTTCCTCTTTATAATGTATATGAATAAATAAAAGAATATTTACCCATTTTCAGTGATGGGCAAGGAGCACAACAAAATGGGTTTGCAATATAAGTTTAAATTTTAAAAAAAATATTAAAGCAGTATACACATCATAGAAGCAAGTCTAACAAGATATGGGTGTCACAGTCATATCCAGAGTCCTCCAAAATCCAAAAGATCATTTGCAAGTCTCCTTTTTAAATTTGTGCAGTCAGCATGGGAGTATTTCATACAATTTAATTTAGTTTCTGTAAAAATCCACATGGCCTTTTGAGCAGCTTCATAAAGGCTCTTGAATTTATACTATGAAAATATTCTTAAAATATTTTGAAACATAGTCTGCTAAATGAGAAATCTAGGCATGAAATTATGGTGTGCACAGCTATATTCTTTCCAGTGAACCATTTTCTTGTCTCTGTAAGTGGAAAATGTCCCATGCATTTGTAGTATTAAACAGGCTCTTATTGCACGGGATTCACTAATAATTAACAGTTTGAAAGCATCTACAGGAAAACATTTTCTGATGACAATCAAGGTATTCTCCTTTTTTTTCCTCCGCATATTTGTTGCATATTGGCAAAAAGCACTTGCATATAAGAATCAGTCTCCGTTAATGATATAAAGCCACACAGCAGAAAAAAGCTGTCAAGCAGTGGTCTGTTGTATACCACTAGATTGGGGATTGCAGTTAGAAAACCACTTATTTTATTGCAAACTTCTCTTACAGAAAGGGCTGGTTCTTTGCTGGCCTTTGTCAGAGGGTCCGCATTGCATCCTGGGAAGTGTAGTCTTGTCTTTAGTGCCTTGCAGAATTACTTAAATAAGAAGCCATGCAACTGTACTACACTTATACCCAGAATCTTGCGGGGCCTGCGACTCCTTGTCCAAAGTGTAGACGTCTGTTCGGTTCAAGTCTGATCCAGCCATTCTGCCCGTTTTGGAGCCTTACATGTATGCACATCAACTGTCTCTTCGCATTCCTTACAGCGCACTGCACAACACCAGTGGAATTTACACTCGCATTTCGTGGTCCGGTTAACACGAGTGGTGTCATAACCTCTACCACAGCACATAACTTCACAGCCGTCTGTCCCTCTGGAGATTTTGTCACACACTCTTCCTGCAGTGCCCAATGAACCTGAAAAATATCATCGTGCAATGTGTTATAAAAAGTTACAACAACCTAAACATTTGAAATAAAAAAATATGCAAGATTGAAACATTGAACAGTAGTCCCTAACCAAAATAATTTTCTTTGGAAAGGTACAAGGACAAACTCAAAAGTTTCCAATCTCCAGGCTTGCAGTTTTTTTATTTTATTTTTCTCTATAGTGATAATCAAGGACTTATTTATTAGCCTACCCTTTCTTCTTTGTCTTCTTAACCTTTCTTATTGCCAACACTGCTCCAAACTACTAGCTGTTAGTCTTCGGTAGGAAACCAAAATGCTTCTCCAGCTGACTTTGGTTTGGAGCAAGGCCAAGAAAGTATATGTCTACAGTGGTTTGATTTGTGTTCTTATTGTCTTATATTGCCAGGTCTGTAGTTATTCCTAGTAGAAAACCTCTGGTTGTATTGTGGAGTACTACACAAGAGCGCTTTGAATAGGTTTCTAAACCAAATGGCCTTTTGGCTATGGAATAAAATACTTCTCATTGTCTCTTGATTTTAAGTTTGGATACAATATGAAATGGTAAAAATCCCTGTAAAATTATTTGTTGCTATCTTTGTGCCATTGGGGATATTTTTCCTGTCCTGGAGGTGAAACAGAAAGTGAGAGAAAATCGCTACAAAGTGAGTAGAGTTCGCCCCTCAAGTAGCTTTCACCAAAACAGGTTTTTAGAAGATTTCCATTCACCTCCTGTTTTAGTGACAACTCTAACATTCTCAATTTCCCATCAGTTTCCACTAAATAACAATGGTCACTAGTGCAAATACAGAAAGTGAATCTCCACAGCGGGCTCGCAGACAACAATGAAAACTCTACAGAGTTTCAATCCTCACTCCATCCAAAACTAAAAGGAAACATTTTGGCTATTCATACAGTTTATATTCACAGTATGTAAAGCACACAAAGAAAGCCAACCACAAATGAGGTCAAGCAACTATCTACAGGGAACCAATCACAATTGGGCTTCCTCAAAAAAAAAAAAAAAAATTGAGATTTATCCTGATGTGTTACATTTGTGAATTTAACCTATAGTGTTTGTAATTAAGGCAGACCTTCCCACTTAGAAGCCAAATCGAGAAAAGGTGTGAGAGGGCCTGCATTAAAGTCTTAAATACAGAATAAGATTTGACCTGCAAAATAAATTTGCTAAAATTCATGAAATGTACAGTATGTAGTTCACTTTCAAGGTTAAATTATATAAAAAGCCAAAAAGTAATGTAATAGTACTTATTTTATAATAGAAAGTAATGTAATATACTGCAGCTATCTAATCTTTAAATGTGGTGGCTGCATTTTTTTTAGACTTGTTTCCTTTATTTTTGCCTTGTGATCCAGCTAGTAGCACCCTTTATTTCTCAGGCCCCTTTCACACGGGCTTTCCAGTCAGGTCCGCATGTCAGTTTTAAGGCGGACCTGATCGGACGCTCCATTCACCCCTATGGGGCAGCGGATGTCAGCGGTAACATGTCCGCAGACACCCGCTGCTATCCGATTCAATCTTGTCCATGAAATCCAGATGGATGGTAACCCTATTTTCCATCCGTCTGGGGGATCGGATGGGATTGGATAGAAATGGACAGGTGGTCAGTTTTAATCGGATCCCCCTATAGAGGAGAGCAGGGCTCAGACAGGTCCGTCTCTGCACAGTGAGCTGAGACTGACCTTTCATCCGCCTTCTCAGTTGGCGGAGTCCGCCAGGTGGAACGCCCATGTGAAAGGACCCTTAGGGTGTCTCCACTCCACTGGAGGAGCAACAGAGCCACCTTTGGACAACAGCACTGTCAACCTGATTGTGTTAGATGGGCTAGCAGATTTAGATGGACTTGACTAACAAGTTAAAGCCATACCCAGCTAAAGTGGTTGTAAACCCACTTTAATGACTTTTACCTATAGGTAAGCCTAATTTAACCACTTACTACCCACCCCGGGGGCGCGCGGAGCGGCGATCGTGACTGCGCTGTGTTGCTAGGACACGGCGCGATCTCGATCTCGGTAAAGACTCAATGACATGACTCTTTACCCATGTGATCGGCTGTGTCCAATCACAGCTGGTCCCATGTAAATGAGGAAGTGCCATTATTCGGCTCTCCTCGGCTCACACTGTCAGTGTTGTGAGGTGAGGAGAGTCGATCAGCGACACAGGGAAATGTAATCAGGGCACTGATCACCAGTGCCCTGATTACACAAGAGTGAAATAAAGTGCCATAACTGCCCACCATCAGTGCCCAAAGTGCCCGCCATCAGTGCCCACAATCAGTGCCCATAGTGCTGCCAGTCAGTGCCCATCAGTGCCTGCTCATCTAGGCACTGATGGGCACTGACTGGCAGCACTATGGGCGCTCATCAGTGCCACCCGTCAGTGTCCATCAGTGCCACCCGTCGGTGTCCATCAGTGCCGCCTGTCAGTGCCACCTCTCAGTGCCCATCAGTGCCACCTATCAGTGCTCATCAGTGCCGCCTATCAGTGTTCATCAGTGCCACCTATCAGTGCTCATCAGTGCGGCATATTAGTACCTCCTCATCAGTGCCACCTCATCAGTACCCATAAGTGCCACCTCATCAGTGCCCATCAGTGCAGCTTATCAGTGCCCATCAGTGCCGCCTCATCAGTGCACATCAGTGATTTTCTGTCTTTTTTCTTTTTCTTTGTAAGAAATAAAAAACCCAGAGGTGATTAAATACCACCAAAAGAAAGCTCTATTTGTGTGAAAAAAATGATAAAATTGTAATATGGGTACAGTGTAGCATGACTGCGCAATTGCCATTCAAAGTGAGAGAGCGCTGAAAGCTGAAAATTGGCCTGGGCAGGAAGGAGG
Organism: Pelophylax lessonae; assembly: GCF_965119305.1. Classification (NCBI taxonomy): domain Eukaryota; kingdom Metazoa; phylum Chordata; class Amphibia; order Anura; family Ranidae; genus Pelophylax; species Pelophylax lessonae. Next base: position 241,351,379 of record NC_138769.1, read on the forward strand.
TGAAAGTGCACTGTAGGCAAGTGGTTAAGGATTATCTATAGGTGCTGTAAATATCTCCTAAACTTGCACCATTTAGGAGATATTTACATTGCATGCAGCTGATGACATCATCGGCGCATGCGCTCTGAAGAAACGGCCGCCTTTGCCGTTTCTTCAGAGCCCTGTGCCGTGACTGGCAGCTCCAGCGCACATGCGCTGGAGTGACGTCACGCGGCTCTGGCCAGTAATACAGTCGGAGTCCGCAGGCCGGGAAGGAAGATGGGTGAACATGGATGCGGCCGGCAGCAGGGACAACGCGGGCTTCGTTGCAGGTAAGTGTCACATAATGTGCTACTATGCGATGCATAGTAGCACATTATGCATTTACTTTGCAGGGGAAAAAAAAAAGGAAAAAAAAGTTAAGAGTTTACTTCCTCTTTAATACTTTTGAAGCCATTACAGCATTATTTTTCCTTTCTGGATAAAACTTTTTTTTTTTATAAATAAATGAAAGCCGACCATTGTAAGTACCTCTGTCAAAGTTAAATGGTTTGTCTCAGCCCTCTAACTGACCTTTACAGGACAGTTTGGTCTTGAAAGGAAGCTGAAAAATAACAAAATTACTGATCGGATCACCAGGAGAAAATAAAGGAAAAAAGTAAAAAAAAACTATTGCAGCCACCACGAGAAAGGATTGGTAAGCAGCCCAGCAGCATATTGGGGTTGATTTACCAAAGTAGGAAAGTGCAAAATTGGGTGTACCTCTGCAAAGAAATTAAACTGCTTCCATTTTTTTTTTGGTCAAAGCTTAATTGAAAAAAATGAAGTTAGAAGCTGATTGGCTACTATGTACCGCTGCACCAGATTTTGCGCTCTCCAGTTTTAGTAAATTAACCCATTACATTTTGGGTTTGGATACACTTTTTATAAATGCAGCCATAATTGGGGTAATAGGTATAATATGCATGCTGATGACTGCTTCCCAGCTTCTAAGCTAGAACACATTACTTTTGGTAAATCAATAACATGGAGCTGTATTTGGTAGCTAAAGACTATTCACATTTAGCACTGGCAAAAAGTTACCATATTTATCGGTGTATAACACACACTTTTCCCCCCTGAAAATAAGGGGCAAATCGCGTGTGCATCTTATACGCCGATACTGTACCTGACTGCCTCAGAGGAGACGGCCGCCGCATTACACAAAGCTCCTGTGCACTCAGCACTCACAGTCGCACACAGTCCCGCCTCCTGGACAGGCTCTTAGGATAAATGTTACATGTCCCAGCATTGGACCAGTGTTCTGACTATTATAAGAGCCGGCCAAGGAGGCGGGACTGTGTGTGGCTGCGAGCGCCGATTAAAGAGGACATGCCTCTATGTAATACGGCACAGATCAGGCTGAAATGATGGGCAATGGATAGGCTGCATGTGGGCACAGATCAGGATGCAAATATAGGTAATAGTGAGGCTGCATATGGACACATATCAAGCTGCATTGATGGGCAATGGTGAGGCTGCATGTGTGCACAGATCAGGCTGCAATGATAGGTAATAATGAGGCTGCATATGGACACATATCAAGCTGCATTGATGGGCAATGGTGACGCTGCATGTGGGATCAGATCAGGGTGCAATGATAGGTAATAGTGAGGCTGCATATGGACACATATCAAGCTGCATTGATGGGCAATGGTGAGGCTGCATATGAGGATGGATCAGACTACAATGATTGGCAATGGTGGGGCTGCAAATGGGCACAGATCAGACTGCAATGATGGACAATGTTGAGGCTGCATATTGGCACAGATCAGACTGTATATGGGTAAAGATCAGGCTGCAATGATGGGCAATGGTGAGGCTGCATTGATGGAAACTGGTGAGGCTGCAGATGAGCACTGATAAGGCTTCATTGATGGGCACTGACCCTTATTTTGCTTCAAAGTTATTTATTTAAAATTGTTGTTTTTCTCCTGAAACCTCCCTCATAAAATTAAGGTGCATGGTATATGCCGATAAATATGGTAAATCATATGTGATATAAAAAGTAGTATACAACCCCACATTTGCTATCAAGGAAAACTTCTATTATCGACTATAATACTATCAAGGCTAAAACAGAAAGTAATTACATCTTAATTTGAAAAATTTGAAAAGGTGTAGTATGCAGAGTAACATCTGGTACCATGATTAACACGCAAGCCAGTTCCTATTTCCTAAATTATACACAAGGCCATGGTAAATGCTGAAAAACTGCATAACTTGCTCCAGGTCTACCATAGATATACAGTATGTAAGCCATGTCTCATTGGTGGCTAGTCTAATTTTAAATGTGATATTGATAATTAACTTTCTAGAATATTTAAAAAAGATAAGGCTCCAAAGCTTCTCTGAAACTACCACTGTATGCTGTACTTAGAAAGATGCTTAATCCAACCTTAGTGTGACTATTAATTATTTCACTCTTGAGCCTGAACTGGTTTAGCATTTACAGTGGTGCACAGATTGGCCCACAGCCTTATCCTAAGTTGGCAACACATACATAAATGAATTGGGGAAATACTGGTAGTACAGACGAGCCGAATGGGTACAAATAGAGAGAGTGAGTTATTTATGTGTCTGAGAGGCTTTTTTAAAACCTTGGGCTGCATGCTTTCACATAATTTAGTGTATGACATCACTGCTTCCTGATAAAGCAAAGGGGAAATCCCTGCTGGAACACAGTTGACTCAACAGAATGAATACTGTCTGATTGATGCATTATATATTAGCCGTTATTTCAACTGGAAAATCTCTACTTGTGAAAGATAATTGATTTCATGATATCTAGCCTTTGTCATCTCATTTTGCATTTCTCTAGGTACACTTGCTGTGACATACCCTTTTTGTGTCACATTCTGTTTTAGATGACAAAAATGTCTTTGAAATATATTTGGTTAACGTAAAAAGAATAAAAGTTGATTGTCACTTCCTAGTAAAACACCTGTATCAGCAGAATTGTGGCTTAGTTAGTCAGATAGCCTCACAGCTGAGATCTGATACCCACATGACTTATTTCCCCTGAACTGCATGTCATGTCTGAATGGCATCACATTCTTTTCATAGAAAACTCTTTTTCATCTTTCTCTGTGGTCCACCTTATCTCCCTCCAGCAATTGGAAGATTGAAAGGATTAAATGGCCATTAAAACTGTTCCTGAGGGCTACATGCTACAAGCAGGAGGATTGAAAAATCAACTTCTCCTTAGCAAAAAAGATCTTTTGTTGATCTTTACTGTTGTCTTCAACATTTTGCTGTCCAACGTTATACTTGATCCTGCCATTTCAGAACAACTGGTCTTATAGTTTAACTTACAACTTGCATATCTTTAGGCATCCAAAGAAGGACAACACTGCACATGTCCTCTACTGCTAAGTATGGCGTGTGAATGTAATTGTAATTAAATATTATCAAGATTTTGATGCATTTGTACTTGCAAAGAAACTTACCATTGCCTAATTGATCTTTCGAAAATACTAGTTGTCTAGCTATTTGCTGATGCAAAGGACTAAAGTGTCATTAAACCCAAAAAGTATTTCTTCATTAGAAACTCCTAAGTAAAATTGTCAGTTTCTGTGTAATCTTAATTTGATGTAAAGCCATACCAGTAAATATAAAATACCTGGTGATCCTGCCTGTAGCTTGCCCTTCTTCATTCCCAGTGGTAACGTTCTGCAGACTGATCTTCCATCTACAGTGTTGCCACATGTCTACACATGCTCTATTGCTGTGTCTCAAAAAGCCTATTTCTGCACAGAGTTTCCTTTTTCCCTCCCATCCAACATACCCACATGACATAACTTCACAGCAGTCCTGCCAATCCTGGGTCACCAGTCTCCTGGCCACTTACAGTTGACAACCTAAGCCAATTACTCTCTACTTGAGAGCACACTCATTGAAAATGTAGTATGCTATTGGGTCTATGGAAATACAGGGAGCAATGCTAGTAGGCAGGGTTGAACTCCAGTTCCCAGCACATTGTGCATTTTAACACCTCGCCTAACAGCGGCCAAAGCGTGGGTGGCAGAACATTTTTTCCAAAGCAGCCACTCACTTGGGGGACCAGAAGTGCAATAGCTGGAGGACAGGAGACTGCAGGGACATCCGAACATAACAGATCATCTGATGTGTTGCAGTGTACCCCTGCCCACACAGACACGCAGAGCGGAGAAGAATTATATAACCTAAATGTAAAAGCTAAAAAAAAGGTATATTTCCTATAAGGAAAAGTGTGATTTGTGGATTAAATGCTTTTTGTTAGTCTATCCAACCTATATGGCTATTGGGGTGTAGATGGCTTTAGTGACACTTTAATGTCTAAGTCATACAAGTGCTCATGTTGCAGATCAGAACTTATAAGCAACAAGGGAGCTAAGATGTGCAGTTAAAAGCCCTCTAGTTCCTCCTGTTTTGAATTGTATTGTAACTGTATTGTCTTCCCTCACATTGTAAAGCGCTGCGCAAACTTTTGGCGCTATATAAATCCTGTATTATAATAATAATAATAATAATAATAATAATAAAAGCTCCCCTGCTTGTATGTGTCCCTCCCTTGCCAGCTAGATGAGTAAGGTGTCACTCCATCACTGATGAAAATGCTAAGTCATCAGCAAGAGAGCAACACCTTGCTCATGCATCTGAAGAGGAAACAATACATACAGGTAGGTGTTTCACTGCCCTACTGTGTCATGCAAAATGATCCTGATGCTGAAAAGGTATTGCAAACTACAGGATTTATAGTGTGATAGGAGCCTAACTCTGGGCATTTACAAAATTATTTAAAGGTCCTCCCAGCTGATAAAGGATTTAATGTTTTTTAATTTTCTAGCAAATGTGGTAAAACAACCTACTTTTTATTACATTTTTAGATTGTTTGGAAGCCTCTGTACAGGTGTTATTTTTATAATTAGGTATACAAACTGATACAACTGTATGACTATAAAAATAATCTATAGCCACTTAATCACTGGGTAAATCAGTTAGCCCAAGTCAGGTTCATGGCTGCTACTGTTATTTGCACATACACTGATGACTGGGGGTTGAAACATCTTTAACTTAATTGACAAATAAATCTACACCCTCCTGTTGCAAAAAGCAACTCTGTCATTGAAATTAAAATGTCAATAAAAAATGTCCCTACAAAGATGATAGAAAATGTTTACCTCTACCACTGCTTCCACCTGCGGATGCCACTCTAATTGGGTCTGACATGTCTTCAGAAACCAACACTTCTGGAGTGATCATCTTCCCGTCTCCTTCACCCTTAAGTTCAGTGTTTCATCTCGCAAACCCCTACTTCGCTACAGGACACAGTAGTGACTTGGGGGTTGGTTGAAAAAACCACTAAGCGCAGTGAGAAACCAGGTATCCAACACTCCTTGAAGTGTCAGTTACTGAAGAGATTTCAATTGGTGGTTTACCTTCATAAGATACATGTTCAGTGGTGCAGGCAGTAGCAGAAATAAGTATTTACTATTTTCCCAGCTGGGACATCTTTTATTGGCTCCTTCATTTTAGTTACGGAATGTGTGCTGCACCCTGCACATATGCCTTAACTAATAAATGAGAGGTCAATGGTTTCTAAAACAGAATGACATGGGTCCAAGATTTAACTCCTGATGATACTAAAAAAAAGATTCTGGTCCAGACCAGATTGGAGAAAGCACAGGATGTGTACCATTGAGTACTTCGTAGGATGGAATCTCCTAGACTTGCACCATGCAAAGAATGCCCTCCAGGTTTGGTGGTAAACTTCAGCAGGGTAGGGATGACAGAAAATAATAGGTCCCTGTCCCTCAGGACATGGGCTTCAGCAGTTATGATGTAAAAATCAGTGACTGAAAAGCAGGATGGTGGACCAGACCTTGGGACAAATGGTCTAGATCAGTGGTCCTCAACTCCGGTCCTCGGGCCCACTAAAAGGCCAGGTTTGCAAGATAACTAAATTACATCACAGGTGATCTAATTTGCTGCTCAGTGATTGCAGTATTCTTGTCTGCATCTCCCCAAGGTAATACTTAAAATCTGGCCCCGAGGACTGGAGTTGAGGACCACTGGTCTAGATGATTTGACCGATGGAGACTCCACCAGAAGTCAGACAATATCCGTTTTCATGTCTTTCTGGGCCCATTCAGTGCAATAATAATCATTGGAACATCCTCCAACTTGATCTTGCAGAGCAGACAAGGAAAAAACTGTAGAGGATAACATGCATAAATCAGATTAAACTGATCCCATGTAGTCAACAGACCATCCACTACAAAGACACAAGAGTCCTTGATCTGGTGACATATATGACTCAGGGCCCATGAGCCAAGGGACAGAAGTTTGTCCTAAAATAGGAAGATCCTGGACACGGCCATGTCCAACGTCAGGTTTAGGTAGAATAATCAGTGAGTCTGTTCCAGTAACAACTTCCAATGTTTGAGAATCCAACTGAATCTCCGTACTGTCCAAAAATTTTCTGACAGGCTTAGGGAGGACTGGTCCATTAACAGAAGATCATCAAGGTATCCCACAACATAAATTCCCTGGTAGCAGACCAGTGGATGGAAGGACAACAAACTGATAGTGCTGAGAGCACACAGCAAAAAGCAGGTAGTAGTGGTTTGGAGGAAAATGGGGCATATGTATGTATGCATCCTTGATGTCCATAGAGGCCAGAAGGTCTCCAGGAAGGAGGGGGGCAATGACTGACCTCACTGATTCCATAAAAATCTTTCAAACCCACAAAAAAAATGTTGAGAGTTTTCAGACCCTGAATTGGCCTGAATGTCTCAATTTAAAACTGTAAGCAGGTCCATGTAGAAGCTCTGTATGTATTCTTCCTTTGAGATTGGGGGAAATGACCCCTTGAGAAAGAAGCTTTAAGCTGAGCCTGTGCTAGCAAGGCCATCTTACCTCTTGTATGACCCTCCTGTTCACCATCTTCACTGCTGCTGTGTGGGAAGTGTGAAGTGTTCTGTGCCAAGCACTGTAGGCTGTGAACCCAGGCAGTGTTCACAGGATGCCGTGCTTTGCAAGAGACCAGGTGCTGACTGAGAAAGCATGTCAGAGAAAGAAAAATTGCTTCACACCAAATTGAAGCAGTACAGGCACAGTAGCAGCAGCACAACATACTTGTGACAGGCTTGGCATTAATCTTAAAAGTTGGCGCTCCCGCTTCATTGCTGAGTCTCAATGTTTAAAATGTTCCAGCCTGGGCTCTACTACAGCTAAATTGCCTTGCAGCACCAGCACCCTGGGTCAGAAAAAGGCTTGAGCTATGTCATTTACTGTGACAGAGGTCTTCCTACTCTGGGCAGAATACAAAACAACCAGCCCCATCTTGGCAGACCACTGCCCTGGACTGTGGTGTATATAGGACCCCGCAGCTAAAAGAACACAATGCACCATGTGCCAAGGTGGATATAGTGCCAGAAACAGCATTAAAGGCTGACCCTGCATCTTTTCCAGGTGGGATTCAGGTATGGTTTCTCAAGGCTTAGCCAATGAGTCGGCTAATCTAGAAAGCTGCATATAGAAGCTGCACTAACTACCTCACAGCTAGGAAGCTTGATAAGAATCTTGAGGAAATAACCTTTCACATAAAAGGGATGCGCTTCTTTTTAAGCTTCTCTCACCTAAGGTCACTGGCAAAAAAATGTAGATTGCTGGGAGTGAGGGACAGGGGTTATATAAAGGATGTCAATGCAGCTTTATTTTTGCCAGTGTCCAATCTCCTCCTCAGTCCTCCTCACTCCCTGACATATGTAATATGTATTTGCTAATGTAAAGATGTATACATAGTGAGAAATAGCTTTAGGCAATTAAAAAATTGAATTCACTAGACAGGTTCCTAATGTATAGAGCGTGGCAAACTTTAAAATTAGCTCTTTCTCCTAATTTACTGCCAAGGAAATTGGATAGACTCTGGTTAGAAGTCAGTTTGGGATGACTGAACCCCAAATTCCCTTACAATATGGATGGCTGTACAGTATATGGATCAGTAAACATGATGCAAAAAAACAAAAAATCCACTTTAAACAATAAAGTTTGGTAAGGTATGATAATGAGTGCTTCCAGGTTAAGAAGCAGTCTTCTTTTGCTTATGCATACTTATAGTACATTTATCCTATTTTTCACTTCCTCCCTAACCCCCAAGCTTTCATAATAGGTCACACTTTCATACAGTTTCACTCCTCCAAGGAACATAGCACCACACATCATGTGCCCTGAAATCTTCTGAATTCTGAACAGTGATAACCACATCTCTGCCTGACCACAGCTTAACAAGAAGAGATGACAATATATAAAAAAGTGCACTAAAATTGCATTTATCCTTTGAATTGAAAACATCCTCCTGAGCATTCATATTTTTGCCAATGTTTATAGCGCATTAAACTTGTCATTTTATTATAAATACAATATAAAACCTCTTTAAAATCACTTTTTCCATTTTAGCAACCAAGGGCTTTAATTTGTTTTGGGGAAAAAAGAAGACTCGTTTGAGATATTGTTGAAACAGTAAACAAAAGCACATAAAAGTGATAAAACACACATAAAAGTGATATATATCTCATGCCTCATGTACCAAAGCAGGTTTTAACTGATTACTTTCAACAGAGGAAACTTCAGACAACTTAATGTTTTGGCTGCTAAAAGATCAAACAAGACTGCTATGTTTTGCATGTTACTGCAGTAGCGTTTAGCTGGAGGGCATATACAGCTCTTCATGAAACTGTTTCTTTACCCAAGCAAGACAAATGATCTTTACCTGCAGACTTGTCCATCAAGCAGTAATCAGGAGAATTCTCAAAGTAGACAAGGTCCTTTTTTGTGGGTTTTCTGAAATCTTGATTGGCTACTGTGAAGCTAGTACCATCTTGATTCATGGTGACCTGGATTGCCCCATTGTATTTCCGTCTGAGATAGTCCCCTGTTTTTCGAAAATCTGACATAGCTTGCCAACAAGTCCTTAATGTGCATGACCCACTGACCCCATGGCACTTACATTCAAGCTTCATAAAACGTTTTACTGCCTGCAGGAAAGAAGATAGGGATTACTGCGTAACTTTTACATAGAAATACAGCTTTCGGAGCACTCATTACCTATACAGTACTATGTCGTTCATAATGTCATCAGAAAAGACCATTGAGTGTGATCTTTAAAGTACAAAAACAAAGGCATTGAAACCTTAATCTGTGATTTAAACCTTTGTAGTCGAAAAAAAACTCAGAAAGCATGGTCCAATTTCCCTTAGCAGAAAATAATCCTTAGTATTGTCTTAAAGAAAATCGATAATAATCCTAAATCAGTGCTCTATTAAGCATTTCTTATAAATATAAGTCATCATTTTTATTTTGCACTTGTAGAAACGTAGATACCCTAGAGAGGGTTAGTCTGTGAAATATTCAATTTTTTTATAACTCCTATTGTAAAAAACCCTATCAATATATGGAGATTAAATCTGTCTTCTTTTAATTACGTACATAGAATGCCCTTGTATTTTTCAGGGTAACCTTAATGTTAATAATTTCCCATAGCTGCACTTCTTTGTACCCTTTCTTTTTTTTTGTTCCTTTTTTTTTGTATTACATAAACTTCTGCTTGCTTTTGAAGCTGCAGATTAAGTTTTAATGCTTTTATTAGGACTATGATTTACAAGGATACCAGATCTTTCTCCACCATTATTTTCTAAATGGTATCTCCCCTTTGTTAAATGCTTGTTTTTTTAGCCCCCAAACACATAACGTTGGCCCACACTGTACCTTATTTTGAGGGGAGTCTGTGAATTGATTGCAACATTCAAGGACTATATTCTACTACTGAGCTTTATCATATGCTGTAACAAAACTTTTACTTTGAATCCCAATTTTAGTTAAACATTAAAAGAATAATAGCCCAAAAAGAAACCTTGGGCAACCCTAAATACCATTTTGAGTATGAATTATTAACCACACATCTGGATGTAAAGGTAAAGCTAGTCTATTTACAAATTAACTGGATTGAAGTATACTGTATGTGTTTGCCAGCATCTGTCTCCTAAATCTATGCCAGCCTTTTCAACCAGGGGGCCTTCAGGTTTTCTTCAAGGGTGCCTTGGCAAAATGTCTAATAATTGCCCATAAATTATGTACAAGGCAGCAGGTGGATCAAGCCGACTTATAGTTACCCAAAGCCACAGGCTATTATTGTGCATCATTACAACCTTCTAGCCACCTACATCCTAACAACCAATAATGTCATCAGTTGATAAATAAGACGTCGGACGTTTGCGCAGAATCCTTATTTGCCCCTCCTATTCACCTCTCTATCAGCATTGGGGTCACATTAGCGAAGTGAGGGAGAAAAACTGAGTGAGAAGAAAAACATCGGAATACTAGTCAATACCAAGGTGCATAGGTGTGTTTGCTTTGGAAGAATAAATCATCTCTAGCATTGGGTTCCCTACGTGTGTGGATGCTGCTACATTACGTAAAACTATTAGTTTCGTTTTTTATATTTTAGAATTGGGTGCCTTGAGATTGTGCAGATTCTAAAGGGTGCCTTGACTGAAAATAAGGTTGAGAAACACTGATCTATGCTATGTATTAGGGATGAGCTTTGGGTTCAGGTCAAACACCCAAATTGTCGTCCACATATTTAATAAGCAATTAACAATGCCCATCCCAGCCCCTGAACTGCATCCAGGTGGCTTAGATGAGCCATTCATGGGGGTATTCTTTTTTGCCAGTCCCTCCTTTTAAAAAGGTCAGGATTTACAGCAGTCTTTTGTCACTGTGCCTTTGGTGTAGTTAGGGACAAATCAGGGAGAGCTAGTTGCTGCTGCTGATTGGTGAAAATGGCTATATTTACATTGAGGCACAGACATACTCACTGTTTTTTGACAAGTCCTGGAGTAAATAGAGAAAATCAGTTGCTGCTGCTATATTTATTCTGCTATATTTATTACAGATGCACTGCGTTGGACAGTCCTAGATCAGACAGGAATATAGCATAGAATCTGTACAGGGAGAGATAGTTCTTCCTGCTGATTGCTGAAAACTGCTATATTAACACTAAATCAGACACTAACTATTTGTTGTACTGTTCTGGGGCAGATAGGGATGGTTCACATAGTTTGTGACGGGGATGGGGGGGGATAATACCCTGTTCGATTTTTTTCGATAAACCAAAAACAGATCGGTCCACGATAATATCCTAGATGGATAAATCCCCCTGTGAGATATTGTATTCTGACATACCGAACAACGGGATTGGATGGATGTGCTTTTGGGCTGCCAATTTTCATCCTGTTTTCTCTATTTTGTCAATCGAAGGATGTTGGGTGGGAAAGGGGCCAACAGAGTGACACATGTAGTGAAATTCAGCTGGTTCCTGATTAAATTCACACAGTTTATGGCGAGCTGTATTTTTTTTTTTTTTTCATTTCATATTTGTTTTTTCAGTTAGGTTTAAAAAAAAAAGGTTGGGGTTTGGTGTTCAGTAAAAATTCCTAAATACTGTGCATGAAGTCACAACAAAATTCTGCTGTCTTTTTAACAGCTAAATAACTACACTCGAATGTTGATTTTTGATTCAAAACTGGCTAGTTTTTCTCCTGGGCAAACTTTAACCTAGTGCAACTGCTTAAATGCTGTGTACTTAGACACTATATTTTGGTTGCTTTTTCAGTGAAATAAATTAATGTTTTTTTTTTTTAATTAAAAGCTGGCTGGTATTTCTCCTGGTTAAAATGAGGCCTCGTACAAATGCCTAAAGAGTAACTCTATTTTTGTTGAGAAAAAAATTCCCCTCTGGGTGATCTACGTTGTACATTACAAAGATTTTGAATAACATTGTTGAAGATTCATACCTTTTGTTATTCTGAAGAAATCACTGTTTGCTTGTCTGTGTCCATGTGGAAAGTTAATCTAATAGGAGTGGTTTCATAATTATCAATCAGCTGCTGCACTTGCATGGCTCTAATGAGGAAACTTGCAGGGTCTGCATCCTTTTAGATGGAATTTCCTACCGGGAGTATCTCACCAAAAATTACATTTTTGGTGCAGGGGATGCCTGAAATCTTACTTGTGGGAAAATCTGTGAGCAAATCACACAACCAGGAAATTATGCTTCTGGGGGCCTTCTGTACACATTCTGTGCACATATTGCATAGCATTTTACAGAGAACTAAAGAGCTGCAGATTGAAAAGAAAATATATTTTTTAATAACATTCAATTACAATATGGCTTGAATAGCCATTGTATGCGCTATATTATTTTTTTTATTTGCTATTTTTTCCCCACGAAAGTGGAGTTACCCTTTAAACACTGTACACAGAGTCACCTCATTATTTTGCTGGCTTTTTCAGTGAAATACTTTATAATGTTGATTTTTTTTAACTAAAAGTGGGCTAGTGTCTCTCCTGTTCAAAATAAGACCTAGTACAAGTGCTTAAACATTGTGCATGGAGTCACTACAATATGTTTTTTTCTTTTTCAGTACAGTAAATTAAAATGTACCTAAAAACAACAACAAAAATGGAATATATTGTAGCTTACTTACATTACATAAATGTGTTGGATGCATTATTTTTCTTTTTTATATTTTTTTTCTTATACAAAGTTCACATATCCAGCCAGTAACATGCTTCCTATCTTAGAGTGTCTCCATTTTGGATTTAGAAGCAACAGAGAAACCTTTGGACAGCAGCACTGTCAATCTGGGGAGAGGACAGTGTTAGATTCACTAGCAAGTTTGGAGGGACTTGACTAACAAATGAAAGCTTAAGTCCACTTAACACTTTTTAAAGTCTGTAAAAAAAAAAAAAAATTAAAGTCAGCAGCTACAAATACTGTAGCTGCTGACTTTAAATATAAGGACACCTACCTGTCCAGGGATCCTGCGATGTCGGCACCCCGAGCCAATTCATCAATCCGCTTCGGGTGCAGGTGTTGGTATTGTAAGGGAAACTGACAGTAAAGCCTTCAGGCTTCACAGCCAGTTTCCTACTGTGCCTGAGCAAGTTGTACTGTGCTTTCTGAATGGCCCCACCATCTTTTGAGACTTGTGCGTATCCCAGAAGGTAGCGGGGGAAGGAGGAGGGGGCCGAAAATGTTGTAGATCGCAGATCGGGGATCTTACCCGGAAGTGCCAAATGTGGCAATGGAAGGGGGAGGGTGTGAACAAGCAGAGCATCCCCTTCTGGGTGGAGTTCCGCTTTAAGCATTTACAGCAACATTTTTTCATTTTGGGTAAAGTTTTTAAATATACGAATAAAAGCTAAGCATTGTAAGCACCCCTGCCAGTGGTAACAGGTTTGTCAAACTGTCACTTTTGCTAGACAGCTCGGTGTGTTAAAGTGGATCTTTATCCTCATGAAAGACTTCCCTCCTATCCACACCTCCAGTACCAGAACACGATTTTTTTTTTTGTTTACTTTTTTGTAAAAAAGAAAAAAAAAAAATGGTGCCGCCCTTGCATGTCATTAGCCTAGGTGAAAGATGTGCACTATCCTCCATTTATGTCCTTGGATAAGTAAAAACTTCACCCAAAATTAAAATATATTGCTGTAACTGCTTAAAGCGGAGCTCCACCCAAAAGGGGACGCTCCATTTGTTCAAAACCTCCCCCCTCCATAGTGCTTAATTAACCACTTAAGCCCCGGAGGATTTGGCTGCTAAAGGACCAGACCCCTTTTTTCAACTTGGCACTTCGTGACTTTAACTGATAATTGCTCGGTCATGCAATGCTGTACCTAAACGAAATTTACGTCCTTTTTTTCCCACAAACAGAGCTTTCTTTTGGTGGCATTTGATCACCTCTGCGCTTTTTATTTTTTGCGATATTAATAAAAAAAGAGCGAAAATTTTGCAAAAAAATGACATTTTCAACTTTGTCTTTTAAAAAATATCCAATATACTCAATTTATGTCATTTTTTTTGGCCAAAATATATTTAGCTACATGTCTTTGACAAAAAAAAAAATCAATGAGCATATTTTTATTGGTTTGCGCAAAAGTTATAGCGTCTACAAACTATGGTGTAAATACTGAAATTTACGAAGCTTTAATTTCTGACTGCCTATCTCATTTCATGAAGTGCTAAAATGGCGGGGCAGTACAAAACCCCCCCAAACTACCACTTTTTGGAAAGTAGACATCCTAAGGAATGTTCTGAGAGGCATGTTGAGCTCATTGAATATTTTATTTTTTTGTCACAGGTGTTTGAAAAATGACTAAAAAAATTTTTTTTTTTTTTTTTACACAAAGTTGTCATTGAAATGATATATTGCTCACACATGCCATGGGTATATGTGTAATTACACCCCAAAATATATTCTGCTGCTTCTCCTGAGTACAGGGATACCACATATGTGAGACTTTTTGGGAGCGTAGCTGTGTACAGGAGCCGGAAAACAAATCACCACCATCAGAATTTCAAAGGGCGTACATTTTTCATTGCATTTTCTCACTACCTATAACGGTTTAGGAGGCCCTGAAATGTCAAGATACCACAAAACCCCCCCAAATGACCCCATTTTGGAAAGTAGACACCCCAAGCTGTTTGCTGAGAGGCATGGTGAGTCCATGGAATATTTTATATTTTGCCACAAGTTTCGGGAAAATTACAATTTTTTTTTTTAATTTTTTTTTTTTACACAACGTTGTCACTAAAAGATAAATTTCTCACACATGACATGGGTATATGTGGAATGACACCCCAAAATACATTCTGCCGCTTCTCCTGAGTATGGGGATGCCCCATGTGTGAGACTTTTTGGGAGCCTAGCTGTGTACAGGACCGCGAAAACCAATCAACACTCTCAGGTTTTCTAATGGCGTAAATTGTTCATGTCACCTCTGCACTACCTGTCGCAGTTTCGGAGGCCCTAAAATTCCAAGATAGCACAAAACCCCCCCAAATGACCCCATTTTGGAAAGTAGACACCCCAAGCTATTTGCTGAGAGGCATGGTGAGTCCATGGAATATTTTATATTTTGCCACAAGTTCCGGGAAATATATATATATATATATATATATTTTTTTTTTTTTTACACAAAGCTGTCAGTAAATGATATATTGCTCACACATGCCATGGGTATATGTGAAATGACACCCCAAAATACATTCTGCTGCTTCTCCTGAGTACAGGGATACCCCATGTGTGAGACTTTTTTGCAGTCTAGCCGAGTACAGGACCCCGAAAACCAACCTCCACTTTCAGGCTTTCCAAAGGCGTAAATTGTTGATTTCACTCCTGACTACCTATCACAGTTTCGGAGGCCCTAAAATTCCAAGATAGCACAAAACCCCCCCAAATGACCCCATTTTGGAAAGTAGACACCCCAAGCTGTTTGCTGAGAGGCATGGTGAGTCCATGGAATATTTTATATTTTGCCACAAGTTCCGGGAAATATATATATATATATATATTTTTTTTTTTTTTACACAAAGCTGTCAGTAAATGATATATTGCTCACACATGCCATGGGTATATGTGAAATGACACCCCAAAATACATTCTGCTGCTTCTCCTGAGTACAGGGATACCCCATGTGTGAGACTTTTTTGCAGTCTAGCCGAGTACAGGACCCCGAAAACCAACCTCCACTTTCAGGCTTTCCAAGGGCGTAAATTGTTGATTTCACTCCTGACTACCTATCACAGTTTCGGAGGCCCTAAAATTCCAAGATAGCACAAAACCCCCCCAAATGACCCCATTTTGGAAAGTAGACACCCTGAGCTATTTGCAGAGAGGCATGTTGAGTGTTTTGCAGATCTCACTTTTTGTCACAAAGTTTTGGAAATTGAAAAAAGAGGAAAAAAAATGCATTTTCCTGTTTTTTCTTCATTTTCCAAAAAAAATGAGAGCTGCAAAATACTCACCATGCCTCTCAGCAAATAGATTGGAGTGTCTACTTTGCAAAATTGGGTCATTTGGGGGGGTTTTGTGCTATCTTGGAATTTTAGGGCCTCCGAAACTGTGATAGGTAGTCAGGAGTGAAATCAACAATTTACGCCCTTGGAAAGCCTGAAAGTGGAGGTTGGTTTTCGGGGTCCTGTACTCGGCTAGACTGCAAAAAAGTCTCACACATGGGGTATCCCTGTACTCAGGAGAAGCAGCAGAATGTATTTTGGGGTGTCATTTCACATATACCCATGGCATGCGTGAGCATTATATCATTTACTGACAACTTTGTGTTAAAAAAAAAAAAAAATATATTTTCCCGAAACTTGTGGCAAAATATAAACCATTCCATGGACTCACCATGCTTCTCAGCCAATAGCTTGGAGTGTCTACTTTGCAAAATGGGGTCATTTGGGGGGGTTTTGTGCTATCTTGAAATTTCAGGGCCTCTGAAACTGTGACAGGTAGTCAGGGGTAAAATCAGCAATTTACGCCATTAGAAAACCTGAAGATGTGGATTGGTTTTCGGGGGCGCGTACACAGCTACGCTGCCAAAAAGTCTCACACATGGGGTATCCCTGTACTCAGGAGAAGCAGCAGAATGTATTTTGGGGTGTCATTTCACATATACACATGGCATGTGTGAGCAATATATCATTTAGTGACAACTTTCTGTAAAAAAACAACAAAAAAAAAAGAAATAATAATTTTCCCGACACTTGTAGCAAAATATAAAATATTCCATGGACTCACCATGCCTCTCAGCAAATAGCTTTGGGTGTCTACTTTTCAAAAAGGGGTCATTTGGGGGGTGTTTGAACTGTCCCGGCATTTTATGCTCAATCTTATCCACACATCACCCACTCTTCTAACCACTTGAAAACCAAGCCTTTTCTGTGCCTTTTTGTTTACATGAAAAAATATTTTTTTTTTACTAGAAAATTACTTTGAACCCCCAAACATTATATATTTCTTTAAAGCAGAGGCCCTATAGAATAAAATGGGGGATGTTGCAAATTTTTTTGTCACACGGTATTTGCGCACAGATTTTCCAAACGCAATTTTTGCGAAAAAAATACATTTTTTTTTAATTTATTTCACAAATACACTATATAATTCCAATTTTTTTGGTAAAATTTAAAAGATGATCTTATGCCGAGTTCATAGACACCTGACATGACATGCTTTAAAAATTGCGCACGCCTGCGCAGCGGCAACAACGTACGTACATTTTTAAAAACTTTAAAAGTCTCTACAGGTTACCACTTTAGACTTACAGAGGAGGTCTACTGCAAAAATTACTGCACTCGATCTGGCGATCGCGGCGATACCTCACATGCATGCTGAAATTGCGGTTTACATATGACACTAGACCAACGCTTGCGTGTGCCATTGGGGGGGGGCTCAATTTTTTTTTTTTTTTGCTTTTTTATGTTATTTTGACACCTTTCCTTTAATTTTTTTTTTTTAAATCATTTTTATTGTTATCACAGTGAATTTAGATATCCCCTATGATAGCAATCGGTAGTGACAGGTACTCTTTTTTAAAAAAATTGGGGTCTTTTATACTCTAGATCTCTCCTCTGACCTTAATGTATCTGACCACGCCAAAATTGGTGTGATAAAATACTTTCCCAATTTCCCAATGGCCCTGTTTATTTCTGGCGAAAAAGAAGTCATGAAATGCTCGTAGCCTCCGGCATCTTAGGCCATAGAGATGATTGGAGCCATTCTAATCTTCAATTAGCTCTATGGTTAGATAACTGAACCACCGGCTGCACTCTCGGGTTAACCGGTGGGACAGGAGAGCCCGAGAAAAACCACGGAAGGCTGCAGAAGGCGGCGGTGGGGGGGGGGAGACCCCTCCCACTGCATGTAAAAGCAGTCTAGCGGCCAATTACCTGCTAGGATTGCTTTTACATGTTAGCCGACCGCTGGCTGTAAAAAACGATACCAAGATGATGCCTAAATCTGCAGGCATCATCCTGGTACAACCACTCAAAGTCCAGCAACGTACCAGTACATTGCTGGTCCTTGTTTGGCATATAGGTTTTTTTTTTTTCATGCAGCCTGTGGGCTGAACGGAAAAAAAGAGAACCTATCAGAAATCAGCACAGGAATAATGCGTAGTATTACTCATCATTAACCGCCCAAACAACCACCCACTGAATTTAATGATGGGTATACACGACACTATCCACGTATACCAAAATAGGATTTTAACTGCAGTGCTGAAATCAGAAAATCACCACAGCTGCTATCAGCAAAGGTATCCATATATGCTGAGCGCAAACACTGTTTGTGTCAGAATATATAAAATCAATGCGTGGTAGCCGACGAGGGACCTGCAAGAGAAACAGGTCACAAAAGAATGAAAAAACAAACAAAGTACATTAAAAAAAAGTACATTAGGAAGAGTAGGACATATAAAATGACTGACACAACAAAAGTTTTTGGATTCTCATCATTAACCGCCCAAACAACCACCCACTGAATTTAATGATGGGTATACACGGCGCTATCCACGTATACCAAAATAAGATTTTAACTGCAGTGCTGAAATCAGAAAATCACCACAGCTGCTATCAGCAAAGGTATCCATATATGCTGAGCGCAAACGCTGTTTGTGTTAGAATATATAAAATCAATGCGTGGTAGCCGACAATTACCTGCAAGAGAAACAGGTCACAAAAGAATGAAAAAACAAACAAAGGACATTGAAAAAAGTATAGTAGGAAGGAGTAGAAGGACATATAAAATTACTGACACCACAACAGTTTTTGGATCCTTTTATTTTACTTTCTAACTGTTCCTTTATTTCTTGATTTGGGAGGGAGTGCGATCTTCTGCGATCTTCTCTTCCAGCTTGGGTCTCTCAAAATGTCGATGGACATCCAACATCCTTCGAGACCCTGTGTTTATGTGCCCTACACTGTGTCGTGCTGTACCCTACACTAATACTCCACTAGTGTATGGTAGCGCTCAAAACATTCCCCGATGCAGAGACCAGGATGGTCAGGACATTTGGGACAATAATAACGGGTGTCACGCCTAAATCCGCGCCTGCTACAGACACGACATCGTCTTTGGGGTCGTATTTGGGTAGGGGTACTCGGGAGGGCATAAGGAAAATGCCTCTCATGCAGCCGGCTCACTGCATCTGGAAGGGGAAGTTGGGCAGGCATGCCTCCTGGGTACAGGTAGGCAAGGATGACCGCTTCCTGGAATTCCCGGAAGGGTCCAGTTCGTCCTGACGCCCTGTATAGGACAAAGGCGTTCAGCATAGCCAATTGGAAAAGGTAAACAGACACTTTTTTGTACCAGCGTCTGGCTTTACGGGCAACTAAATACGGCGCCAAAAGCTGGTCGTTAAGGTCCACCCCTCCCATGTTAAGGTTATATTCGTGGACACAGAGGGGTTTCTCCATAACGCCAGTTGCCGTAGGGATTTGGACTGTCGTGTCTGCGTGAAGGGAGGACAGAACATAAACATCCCGTGTATCCTTCCACTTCACCGTAAGTAATTTGTCCGTTTTCAAGCAGGCTCTCGCCCCCCGACTAAGACGGGAATTTACAAGCCGTTGGGGGAAGCCCCGGCGATTAGGTCGCACGGTGCCACATGCGCCAATTTGTAAATCAAGCAGGTGACTAAATAGTGGCACGCTTGTGTAAAAATTGTCCACGTACAAATGGTACCCCTTTCCGGATAAGGGTGACACCAAGTCCCAAACAATCTTACCGCTGCTCCCTATGTAGTCTGGGCAGTTCGGGGGCTCCACAGTGCTATCTTTTCCCTCATAGACACGGAAATTAACTGTATAGCCTGTGGCCCTGTCACAGAGCTTATACAACTTGACCCCGTATCTGGCACGCTTGCTGGGGAGGTACTGTTTGATAGCAAGATGGCCAGTAAATTTAATCAGGGACTCGTCAATGCAGACAACTTGTTCGGGGGTAAACAAGGCTGCAAACCGCTGATTGAAGTGGTCTATGAGGGGCCGAATTTTGTGGAGCCGATCGTATGCAGGGTCTCCCCGAGGACGACAGATTTCATTGTCGCTGAAATGCATAAATCGCAGAATTTGCTCGTATCTCCCCCTGGACATGGAGGCAGAGTACATGCGCATATGGTGAGCTGGGCTAGTGGACCAATATAGCCGCAATTCACTTTGTTTAGTTATGCCCATGTGGAGGGAAAGGCCCAGAAAGATCTTAAATTCGGAAACCGTTATAGGATTCCAGCCGAATCGTCTGGCAAGGTGCGAATTTGGGTTGGCGGCGATAAATTGTTGAGCATATAAATTTGATTGATCCACAATAGATCTGAAAAGATCTTCCGTGAAGAACAGCTCAAAAAAGTTCAGGGGCGTAAAACCAGCTGTCTCCACGTGGATTCCAGGTTGGGCGGTGAATGGGGGAAGTACTGGCGCTGTAGAATCAGTGGGTTGCCAATTGGGATATGCCAGCGCATCAGGGAGGGCACTATGGGCTCTACGGGCCTGTCTTCGAATACGCGGTGGCTGCGGGCCACTACTTGTGCTAGCCACCGCACCAGCTTCAACTGCACTTAGGGGACTCGCCACGTCACCAGGTCTTACTGCAGTGCTGGTTGTGCTAGGTCCAGGTTGTACTAGGCCGCTGGCGCTTGCCAGGTCGCCAGAAGGATGAGCGGCACTAGTACCCACACTCTGCTCCATACGAGCACCCTGCGATTCCTGCATTTCAACAACACCAGAATGGGGTCGGGTACGCCTGGGTCTAACAGGGACCCATCTGTCGTCGGAGCTGTCTGTCAGGGAGCCGCTGCTGTCATCTGGTTCGTATACTGACCCTGATTCTGCCGGTGAGGCTTCCCCATCGCTCTCACCTGACATGGACATTATACTGTAAATAGCTTCATCACTGTACGAACGTTTAGACATTTTGGTAACTAAATTTACCCGTACAGTGATGCGACTCACAGGTAATAAAAGCACCTGGTTGTCGAAGACTATTTCAAGCGCTACCAAAAAAACTGCTAATGCTAGCAGGGATCAGGCCTGACTCTGCTAACACAGCGGTTTTGTGTCTTGTGTTTTTTGTAAGTGACAGTAATCTATTGATTACTACACTTACCTGGGTGAAAGGGTTAAACGCAGGTGCTGGCCGGAATCAGTGCTGATCGTGCAAACACCGCGTTTTGGGAACCCTAAACTATGGGGGCGCTAGTATAGCTCTGATCAGATCAGATATTGATCTGTTCAAACACTATACTAGAAATGGAAGTGTAGGTGCGTGCGTGCGTGTGTGGTGATCAAGGGGTTACTTCTAAACTATGCGCCGGGGATCTGGGGGGGGGTGGCGGGGACCCTAAACCTCCTTTGGGAAAGAAACTAGCTAGCTAGAGCAACCTCAAGTCACAATGACACCAATACAAAAATACAGTAAAAACAGTATATTATGTGTGTATTAGTGCTAATGTGACAGAGGGTGTAGGGGTTAACGGGATGTGATCAGGGGGGGATCAGGGGTTTAAATCTTTATTGGAAGGGACTGGCGGGTATCCTAAGGATAAAAGGAACGGTGGCAAGCGCTAAACCTGGTCACAAGTCACACTTATACGGGTATATAGAAAATGCTATATACTGTATACAGTGTGCGTTGTGGCAGGGGGTGTAGGGGTGATCAGGGGGGGATCAGGGGATTAAATCTTTATTGGGCGGGTGGCGGGGACCCTAAACCTCCTTGGGACACAAACTTAGTCGCCTGCGCTAATTCTGATCACAATCACACTAATACAAAAATACAAAAACACTGTATATTACGTTTGTATTAGTGCTGATGTGACAGAGGGTGTAGGGGTTAACTAGCGGTGATCAGGGGGGGGGTCAGGGGAGATCAGGGGCTCAAATCTTTATTAGGGGGGGTTGGCGGGTAATTCAAGTGGAAAAAAGGGGGTTGCAAGCGCTAGACCTGACCACAAATCACACTTATACGGGTATATAGCAAAATGCTATATACTGTATACGGTGTGTGTTATGGCAGGGGGTGTAGGGGTGATCAGGGGGGGGTCAGGGGCTTAAATCTTTATTGGGCGGGTGGCGGGGACCCTAAACCTTCTTGGGACAGAAACTTAGTCGCCTGCGCTAATTCTGATCACAATCACACTAATACAAAAATACAATAACACCGTATATTGCGTTTGTATTAGTGCTGATGTGACAGAGGGTGTAGGGGTTAACGGCGGTGATCAGGGGGGGGGTCAGGGGAGATCAGTGGGTTAAATCTTTATTAGGGGGGGGTGGGGGGTAATTTGAGTGGAAAAGGGGGAGTCGCAAGGGCTACACCTGTTCACAAATCACACTTATACAGGTATATAGGTATATGCTATATGCTGTATATAGTGTGTGTTGTGTCAGGTGCTGTAGGGGTTAATTGGGGGGGCGATCGGGGGTGAAATGTGCCTATCTAACTGTGTATGTACGTGCTTGGTGCTGTACTTACAATTAGATGTGCTCTCCTCTCACGCTGGATCCAAAAAGACCGTTGGGAGGGGAGGGCACATCTCCTCTAAGCCTGTGTTTACATTTCACAGGCTTAGAGGGAGATCTGATTGGGCAGGACCGATCAACAGGTCCAGACCAAAAATGATTGGCCTGGACCTGATGACTGATCGGTTCTGAACCCAATCGAGTCATCGGCGGGACCGCGGGTGCGCGCGCGCGCGCGCCAGAGCGGCGAAGGCTAGTGACGTACCGCTACGTCACTCTGCCTGGCCGGGGCTGACCGCCGCAGTATATAGTCGTGCGGCGGTCGGCAACCGGTTAAGAAAGGAGGTGGGGGGCTTGATTAGTGCCGCATCATCAGGAGGTGCGTCGCTTAAAACCAGGATGAGCTAGCATAATCAATATGGTGGCATGGGACCGAGAGGTGGTAGAATACAAGAGGATCTCAGTGGGACAACACTCTGGATCTCCTATGAGGGTGAGTATTGGAAATATGCATAACGGACAACCAGTTAAGCAGTAAGGAGAAAAAAAAAGGGGGCAGGCTAACATCCACTTTATCAGAAGTTAAAAAATAACAAACTTACTCCTTGGAGCTGGCTATTGTATGTTCCAAATTAAGCCTAATAATAGTAATTAAATATTGTGCACCTTGCCACTACAATATTTTGTTGTCTTTTAAGTGAAATCAATTAATAGTACTTTTTTATGTCTTTGTGACATAATACTCTCTTATTTTTATTTCTAAATGAAATTTTTTTTATTGCTACCTAGTAAAGCTGTTTATATACTGTTCTGAATTCTACTGCTCAAGTAGAACTGGAATCTATATTAAATGGAATCTTTAAGTATTTCATATATTTCACCTACGGGTTGTCCTATGTTTATGTTTATCGATTGCCTTTCTCCTTATAACTTTAATGATCTTGGAGAAAATAAGGGCACCCCCCAGGCATGTTATTTAAAGGAATTTTTAATTTTATTTTTTTTATATGTTCCCCAAGACAGTCTCCTGACCTCATATGCTATTTGTTTTGGCCTCATGCCACTTGCCTTTTAGCCTAGAAAATGGCCATTACTAGGTTGTACTTTTGCTATTACCACTTGTAGCAATAGCGGCATATATGCTTTAAATAATTAAACTAATTTAAGACATTTCAGATTGGAGTTTGTGATGGTATGCAAGGTGAGGTAGTAGATAATTGCTATATTTCACCTCGCATACAATCTGTAGTGAGAGACTGAACCGGAATCCGGCCCGGGTTTTTCCAGCCTCTGTGACAGGCTGGGTTCCGGTCCAGAGATTGTGGGTCACCTGGGTCCATGCTCAGGTGGACTTTAAATGAACAGGAAGAGAGCACAGGAATGCTCTGGCCTGAGACTCAGAAGGGAATCTGAGAGAGGAGCTCTTTTTGGACATTAAAAAGAAAAGGTTTGCTTTACCATATGTTTTGTGGGTGATGGGGACCTGCCCCACACCGTATTGTGAGGAAAATTCCTGTATAGTTTAGCGCCGGGCGGCAAGGAATTATTTTACTGTTTTGTTGTATTTGCAAACCTCTGCTGAATAAAGCTGGCAACCCATCAGACTTTAAAGAAATTACCTGCTTACTGGCCTTATTTTCCTGGAAAAGGTGATCCCTATGAGCTAATCTCCCACAAGTTCCATGATGACCTATTATATAAAAAGAAATAGACCTTTTTCCTTTTATTTCATTTGAAGTCAGTAATTAGCTAATTGGTCCCTTTTACTGCTAAATCTTTAAGGTCCCTTTCAAACTTGTGCACTTTCACACTTTCATACCCATTGATTTACAAGGAGTACCATTGATATCTGTGTGACTTCAAGTCACAGTTACTTCAAAGTAGCCCCTGCACTACTTTGGTCCAACTTTGATGCGACTTGAGGTCCATAGACCTCTAGATTACACAGGCATTGCTTCAAGTTGTATCGAAGTCCCTTCAAAGTCCCTTCAAAATCGTGTTTTTTTCATCCTTGTTAATAGGATATTTTTTTCAAAGTTTTTAACCATACAGAAAGAAAAGAGAACTGCAAGCATTTAACAGATCAGAGCAAAGTGGCTTATAGCACAAGAACATACATGTATGCTGTCGTTGAATTTCCACATGCAGAGCTATCATAAAGACCTCAATTATAACCAGAAGTTACAATATGCTTATACTGAAGTGAACATTTTTATGTAAGGTGAAGATTACAATGGTGAGCATAAAGTTAATCACTAACATGTACACACAACAGATGAGCCCACACCAAAGACCTCTGCAATTCTGACCTCTGGCTCGCAGATGCTCACTCCTCCAGGATGTGTTTCTCCCATACACCAACTAGCAAAGCCATCTATTCGAAATCTTTTCAAATTCTTGAGAGCTACCACTGCGGGTATAGGGTAAGCTTTCTAAATACAGGATAGTGCTCACTTTTTCTATCTAAGTTATGTTGTGGGCAGTTGGAAAGATAGCCAATGTGTTATCATTTTTCTGGCCAGGTACAGGACTTTAGTTACTACTATTTCCAAGTGTTGGTCTTCAACTGGGAGTTCCAAAATGCCTAAGATTCACATTTTTGGTTCAGGGGAAGATTGAAGATGAAATGCACAATTAATACTATCAGACACTCCCTGCCAGTAGCAGACCAAATTGGGGCATTTCCAGAATATGTGAATGAGATCCTCCTCTTCAGAAATCAATCTAGGGAACGATGGGAAGTCCCTAGTGTTGCCCAATACACCCCATGTAGTAGGAATAGCTGGGTAAGTTTTAAGTGTGCCATTGAGACATACAGTAACTGTGAATAGTGGGTATGCTAGCTTTGTCCCTTATGTCGGATCCATCTGTCAACCAGTTTTGTTAAATATGTACTAGCCCACAAAGGCAATATTTATTGAAACCTTGATATTTAAGGATTGATGTTATAGTTGGGTGATGTTTATGTTTTCGAAGAGTATTAGACTCCAATCCGTTGAAATGCCATGTTGTGCTTGTTGGTAAGATAACTAAAGCACTCCATTTAGCGCCACAAAAAAAAAAATAAATAATAATAATGGTTCTTTCCACAAAGTGAATTGCAAACAAGTAATAAATATGACTTTAACTTAAACTATGAATTGCTCTGGTAACCATTAATAATTATTGAAATTATGAATGACAATGCTATTGTATTAGGCAAGCCAGGAATCTAAAATATCCAATTTGCAGCTGAAACTACAATATGGGCATATGAAATTTGGCAGATTAATGTCTCCCATAACCTCTCTCCTCTTTAGATGTTATCTTATGACTCCCTTTGAAACCATAACTGTTTATTCTCCTTGAGCTAGAGGACCATAAATTACCCAGCATCGAAATATATTTATGGCACAAAATATTTCTGCTTTAACCTCCAGTGGTTTCTTTCCAAACACCGTTTCTAGTTTGAAAAGTTTAGATCTGTTTTCCCCAGAATAGGACACATGTACACATCTGGAACAGGGAAGGGGCGATGTTTTGTTCTGTACTTCTATATATATTTTTTTTTATTGGTGTCAGTGGAGAGAAATTATAAGCTTGATGAGCCATTTGGTTTAATTCCTAGATAAATCTGCTAAACAGAGTATTCATCCTTATTGATCATACAAGATGATTTATCGACTTTGTGAAACATTCCTGATCACTGTTCAGTTAGAGAATCTAATATTCACGTAAAAGAATATAAAGATTTAGAGGGACTCACCATCCTTCCAACACGGTTATTGTGCAAGTTCATCAAGGCTCGTGCATCCCTTACTCTTCTTTCCCTGGCATCCACAAAGTCCTTGGCAAATTCAATTCCAAAATCGATGTTGTCACTACATCCTCCCCAGTCAAAGTCTCCTTTCTTGTCCTTGGATCGCCCCCGCTTTTTTGGATCACAGCTGCAGGATTTCAGTTCACCTTGGCTGCAAGCTCTAGTAATGGCATAAACAACACCAGCATAGGAAATGGCATAGACAAATGCTGCTTCTCGACTACCTGAAAAAAAAAGAAAGAAAAAAAAAACAGGAAGTGTGGTTATTTTTATGCACTGAAAATTTTCAGTTTGATCAATTAAAAATTGAATGTGGAACCTACATCTTTCCTGGAAAGTTTTGTTTTTTCAAGTACATTTATTGGTTTACAAGGGTCAGGAGGAAGTTGACTGTCACAGAAAGGCAGAGACAAAACTTGTGATTTTGAAACGGCCATATATACAATACCTTGTAAGTTGTACAGGTTTTTTAAAACATTTAAATGGCGTTATGGATCCTATGAATAAAAATCTAAAGTAAGACGTTTTTTTTATTTTATTTATTGTCCATAATAGTCAAAAATATTCTTCATTTCCCTCTTTTATATTGCACTGCAGACCAGTTATGGACAGTAAAAGCTGGTTGACGTATACATGAGCAGTGCTTGATAGGAGGAAGAGTCCACCACATTGAGTGCATCTGATAGCACCTCAGAGGTGACACCTCAGGCGACGGCTGATTGGCCGAAACGCATCAGGTGGGCACGCTGACACGCACATGCTGAATGACCCGGGACTTTTGTATTGCTTTAATGCTTGATTTTTACCTGCTTCCTGTAAGTATGTTTGCATTAAATTTTTTGACGATGATTGAACATACGCACTATAAGATCTCCTTTGTTCCTCTTGGTTCCCATTTGAGTTGCAAACTGGAGGCTAACTTTGGAGCACATTATCCCTGATGATCATATCAAGCCGATTTTGGGACTGATTTGTTATTTGGATGAAGCCCTACCTACACATGCTACTTGCTTCTTTTCATCTTCCTTCTGGTAAGGAGATTGGGAGATCACATTGTGGTGGTGTGTGCTATCAGATGCACTGAAGGTGGTGGACTCTTCCTCCTATCAAGCGCTGCTTATGAACTTTTATATTCTGTTTATGTTATTGTCTATACATTTTAGCTGGCTGCTTGAACTTTTATGGTTCTTTAGGGGTTTTTATACCTGTCTAGCACGGATAATTTTATCTATTTTGACGTATACACGAGCCCTAAAGAAAATAAGTAGGCATTTCATTTCAACAGTGGTCATTATGTTGTAAAACCAACCCCAACCTGCCGAAACCTGCCAATAACCAAATGTGCAGTGCAGCGCTGCCTTGACTAACCTCAATTCACAGAAAAAAACTTTCAATAATCGAGTGATATTAAAATAATAGTGAAAACAAATGCAAGTATCACTAACAAAACGACACTGTGTGAAAACTAAGACAAAATAATAATACATTCAACAGGTAAACACATCTCAAAGTTCACATTTAAAGTGTTAGATAACCAAGATTCACAATTTTATGTCCACAACAAAAAGTCCCAGACCAGGTGAGTCCACAATGTGTGTGTACTCCTTGAAATTATACGCTGTGAAGTGCAGCCCAATCGCCAGTGTCACCTCAACCTGTTCACCTTTTATAATATGACCTCTACAAGAAAATGAGGTCAAATATTCATTAGATATAAGGGACGTTATGCTGCTCAGTCACCCAGATCAAAAGCTGTTTTTAGGTCTTCAAGAACAAAAATTACTCTGCATATTATTCATCACCACATATGAAAGAGAAAAAAAACTCTCATAGTGTTCTCTGAATGCTTTATTCAGCAATAATAAGCATTTAAAACATTCACAGGCAGAGTAGTAAAAGCCCATGCAAGACCAATCCATTTTATGCAAACCAAACGGATGGCACCAATTGCACAGCTTACCAATTCTCTGATGGATCCCAAACACCTATTAGCCCTTTATGTGTATTGTCCTACAGCAGGAGTTCTTCAGAAGGTTGAGGTGGAGAGCTATCACGTCCAAGTGCTTGCTCCATAGTGGGATTGTGATAATTGCACAGATTGATATTTGTTATTTCTAAATCTACCATTACCTTTTATTTTATGGGAATATGTTTTTTTTTTAAGTTTTTCTGATAAACATGCTAATAAGATCAGTTTGATGTAAGTTATCTCAGCAATATGATTTAATCATTTAAAAACCCTGTATGTTTGAATAGTTTGTGACTATTTATGTAGATGTGGGCAGCCATAGTTTGTTTTTAATGTGACAATGTAGAAAAATGCAATGTGTGTGTTTTCAGGTGTTAATGTGCTTTGTATTAGGCAGGCTATTCATTTTAAAGGGGGTTGTCAACACATGTCAACGGCATATGCATTATATAGGCTGGAACACACAAACTTCAAAAAATAGAAATTTCATATGCTTTCTTGGTACTTGAAGAGCACCCCCTGTCTTTTTCACTAAAAGGTTTATTGAACAATAAAATTAATTCATACATATTCTAATAACTCCACAAAGCCACCACCTACCCAAAAAACAAATAATGGAAAGGATTACTTGCATTTAGAGGGTTATTTTCCCTATGGTTTAATTAGCAATCCGAAATTAAATAGTTGAGACATTAGGAGGCTGATTTATAGAAGTTGAGAATCATCCAATTATAAATTGAATTGTCATTTCACTTATCCAGACATATAAACAGCAAAATCCTATTTAACCACTTCCTGACCAGCCACCGTAGTTTTATGGCGGCAGGTTGGCTCTGTCTCGTGAAACTACATACCTGTACCTCACTTCGCGGGACAGCTAGTGGGGGGGCGCGCACCACCTGAGGTGCTTGCACACGCTAATTGGCTAGGGGGGAACCAATTAGTGGGTATGGCGGCCACAATGTACCCTGTGGAGACAGAACGGCGATCTGCTGTTGTAAACACGGCAGACCGATGTTCTGTCAGCAATGAACACTCCTGTGTTCCTCTTATTTAGGTACACAGGTCTCTGTGTTCATGCAGCAAGCCCATCCCCCCCCCCACAGTTAGAGAGCACCCCCAGGGACACATTTAACCCTATGATTGCCCCTGGTGTTAACCCCTTCCCTGCCAGTGTCATTAGTACCGTAACAGTGCATATTTTTAGCACTAATTACTGTAGTAATATCACTGGTCCCCCCAAAAGTGCCAAAAATATCAGTTAGGTGTCCGATCTGTCTGCCGCAATGTCACAGTCCCGTTATAAATAGCTTATCGCCGCCATTAAAAATAAATAAATAGACGTGATAACTTTTGCATAAACCAATCAATATACACTTATTTGGATTTTTTTTTACCAAAGATATGTAGCAGAATACATATTGGCCTAAAATGATGAAAAAATTAGATTTTTAATTTTTTTTTTTATTATGAATGTTATATAGCAGAAAGTAAAAAAAAAATATATATTTTTTTTCAGAATTGTCGCTCTTTTTTTGTTTATAGTATAAAAATCGTACAGGTGATCAAATATAACCAAACGAAAACTCCATTTGTGGGAAAAAAGAACATCATTTTTATTTGGGTACAGCATTGCACGACCGCACAATTGTCAGTTTAAATAACGCAGTGCCGTATTGCAAAAAATGGCCTGGTCATTAAGGGAGTAAAACCTTCTGTTCCAGAAGTTGTTAATTTGAATACCCAATCATGTGCAAATGAAAGGGTAGAAATTAATTTGCTTTTAACATGATTGTATTATTGAAGAGAATATTCAAACAATTTATGGTATGATGATTATTAAAGCGGTGTTCCAGCTGGGGGAAAAAAATTTAATACTGTAGCTGCTGACTTTTAATATATAGACACTTTCTTGTCCAGGGAGCCCGCAATGTTGGCACCCCAGCCGATTTTTGGATCGGCTGCCGGGTGCTGTCGCCGCCATTCGTTGTAAGGGAAACCAGCAGTGAAGCCTTTCGGCTCCACAGCTGGTTCCCTACTGCACATGAGGAGGGGAGCCAAACTTCTGAGGGACCTGTTCCCCCCTCCCCCCTGAAAGGTGCCAAAGGTGGCACTGGAGGGGGGGAGGAAGCACATCAGTGAAAGTTCCACTTTTGGGTGGAACTCTGCTTTAACTACTTTAGTAAACCAGCCTCAATGTCTTTGGACAGTTCCCTTCATCAAATGCATCTGCCAAATAAACCACAAAGAAACTATCCCTTTGGGGTTGATTTACTAAAACGGCAGAGTGCAAAATCCATAGAAACCATTCGACTTCCATTCTTTTTTTTTTTTTTTTCAAAGCTTAATTGAACAAGCTATAATTATGAGGCTGATTGGCTACCATGCACAGCTGCGTCACATTTTGCCTTCTCTAGTTTAAGTAAACCAACCCCATTGTATTTTGGGGCAGCAGCACTCAACAATTTAGTGATGCAGTCCTATTGACTTGTATTTTTCCTTTGAGTGTGCCCCCTTTTAAGACTAGCATCTGATGTGGATGCCAACCAAGGTATTTTTTAATCAGTCACTAGATGCACTTCTGCATCTTATTGCCCATGTATATGTAAACAATACCAATGTAAAATAATTGGGGAATTGGCTATAACTCTCTAATCAGCCTGGGCAGCCACAGCGATGACAGCGGTTATTCCTTTACTTTTAATTAATGTCAGTTCGAAGGAGGAAGGTTTAATAAAAATCAGCTGTGCAAGTTTAACTATGCATGTCTATTAATAAAAGGCACATTTATACTTCTGTGGCTCTCTCTGATCATGGACAAAAATATAGCATTATCAAAATGTTGTTTCTGTATAAGCCGAGAATCCTTCACTTAATACCTAGGAAAACAAATTATAGATGAAGGCTAAATTCCAACTGTGATTATTAAAATGCTGTCTTGGCATATCAAGCCTACCAACACACATCATCTATAAACTATTCTAAGCCCAATGGAGCAGTAATATTTATATAACAGTACTAATGTATAATTCAAGGAAAGGGAACCTTTCAGGGGAAGGGAAAGAAGAGAGGTTAGAAACAGGTAATGGAAACATCTGCTCTCTGATGGAAATATATGCTCTAGAACAGCAATGGGTAAATTTTCAGTAGGAGTCCACACAACACAAATGTGGAATGGTCTCTCTTGAGTGTAGTAATATGTCCTATTTGGTCTGGAATTATGGGTTTCACATAAACATGTTCTGCTGACAGAACAGTTGTCTAATGACCATAAGGATATTAACATTTGCAGCTGGATACTACTGGTTAGCACTTTATGTATTTTATTAATTTTCAAATATGTGGTCATACACAGTATTTCTTTCTTGAATATAATGCATTACAGCTGTGGAGCATCTTCCTATCTTCTCCTGGGGAGATTCCCTCAACTGATTGGCTTTTATCTTCTACCCCTGAACATCCTCAGGAATCACAGATCTCAAACGCCCCATAAATCCATGCAAATAAGGAAGAAAATTCCAAGCCTCTTGTGGACATGACATAAAATGTTGTTTAATTCACAGATATTTAAAGAGTTTCAAAGAGTTGGGAAATCACAATAAATGAGAAACATGAAGGTATCAAACCTACCTGTCAAGACTAAGAACTGCATTTAAAACCCCAGGTTCTGGAACTATATATTTCTCCGGGAAATTAAAATTCTGCCTGATAGGGGAGATCATTTAACAGCATGTTTTAAGACAATCTCAAATACATACCAAACACATAAGCCACAGGAGAGAGCTTGTTGACAAGTCCTATAAAACTGATACATTGATTCCCATTACCCACCCACTTATTTTTCCCATTATACCATAAAGCATTCCCAATTATGTCACTGAGAAGAAAAGGGTTGGCTTTGCATATGGGACACATTGGCACAGATTGGTTTTACTGCACATGAATCATCTCAGAAACAGCAAAATATGTACAATCATGTGACATCATTTTAACATACTAACTTAAATTTATAAAAATAAACAATATTCCCATTGTACAGTTCTTTACATTATGTACACAGTTATTTATTAGAGCACCATTTATATGTTTAACATTCACAACCAAAGCAATGCCATGTCATTAAGCCCATGTACTTTATTAGAAGGACAATAAGTTATAGCTTCTAGTCTGTGGAGTTCACATGTATGCACTGACTTGCCATGAGTCTAAAAACCCTTTTATTCTATTTCTTAACATGACCAGGAAAGCAAGTGACATGCTTGGGTTTGCAAAATGTTTAACTTGCAAAGCTAATTTTTACTTGCAAAGTTAATTTTTACTTAGCTTAGTGAATAGGGTGAAGCGGTGCTAATTTCAATCATCCAATCATGTGCGTGCAAAAACCCTTTTCTTTTATTTTACATTTTTTTGCTCACGATTGGGTATTCTTTCCAAAGTCAATTTTCACTTAGCTTCACCTCATTCACTAAGCTACAGTATGCAAAAATTCACTATGTAAAGTTAATTTTTACTTAGCTTAGTGAATAGGGTGAAGCTGTGCTAATTTCAATCATCCAATCATGTGCGTGCAAAAACCATTTTCTTTTATTTTACATTTTTTTGCTCACGATTGGGTATTCTTTCCAAAGTCAATTTTCACTTAGCTTCACCTCATTCACTAAGCTACAGTATGTGAAAATTCACTATGTAAAGTGAAAATCAATCTCTCTGTACAGTTCCGGGATAAAGTCAACCAGTGCCCAAGGAAAAAATGGGAAACTGCAACCCCTACCTCCCCCCTGGTTGGGGGTAGAATGGGGCGGGACCAATAGGGGCAAGTGCCAAAATCATTGTTCGTCACATGGAATTAAATAGTTCCAGTGAAACGTTTAAAATTGGTGCAAAAATATGGGGCTAACAGTGTCAAAAGAAAAAACATCCCTGGGTTGGTGGTGTGACCGAAAATAAAAAATTCCACCGCATCGGTGTTGTTACTGAAAAGAAAACGTGCCCCTGATACGGTGGTGTCATTGAAAAGTGCTGCTTCTGCACATGAGACACACTATCACTTGAGGCATGTTGTCACTTGCAAATACAGAAGCCGGCATGGGAAGCCAACTTCTGTGTGTAGCACCCTCTGGTGTGTGCTACTAGCAGTGAGAATAGGTAAAATATAGTTGGGCTCTAAACCTCTAAAAGTCATTGAATCTGGGCCAGGGTTGCTAGAGGCCAGAGCTGGATGATTCATTCTGGCAGCTCTCTGGTGCCCCCCCCTTTCTAGAATGTTGGAGAACGTTCTAGATAAAAACGGGCAAAGGCTAGAGGGGATTACCTTGAATATTTGGAGGCCTTTAGCCAATCCCCAGGTTGTGGGCCTGGCAAGGAACTAAAGAGCCTTTAAATAGACATGGGCCATGCCAGCAACGGAGTTAGGTGGAAAATGGAGAAGCAGTGCTGAGGGTGGCTGTTGGTGGCCCTTGAGGGACCACTTACCAAGGGGGAGGGGTTTACCTTGGACTGAAGCTCAGAAATCAGGCCTGAAAGGATCCAACTACAGCATACAGTTGGAGAGATTTAAGCCAGAGAGGCGGCAGAAAGAGTAAGGAGAGACAGTGAGTGGAACAGCACGGAGCAGGGAAAGACAAGGGGATAGACTGCCAGCTGTAGCAGTGCTCTCATGAAGACAACTGTGTGCTCAGTCTTTATCAAACCTTGGCCTGGGGAATATCCATGTACATGTCAGTCAGGAGGAATGGGAAGAGGAAAGCAGCCAAGTGCGGCTGTTGACAGCCAGGCGGGCTAGCAACTTCTGCAAGCAGTGAAACTGGGATCAGTGGCCACAGGGAAACAGAGGGTGATGTGTTGTTCTGTTCACTCCTTATGTGCTACTTTGTTAAGGGACTGAGAGTTCCTGCCTGTAATGGGCCATTGCTGAACCAACAGTAGACTATTAGTTCCCCTAGAAGTGAACCAGCAGAAGCTGTACAAAGAGGAACAAAGCTTGTGCAAGAGGAAGGAAGAAGAGGAGCCAGTAAATAGGGTGGAAGTGTCCCTAAGGTATTGTTGTCACACTGGGCATCCCATAATCCCTTACCCCATCCAAGTTATCATCCCCTAATAAAACAACAAAAAAAAAAAACAAGCCAGAGTCTGACTTCTGTGTCCTGGTGAAAGAAAGAAATGCTGTGTGGCTGGCTGTGCAGCTGTGGGGAACCCTGACTTCAGCAACCCCTACAGGGGTAGTGCTACATGTGTTTCCAACAAGTGACATCAGGGAGCAAAGGGCTAGTGCCAGAAGTGGTGATACCAAGTATCTCAGCAACTCCTGCTGACAGGAGTGATGTTGTAGTCACTACTGTCAGGGAGAGGCAGAAAGAAGGGAGCAACTGGAGTTCCCAGCGCACTCCACACACAACCACTGTACCTCTACCCCTCCCTGTTCCAACCCTGTCTATAAATAAGCAGGGCTTAAGTTAAACCCATGTTTTATCCATTTAGGGCAAAGCAACAGGTCTGCTTTAATGCTTCACCCTTACCCTGCAAATATATACCTTTGAGTTGCTACCCAACCTCTCACTATAAGCTGAAGCAAGCACCTGGTACTTCTTAGTAAGATGGGTCATGGGCTCAATATGTACGATAAATTTGGACCAATCAGTGCTGTCATATGGAGAGTCTATAGCCCTATGTAAGCTACAACTCTGCCAGACTGTAGCTTACACAGGATTTTCCTTCACTATTGGTTACTGAATAGAACAGCAGAGGAATGAAAGAATGGTAAGTATATGCTGCTGGGGAGAGATACATTAAAGTGAACCTGTTGCTTTCAATGCATCTGCAAAGTGGATGTTTATTTTAATGCAACCCTATTATTCAAATTTGAAAGAAAAAAAAAAAAAAAAAATTGTCATTTTATTTTACAGCTTGTTCGGGTTTGTGTTGACAGACATTTAGAACATTTCTGCCCTCTGCAGGATTAACAGAACCCTATGTGGCAGTATATGGCTGATTGAGTGAACAGAACCCCCACCCATATTCACTTGCATTAGTCAATGTTCTCAAGTAAGCAGTTGTACAGAATTCCACTTTGCTTCAAACAAAGCCCAAAGCAGATTCATTGCACTCAAAGCTTGGATAGACAGACTCTAAATGCACTTACCATGAGCATAGGGCAAGAGCAAATATCTGATTTTATCACATCATTTTATAAATAAAATGGAATATGTTTGACAGCTTATTTTTAGCATGAGCTCTTTGGTTCTAAACATCTAAATTAATGGGGGTTTTTCCAGCCTGTGTGACGAGATCAGAGAAATTTCCTGTACATGGAGTCGTTGTCAGCATATACCGTATGTATACTATAGAAATTTATATACGCAAGGTTAGTGTATAAATCATAGGTTTGTACCTAAACTGGAACTTCACCCAAAAAGGGAAGTTCTGCTCTTCCTCCTCTTTACCCTCCTCTGCCACATTTAGAATACATTTTTTTCAGGTGGGGGGAGGAGGTACCCGGCTTTGACAGGTAACCGTTTCCACTTCCGTTTGGATTTCCGCAGCGGATTTAACTGGAAGTCCCCCCTTCACTTCCTGCAACCTTCTGGGACACGTCACAGGTCCCAGAAGGCTGTAGGACCATTGACAAAGCACAGCATGCCTTGCACATGCACAAAGGTAAGGCAACTATGAAATTGCAAGGAATCACAGTTAGCTGCTCACAGTTAAAATGCCGGCGCTGGGGACCCAAAAAACGGCGAAGAACCAGCTCAAGTGAGGGCGACACTAAATCCTTGGACAGGTGAATGTCAGCAGCAGTAATCTATAGTCAGCAGCTGTAATCTATAATTTTTACAGAATTGACTGAAGCTCCTTTTTTAAAGGGAATCAATAATGCTTTTGGAACTATTTCATTTTTTACACGTATTTAAACTGTTGTTTATGTCTGTTTTTAATACTAAGTAGGCATACAGATAATTAAATATGAATGTTCTTCAGTTTTCTTGACATATATGTTTGGTCTAGGTGTAAAAGTAAAAAAAAAATATTGGCATCAGAGGGTCAGCATAATAACGAGGCAGCTAGCATTTTAGAGGGAAGTCAGCAAAAGATAATCTCATATTCCTCTCATAAAAGGTTATGTCAAATTTGATGGACTGTACACTATTCACAGTAAAAAGAATGTACTGGCTATAGAGGGATAACAACATTACAGACTGAGTCAGATAGTCTTGGTAGAATGGTAGGCAGTTTGGAGCATATTATGCACAGAAATGTTGCGCAGACAGTCAGCAATATGATGTATGGATGGCTATGTGCTGCCTCTAGCACTCATAGGCCATGGCACCTAAATATGTAGAAATTAATCTCGGTCTCCTATTTGTAAAACATACATATAGAAAAAATCCCAGCAATTCTGAAGTGTAAAGATCTGTAACTCACAGCAACCAAATCAATTTCATTTTAAGTATGATCAGTAAAGTCTGATTAGTTCCTATGGGTTACTCACTTTTGCATTTTGCTCCTCATATTATAGAATAAGTCTATTTTATATCACTGTGCAGATAAGTCAATTGACAATTAGAACTTGATATCTA
This sequence comes from Pelophylax lessonae, assembly GCF_965119305.1. NCBI lineage: Eukaryota > Metazoa > Chordata > Amphibia > Anura > Ranidae > Pelophylax > Pelophylax lessonae. Next base: position 241,388,083 of record NC_138769.1, read on the forward strand.
TACAAGCCTATATCATTAAAAGTATTGGGACGCCTGCCTTTACACGCACATGAACTTTAATGGCATCCCAGTCTAAAGGGCCATACACACTATCAGATTATCTGAAGACTTTTTCCTTCAGATTTACCTTTTCTATGTAGTGCAAGGGTCTGCCGGATTGCATACAAATTGAAAGTGTTTAGGTTTGACCTCATATTATATGGTTTTGGTAAGTCTGCAGACAAAAGTCTTCAGATAATTTGATAGTGTGTATGGCCCATTAGTCCGTAGGGTTCAATATTGAGTTGGCCCACCCTTTGCAGCTATAACAGCTTCAACTCTTCTGGGAAGGCTGTCCACAAGGTTTAGGGAAGTTTGACCATTCTTCCAGAAGCGCATTTGTGATGTCAGGCACTGATGTTAGAGGAGAAGGCCTGGCTTGCAGTCTCCTCTCTAATTCATCCCAAAGGTGTTCCATCAGGTCAAGGTCTGAACCCTATGCAGGCCAGTTAAGTTCCTCTATCCCAAACTCACTCATCCATGTCTTTATGGACCTTGCTTTGTGCACTGGTGTGCAGTCATGTTGGAACAGGAGGGGGCCATCCCCAAACTGTTCCCACAAAGTTGGGAGCATGAAATTGTCCAAAATGTATTGGTATGCTGACGCCTTAAGAGTTCCCTTCACTGGAACTAAGGGCCAAGCCTAACCCCCGGAAAAACAACCCCACATCATAACCCTACCCCCCTCCCACCAAATAATTTGGAACAGTGCACAAAGTAAGGTTCATAAAGACATGGATGAGTGAGCTTGGGGTGGAGGAACTTGACCTCAACCTGACAGAACACCTTGGGAATGAATTAGAGCGGAGACCTTCTCATCCAACATCAGTGCCTGACCTCACAAATGTGCTTATGGAAGAATGGTCAAACATTCCCATGAACACACTCCTAAGCCTTGTGGACAGCCTTCCCAGAAGAGTTGAAGCGGTCATAGCTGCAAAGGGAGGGCCAACTCAATATTGAACCCTACGGACAAAGACTGAGGTGCAAATAAAGTAAATGTGTGTGTAAAGGTAGGCGTCCCAATACTTTTGGCAATATAGTGTAGTTTCATTCATGTCAGAAAGTACAGTGAGCGCTGTACTCCTGCCTCTGTGGATATGAGAGCTATGACAGCGGTGGCTCTCATATAGTAAAAGGATCCTGTAGTACACACTCTCTTTTCTCCCCTCATGTTCATTCACAAATTCCAGTCGTGAATAGAGATGGAGGAAAGGGAGAATTAATGACAGGATCCCTTCATTGTATGAGAGCCACAGGTCTCATAGCTAGATAGCCACAGTGACAGAAATACAGTACTGGCTGTATTTTTCAGCATGAATGAAACTAATAATGTTACCTTACACATCAGTGATCTGGAGCACCTCTACCTGTGAGGTTGCCTGCGGTGGAGCCATGTGCAACGGATTGAATGGCAATAGAGAGACTTATACCAGTTGATGAAAAATCCAGAATGTTGTCCAAACCGTTTTATATGTTGCATAACTACCACCAGTGAGCCAACCGTATCTCCCACGTATTTTAGCGTATCATCTGCCTAAAGAGAAAGTCTATCATCCCTCTCGCCTCTACAAAATTCAATAATGTCATGGGATGCTCTCACCATTGCCACCAATGGCTCCAACACCAAGGCGAAAAGTAAAGGTGATAATGGGCCCCCTTGTCTGGTCCCCCTGTGGAGAGGAAAGGAGTCCGAAAGTGTACCATATATCCGAATCCTCACACTGGGGGGCTGTATAAAGTAGTTAAATCCAGGATATAAAAGAGTTACCCAGTTTAAATTTATGTAAGACCGCCCATTGGTAATTCCACTCCATGCTGTCAAAGGCTTTGGCAGTGTCAAGGGAGAAAACAGCTCTGTTACCTGGGTTATCTACCGGCAATTGGATATTCAAAAACAACCAACATATATTCAATGCTGTAGACCTAGCGGGTATGAAACCAGACTGGTCAAGATGTACCAATCCAGTCACCACCCCCCGCCAATTTTGTAGCAAGTACTCTGGCCAGCAACCTAATATCGGTATTAAGTAACAAAATAGGCCTGTAAGAATCAAGTGACAATGGGTCTTTACCAGGTTTTGGCAACACCACAATGACTGCCTCATTCATAGAAGGCAAAGTTCCCTTTCGGGCGGCATCATTCAGTGTAGCCAAAAGTATAGGCAATAGAGGTTCACTGTATCACTTGTATACCTCTGCTGGCAGTCCATCAGTACCCAGGGATTTACTGTTGACCATAGCAGCTACTGCTGTAGTAAGTTTCTTGATCATAATAGGTGCATTCAACAGCTTACGACCGTCTGTGGACAGCGATGGGAGGGTGCTCTGGTCCAAAATCTGCCTCCTCCGTAGGGTGGACCTTAGACATACAAACAGCTCTAAAATAACAAAGAGGAAATGCGATCTATAATCTGTGTTAGGTCCCCGGAAGGACTCTGAATGGCATCTATGTGATGTGGTCCTTGTTGCGAATGAGAAATCACCGACAACAAATGTTCAGTGTTCTCTCCTTCTTCAAAGTATCATTGCTGCATAAAAATGTTTTTCTTTTTGGCAGCAGTAAGGGTAACCTGTTGGTATAAGGACTGCGCTGCCAACCAACTATGTCCCGATGTAGGTGAGGGATTAGTAATATAACTTTCCCATGCTTTTTTAGCCCCATTAAGTACACATGTCTCCCATTCTTTAGTAGTAGATTTAATTATAGAGATTTGCCTAATGATAAGGCCGCGTAAATGTGCTTTAAGGGTATCCCAAATCACCCCTGGTGTAGCTGAATCCCTATTATGTTGCATGAAGATTGAAATTGCTTTAGGTATGGCGTCATTAGTCGGGAAAAGATTAAACCAAAAGGGATTAACCTTCCATAATCTGTTCCCAGTTACACCCTGGATAGGAACTTGTACTCTAAGAAGTGAATGATCTGAGATATTACACGGGACATATTCAACCAGAGTTACTTGAGGCAGAGCTATTGGATTGCATAAACACAGATCTATATGTGAGAGACCCCTATATTTAGCAGAGTAACACAAATAGCATTTCTTTTCTTGATATTTGACCCTCCACACATCTCTCAAACCAAGCTCCGAAATCAATCTAGCAAATGGAGTGGGACCACTAGGGCCAGAACTCCGTACACCAAGAGGTGAAAATGTATCTATGTTTTCGTCAATAAGATTATTAAAGTCACCAATGACCCATATAGGTACATTAGAATACGGAGCCATAAATTGAGCTACACATTTCAAAGTATCCGGAAAGAAGGGTGGAGGGACATAAATATTTGCCACCACACATACCATCCCAGCTAGTGTGCCCAATAAAAAAATGTATCTACCCTGATCGTCCATGCGTGATTGTAGCAGGTGAAATGAAACTCAATTAGTATTCTAACTCCCTTGGAATAAGCGGTATGTGTGGATTGAAACTGTGTCTGATAACCCCTGTGCTTTATTAAAGATAACGTATTGGATTGGAGGCGTGTCTCCTGTAAGCACACTACCGCATTTCGAAATTCACTCAATTCATCACCTAACCCCCTCACATTCCAGGATAGCAAGTTATGTTCACCTGTCATAGCCATGGGCAGACAATATCAACTGTGCAAGGAGCATATGTCTCATGTAAGAGGCAAAAATGATAAAAGGTATCAATAGCAAAAAGAAAAAAACAACAAAAGAGCAAAAATAGCATGAGCAGTCATGTGACCATAAAATTCAAATAGCTAGTGGGAGGCCATATACAGTAGATGTCCATAAGTAGGACATATAGGTAAGCATAGTGTCACACAGATAGGCAGTCTGAGTAAGGGATCAGATTGCATACACCATGAAGAGCCACGTATAGTACCAATGGAGATTCATGTGGCACACCTTGTAGGGGGTAAAATTCAACAAAACAATAATATGAAAACATGATTCCCTGAAAAAAAAGGGAAGAACAAAAACTTATCGTCCTCGCAGAACAAATGTGAAAAGGGGGGACCCCAACATCTCAGGAGAACCCTGGGATTGCTGAGTTCACACAGAACAGTGTTAATAAACCGAGCACTGAAACTTAAATCATTCACCGCCTTGAAGGAGAAACGACCATTAGTGCAGTCAATGAGTATGTTGCATACCACCCACGTCAAGTAGCTGCCGACTTCCTCAGAGTATGTTCCATTTGATCCAGCCAATCTGAAGCCTCAGACGGATTTTCAAAGAAGTGGGTTTCGTGGTTTGTCGCCATCCAGAGCTGGGCTGGATATAGCATAGGTAACATCAAATCTTCGTAAATCCTTCATAACCTCTGTAAACTTTGCCCACTGCCGTTGTAATTCAGCAGAAAAAATCAGGATAAAACAAGATCTGGACATGATCCATGACCATAGCTTCCCGTTTGGTTCTGGCTTGATATAAGATAGCATCCCTATCCTTAAAAATTAGCAGTTTAAACAGGCATGATCTCGGTGGTTCGCCAGGGTGTGGGGGCCTAGCAGGAACTCTGTGGGCCCTCTCTACCGCAAACATAGGAGAAAAGGATTCTCAACCAAAAGTTTCCGTAAGCCAGCATTCCATAAATGCAACTGGGTTTTTCCCCTCTGCTCTTTCAGGGATACCCACCGCTCTCATGTTATTCCTCCTGAGCCAGTTTTCCATATCTTCCAACCTTACGGAGTGGCTGTTAGTTAGGAATTGTGCTTGCCACTTTGTAATGGCACCACGTCATCCTTAATATTACTCATGCAATCTCCCAAGGCCGCAGTGCGGTCTCTCAGCTTCTGCATATCCTGTCTTACTAGGGACAATTCCATTTTAACCCCCTTAATTTCTGAGGTTAGGGAAGTGAGTGCGACATTACAGGAGGTAACAGCAGTTAATATTTCCCTTAGAGTGAGCTCAGGATCCTCTGTGCCTGAGGGACTAGGCTCTTAAATAGCCTCCTTAATTAAAAGAAATAACATTCAATAAATGAGGGCAGATCAGAGACAGTAAGACTGGGGAGAAAAGGACTAGATTGTGTTTGATGATCTCCAGCTAAGAAATAAGGTATGCTCAGTCTGATTTCCTGCAGCTTCCAAAGTACACTGTGAGAAGTTGGAATCATAGTAAGCAGTTTTAGTACAGAAGAGGAACCTGTACAACTGTGAATGACTTAAAGCGAGACTGTAGTTCAGTCTTAATTCATCCTGCTTATAATAGTCATAAACTACTAGACATCCCTAAGTTCGTAAAGATATAACGTAAATGCTAGAATTTAGTTAAAGTGGAACTTTCAAAGTGTCCGTTTTTTTTTTTTTTGTACTGGAACTAACCTTAACGCAGTAGTAAACACTGGTTGGTCACTTGTATCTACAGGTCTACAGGTAAGCTTATAATAAAATGTACCTGTATATACAAGAAATATCTTCTGAACATGCACCTATTTACTATTTCTGCAACTGGTGACATCACGCACAACGCTCTGAGGGGATGACATATAGAGTATGCCTTCCCTTCAGATCGCTGTGCCGCATATGTGGGAGTGATGTCATCGTGACATGCCTGCAATCCCTGAAGGAAGACCGGGTGAAGAAGGAAGCCCTATCAGCAGTGACAACAAGCTGCTTGGAGGGCTTTGTTTTAAGGTAAGTCTTTATTAATGTGCTAGTATGCAATGCATACAATCACATTATGCCCTTAACTTGCAGGGGGAAGGTTTTTTTCCCTAGACTTTACAACCTTTTTAAAAAATAGCCCCCCCCCCCCCCCGAGAAGAAAAGAAAAAAAATATATAAATAGAAAAATTGAATATAAGTTTGGACAATGCTTTAATGATTATATAAAATATATACAGGTGTGTGTGTAAATGTGTGTATATATATATATATATATGTATATATATATATATATATATATATATATATATATATATATACATAAACCTCATTTCAAAAAATAAGGTACCACAACCTCACCCAGATGAGCCAAAAATCCAAGCAAGATCTCATAATACACATAATACACAAATAGCCTGATCGTGTGCTTCATTAATTCCATAAACTGCAGCTTGCCAATGTCTTTTGTAACTTGCTCAGATCCATTCAATTAACCTGGCACTTCCAATAACAAGAGGAACCCCAATCTTGAAGTTTGAACAATAATAAACAAAAAGGCTCATACTAAGCTTTGAAGACATTGCAACAAGGTCTCTTAGGCTGGCCATACATGGTTTGAATTTCAATTGGTTCAGCAGAAACCGGTCAAGATTAGAACCATTAATGGACAGTTGATCGATTGATAAACGTGGGTACAACCAGCATGCCTGGATTTGCTTCCGATTATCACAAGTGGTTGCTATAGCAACTAGCAATAATCACAGTCTTGTCCTGTCGGGAACGACAGGAGAATACGTATAGTATAGTATGCACTCAATACTTGGTCTGGACTCCTTTTTGCATGAATTACTGCATCAATGCAGTGTGGCATGGAGACAATCAGCCTGTGGCACTGCTGGGGTGTTTTGGAAGCTCAGGTTACTTTGATACTGGCTTTCAGCTTGTCTGCATTGTTGGGTCTGGTGTCTCTCATCTTCCTCCCAACAATATCCCACAGATTCTCTATGGGGTTTAGATCAGGGTAGTTTTATGGCCAATCAAGCACAGTGATACTATGATCAATAAACCAGGTATTGGTACTTTTGGCAATTTGTTGGCAAGTGCCAAGTCCTGCTGGAAAAAGAAATCAGCATCTCTACAAAGCTGGTCAGCAGAGGGAAGCATGAAGTACTCTAGAATTTCCTGGTAGAGGGTTGCGCTGACTTTGGACTTGATAAAACACAGTGGACCAACACCAGCAGATGGCATGGCTCCCCAAATAATCACTGGCTGTGGAAACTTCACACTGGACCCCATGCAACTTGGATTCTGTGCCTCCCCAGACTCCGGGACCTTGATTTCCAAATGAAATGCAAAATTTTCCACAGTCTGTGATGATTTGGGGAACCATGTCATGTACCTGAAAAAAAATGGCAATTTCAAATCCCCTGTGCTTGAATTATTTATTATTCTAGCTATTCAAAGCCTTCTTTCTTTCAACATCAACCATCGTACATCAACCTCTGCAGTATGTTAGATTATAAGAAATATACCCTAACTGATCAGGGAAATCCCTCTCACAGTTTTAACGTTCTTAAAACTGACTTGATAGCTGGATTATACTTTAAATTGAATATTTTATGAAAGACATTTGAACCTTATGTACATAAATCTAAAATTACCCAACCAGTTACATCCAGGGCTAAATCAATCCTTCATGACAGCAGTAGGAATTTGGTCTTGCCTAAATAGATATAAAAGCCCACAAAGGAAATACATGAAGTTCAAGGTTTTTTCCCAATAAATAAATACATGAAGTTCAAGGTTTTTGCAATAAATAAATATTAAAGGAGAAAAATAACATCCATATCTTACTCCAAAAATAACATTACCTGCTCAGGGGTATATCTGTTGACACCGGGGAATTAAATTTGATGTAATCTTTTTATGCAGTCCAGGAAAATATCTTTGAACCCCCATATACTTAAAGCTGAACTCTATCTTTTGATATACTTTACAATCGTATGTCCCTCACTACCATGTAAAGCTGCTGGATGTGCTGTATAAACTGTATGTATTCAATTAATATTCAACCAGTGCTACCGCACTTCAAGAGAAAAAATTCTATGATAACCAATAGTTTAAAAGCTGCTACCATATAGCCATAATGTTAAAACATCAATTTAAGAAAATACATTGTATATAAATTATATTTCCTCAAGGCATCATTTTCAACATACAATGTTTTAAATCACCCAGTGAGAAAGTGACATTAGCAATCCACTCTTAAGTTAATCCTTTTTTTTTTAAGTTCAAAAACAGTCCACAGGAAAATGTCTCTCTTAGATAAGATAACTGTGTAGATAGAATCTACTTCCCCATTGCTTTCCTAAAGTGATTGTAAAATCTAGTTTTTTTTTTTTTTTTAAATAACAAACATGTAATGTAATGTCCTGTGCAGTTGGTTTTGCCCAGAGTGGTCCTCTTCTCAGGTCCCTCTTCTGTGCTCCTGGCTCTTCACTTCTGTTGAGTGCCCCCATAGCAAGCAGATTGCTGTGGGGGCAACCGAGCCGAGTCACAGCTCCCTGGGTCCATTCAGACACGGAGCTGCGACCTGGCCCCACCCCAGCCACTCCCTCCCCTGATTGACTAAATTACTTTGATTGACAGCAGTGGGAGCCAATTACGTCGTGCTGCTGTCTCAGCCAATGAGGAGGGAAGTCCCGGGGAGCTGAGAAACTCCTGCAACATTTCTGGATAAAGATGGGCTCAGGTAAGTATTACGAGGTGTGAGGGGGACTTCTGCACGCAGAAGGTTTTTTTGATCTATATGCATAGAATGCATTATGATACAAAAACCTTCAGTATTTACAATCCCTCTTTAATCTGCAAGGCCCTTTCACCATGTTGTGCACAGTTAAATCCACTCCCCTTATGGCTCCACACTCACTAGCTATATTTGCCTCTCATTTTACTGATTGGCAAAGTAGGGTCAGGGTAAACACCCTCATACGAAGCCGTAATGATGAAACATGTCAGGGCGGGACTATACGGCGACCGAAAGTGACATAAACGCGCTGACTGGAAGTGATGTGGTACCACAAGGACTGCAAATGTGGCGAGATAGTTCCCACACACTAGAATGGTGTGCTGCCAATATTATTTCACAGTGTGATGAGCCTTGTTTCTTTTTATCTCCTCAAAGGAGAGCATAATACAGGTACTGTGAAGTAAAAAATGTGCCCATAAGTCCCCCCAACCAATGCCATCAGTGCCCACCATCAGTGCCCACAGCGCCAAAAATTAGTGCCCGTGGTGCTGCCAGTCAGTGCCTATCAGTGCCTGCTCATCTGTGCTGCCCAACAGTGTCCATCAGTGCTGCCCGTCAGTGCCCATCAGTGCCACCCGTCAGTGCTGCCCATCAGTGCCCATTTGTGCCGTCCATCAGTGCCCATCAGTGCCGCCATCAAATGGTCTCTATCCTGACTACAATTCTACTTTAACTGCCCATCAGTGTCTGCTCATCTGTGCTGCCCAACAGTGTCCATCAGTGCTGCCCGTCAGTGCCTATCAGTGCCGCCCGTCAGTGCTGCCCATCAGTGCCCATTTGTGCCGTCCATCAGTGCCCATCAGTGCCGCCCATCAAATGGTATCTATCCTGACCACAATTCTACTTTAACTGCTTCTCACACGGCCAATGTACATAAATGGCCAGATGGGAGCTTCACCTTTCTAAGTGGACTATAATGGTTTTCTACCAATATATTTACCTTATAAGTTTACCTTGAGGCAAAAGACTTATTGATTACTGTGGCTTGCTAAACAGACAGCAGTCACAGCCTTTCATGCTAGCATTGCAAGGGGATCCTTCAGACTGAAGCTTCTAATAAAACACTTCACTCACGGTTTACTCATTTGACTGATTCAGCTTGAGCTATTAATCTCTGTAAACAACATGCTTTTTCACAAAACAGAGTTTACAAGAAGCACCAGGGTTCAACTTTCTGGCTAAAATTTAAAAGACTACCTAACATGCAATAATTCATATTTAACTGAGAAATAAAAAACTCAAAAACACATTTTTTACCGAATGCCCATTTTCAATGAAGATAGAAAATATGTTCATGATCACTGTACATTTCATTTACTAAATTCATATGTGAATGTTACATAAATTCCAAAATGTAGTCTTAATTCTATTTAGCCAATTGTAAAACAAACTTGTTTTTTGATTTTTTGAGAACGCTCTCTGCAGTTCCTTGGAGTCTGAGATTCCAACATATTTTCTTAGAGGCAGTTCCTCTACCATACAAATGCCAGATGCTTTCCCCAAGTTTCTGTCCAAATATTTACGTATCCAATTACTGTTTAGATATTTCACTGTTGGGTTAGGACATCTTCAATGTACACTACTTCTCTGCACTGTAATAGGCAGGCATGGTCACTTGATTCATTTATGTTACAAGTAAATGTATAATAGGATAAGGAGTGCATAGCAGAGAAGCAGGCCACAACAGGCACGTTATTTACAGGAAACAGACCACTCTCAACTGACAGCGTCAATCTTTCTTAGCAAAGTGTCCACTAAAATTCCCCGATTAATGCTTAGTTGAAAAGCAGCAACCGATAACATGCAACACTTTCAGGTGCTTTAAACCATCTCCCATGCCAGTTGCAGAAAAAGTACATGTATACTAAGGGTAAGGTTGGCACCCATAGTTTGTTTTTATAAATATATTATACTGGATTTATATAGCGCCAACAGTTTGTGCAGCACTTTACAAAATAAAGCGAGACAGTACAGTTACAATATAATTCAATAAAAGAGGGAACACAGAACCCTGCTCGGATCAGAGGGTCAAGTAAAACAAAAGTTAAAAACTGTGAGGGGTGAGCTAATGGAGAAAAGAAAAGGACAGTTTATAAGGTGGAAGGCCTTCCTGAAGGGGTGAGTTTTTAAAGATTGCCTAAAGGTGGACAGAGTAGGAGATAGCCAGACAGATTGGGTTAAGGGGTTCTAGACCAGTGGTCCTCAACCCTGGTCCTCAGGGCCCACTAACAGGCCAGGTTTGCAAGATAACTGAAATACATCCCACGTGATATAATTTGCTGCTCAGTGATTGCAGTATTCTAGTCTGCATCTCTCCAAGGCAATACTTAAAATCTGGCCTGTTAGTGGGCCCTGAGGACCGGAGTTGAGGACCACTGTTCTAGAGGATGGGATAGGTTCAGGAGAAATCCTGGAGGCAAGTATGGGAGGAGGTGACAAAGGAGCTAAATAGCAGGAGGTCTTAGGAGGAGTGAAGGGGATGATGTGGTTGATATGTGTGGATGAGGTTGGTGATGTAGCTTGGGGCAGAATTGTGGATGGCTTTGTATATACAGTAGTCATATAGTTAGTCAGGTTGAAAAAAGAGACAAGTCAACTAATGTAAAAATACATGAATAAATAAATAACATAGACAACCTCTGTATATGGACTCCTATACCTGCAGTTACCCACAGTTGATCCAGAGGAAAGCAACAAAAACCCATGGTCCAGTTTGCTCCAGCAGTGGAAAAATAAATGCCATCTAGATCCCTCGAAGCAATTGGATATTCCCTGGATCAATAAACCCTGGTGATATATGGAAATGCACTCAGCTCTTTTGTAAAACAATCCACTGAGCAGGCCAGAACTAGTTCTTGAGGAAGTCTATTCCCAGTTTTCATAGCTCTTACTAGACTTACTTAGAACTAACAGACTTTAACTTGCACAATAGCCATGTGGGGGAACTGTGTCAAATACTTTTGCAAAGTCCAAGTCTATAGTTAAAGTCTATAGGATTTAGAAATTAATTTTGTAAATGGATAGAAAACTAACTGAAAGACCGTTTTCAGTAGTGATTATTGATTGAAAAATCCAAGTATACTATATCCACCGCCACTCATTTATCTAAGATTTTGCTCTCCGCCTCAAAAAAAAAAGGAAGCAGATTTGTTTGACAACTTTGGTTTTTCGTGAACCAATGCTGTCTTTCCGACTACAGAACCTAAACTAACCGGACTGCAGTTACTTGGTAAAGACTTTGATCGCTTTTTAAATGCAGGCACCACATTCTCTTAACTTCAGCTTAGTGGTAATGACCCAGTCTCTAAAAATTAGAAACAATTGCTTTGAAATAACAGAACCCAATTCGTTGAGGATATGTGGAAGTAAGCCATCTTGCCCAGGTGCTTTATTTTGTCTAAATATATCTGGACCATTGACGTTCTTTTGGGGCTATGTTAATGCTATCCCCATTATAGACTTGAGCACCCTATTTCTTATATTAGAAGCCAATGGAGGGATTGGCAAAGAGGGGCAGTGGACACTGAGTGGTAGTAAGGTGGGTGTGTATAACATCAGCATTAAGGATGGGCTGAAGGGGGGAAAGCCTAAGTAAAAGTAGGCCAATGAGGAGGGCGTTGCAATAGTATAGGCCAGAGATAACCAAGGAGTGATAAGGAGCACTGTGTAGCAATACAGCCACCGTCTACAGCACTGTGCAGTATTTCAGGCCTCCTCAGACCACTGTCCAGAGCAGTGTGTAGAATTACAGCCACCATCCAGAGGACTATGCGCAGCATTACAGTCCTCCTCAGACCACCGTCCAGAGCACTATACAGAATTACAGGCCTCCTCAGACCATTGTCTAGACCACTGTGCAGCATTACTGCCCTTCCCAGACCACCGACCAGAGCACTGTGTAGCATTACAGCCACCGTCCAGAGCACTGTGCACAGCATTACAGACCTCCTCAGACCACCATCCAAAGGACTGTGTGCATTACAGGCCTCCTCAGACCACCGTCCAGAGCACTGTACAGCATTACAGGCCTCCTCAGACAGACAACTGTCCAGAGCACTCTGCAGCCATACAGGCCTCTTCAGACAGACCTCTGTCCAGAGCACTGTGCAGCATTACAGGCCTCCTCAGACTGAGTGGCTAAATCTGTATCTGAGTTTGTTCAATCCATAATACCATAAATAATAACATATTAGATTTCTTTACTCCAGGAGTATATAATAAGTTTGGAAATTCTATAGAAATTTCTAAATAATGCATTACAATTTAGCTAAACACATTCGATTTTAGTTGGCCAAAATGATTTTATTTAACTAAAATGTACTAGAAATTTCAGTTGACTAAAATACAACTAAAACTATAACTATTTCAGATGACTAAAATAGGACTAAAACTAAAATGGCATTTTAGTCAAAAGACTATAACTAAAACAAAATCAAAATTTGGTGCCAAATTAACACTGCAGGCAGGCCAAGTGACTGACATTTTTTTTTTTTTTAAAGAAGACTGAGTGGTCAATTGTATCAAAGGCAGTAGAGAGGTCTAAAAGTAGGAGTGCGACGTAGTGACTAGTGTTGAGCGAACACGGACTGTATTATTCGTGTTCGTACCGAATAATTGGATTTTTTGTACCCGAACACGGACACGGACACTTTACTGTATGTTCGGGTAAAAATCCGTGTTCGGTCGTTTTATTTCCGGGTTTTGCATGCTTTGGCGCTCTTTTCATGGCGGGCTTTCAACAGCCAATCAACAATCGTTTAACTGGTGTGCCTTAAGCCATCCCAGCCATGCCTGCAAATGTCTCAGTAGCTGTGATTGGCCGTCTGAAGCATGTGACCAAGTCTTTATAAGTTCGAGGCAGCCGCAGCGGCGTCATTATGCTGCTTAGATTCAGGGACAGAGCACACATCAACGTGCTGGCTGCTGATTAGGGAAAGATAGGCAGGAAAAAACCATTTGTGTCCGGATAGAATTGAGGGACAGGTCGGAGTGTTTAGGCAGGGCGAGTTGTAGGCATTTTAGGGATAGAGTCTGCTGAATTATATAGGGTCAGTGTCTTCTACAAACTACAATCGATATTGCTGTGTGGGGGGTGGGGTCTGCACTCAATCCTGATCTACGATCTCTTCTCAATCCTGTTAGGGACAGAGTCTGCTGAATTTTAGGGAAACTGTGTTCTACAAACTACAATCGATATTGCTGTGTGGTGTGGGATTGGAGATAGGCAGGTGTCAGTGATCCACATCCATTTTTCTGTGTGTGAGCTGCAGTGAACACAATCTTTTTGGGCTGCAGTGAACACAATCTTTTTGGGCTGCAGTGAACACAATCTTTTTGGGCTGCAGTGAACACAATCTTTTTGGGCTGCAGTGAACACAATCTTTTTGGGCTGCAGTGAACACAATCTTTTTGGGGTGCAGTGAACAAAATCTTTTTGGGGTGCAGTGAACACAATCCTTTTTGGTGTGCAGTGAACACAATCTTTGTGGGGTGCAGTGAACAAAATCCTTTGTGGGGTGCAGTGAACACAATCTTTTTGGGGTGCAGTGAACAAAATCCTTTTTGGGGTGCAGTGAACAACATCCTTTTTGGGGTGCAGTGAACACAATCTTTTTGGGGTGCAGTGAACAAAATCCTTTGTGGGGTGCAGTGAACACAATCTTTTTGGGGTGCAGTGAACACAATCTTTTTGGGGTGGAGTGAACAACATCCTTTTTGGGGTGCAGTGAACAAAATCCTTTTTGGGGTGCAGTGAACAAAATCATTTTTGGGGTGCAGTGAACACAATCTTTTTGGGGTGCAGTGAACACAATCTTTGTGGGGTGCAGTGAACACAATCTTTTTGGGGTGGAGTGAACAACATCCTTTTTGGGGTGCAGTGAACAACATCCTTTTTGGGGTGCAGTGAACACAATCTTTTTGGGGTGCAGTGAACACAATCTTTGTGGGGTACAGTGAACAGAATCTTTGTGGGGTGCAGTGAACACAATCTTTGGGGGGTACAGTGAACACAATCTTTGTGAGGTGCAGTGAACACAATCTTTGTGGGGTGCAGTGAACACAATCATTGTGGGGTGCAGTGAACTCAATCTTTGTGGGGTACAGTGAACACAATCTCATACTGAAGGTTTGAGGGTGCTGCCTGTTCCATACTCCCCCTACTCCTCATCTAGCCTTTTAGGGGTACAAACAATAGTAATTGGGGCCTAGTGTGGTTGTGTACGTGTGATATACATACACTTTTTTGGGATCATATTTTCTATTCCGCTATTTAATCAAAAACCTTTGGGGATCAGTTAAATTGGGGGATAGTCTGTGTTGGTACGTGTGAGAGAGATCCACCTTTCCAAGTTGTTGGGGTTCATCTCATACTTCTGAAGGTTTGAGGGTGCTGCCTGTTCCATACTCCCCCTACTCCTAGCCTTTTAGGGGTACAAACAATAGTAATTGGGGCCTAGTGTGGTTGTGTACGTGTGATATACATACACTTTTTTGGGATCATATTTTCTATTCCGCTATTTAATCAAAAACCTTTGGGGATCAGTTAAATTGGGGGATAGTCTGTGTTGGTACGTGTGAGAGAGATCCACCTTTCCAAGTTGTTGGGGTTCATCTCATACTTCTGAAGGTTTGAGGGTGCTGCCTGTTCCATACTCCCCCTACTCCTAGCCTTTTAGGGGTACAAACAATAGTAATTGGGGCCTAGTGTGGTTGTGTACGTGTGATATACATACACTTTTTTGGGATCATATTTTCTATTCCGCTATTTAATCAAAAACCTTTGGGGATCAGTTAAATTGGGGGATAGTCTGTGTTGGTACGTGTGAGAGAGATCCACCTTTCCAAGTTGTTGGGTTTCATCTCATACTTCTGAAGGTTTGAGGGTGCTGCCTGTTCCATACTCCCCCTACTCCTAGCCTTTTAGGGGTACAAACAATAGTAATTGGGGCCTAGTGTGGTTGTGTACGTGTGATATACATACACTTTTTTGGGATCATATTTTCTATTCCGCTATTTAATCAAAAACCTTTGGGGATCAGTTAAATTGGGGGATAGTCTGTGTTGGTACGTGTGAGAGAGATCCACCTTTCCAAGTTGTTGAGGTTCATCTCATACTTCTGAAGGTTTGAGGGTGCTGCCTGTTCCATACTCCCCCTACTCCTAGCCTTTTAGGGGTACAAACAATAGTAATTGGGGCCTAGTGTGGTTGTGTACGTGTGATATACATACACTTTTTTGGGATCATATTTTCTATTCCGCTATTTAATCAAAAACCTTTGGGGATCAGTTAAATTGGGGGATAGTCTGTGTTGGTACGTGTGAGAGAGATCCACCTTTCCAAGTTGTTGGGGTTCATCTCATACTTCTGAAGGTTTGAGGGTGCTGCCTGTTCCATACTCCCCCTACTCCTAGCCTTTTAGGGGTACAAACAATAGTAATTGGGGCCTAGTGTGGTTGTGTACGTGTGATATACATACACTTTTTTGGGATCATATTTTCTATTCCGCTATTTAATCAAAAACCTTTGGGGATCAGTTAAATTGGGGGATAGTCTGTGTTGGTACGTGTGAGAGAGATCCACCTTTCCAAGTTGTTGGGGTTCATCTCATACTTCTGAAGGTTTGAGGGTGCTGCCTGTTCCATACCCCCCCTACTCCTAGCCTTTTAGGGGTACAAACAATAGTAATTGGGGCCTAGTGTGGTTGTGTACGTGTGATATACATACACTTTTTTGGGATCATATTTTCTATTCCGCTATTTAATCAAAAACCTTTGGGGATCAGTTAAATTGGGGGATAGTCTGTGTTGGTACGTGTGAGAGAGATCCACCTTTCCAAGTTGTTGGGGTTCATCTCATACTTCTGAAGGTTTGAGGGTGCTGCCTGTTCCATACTCCCCCTACTCCTAGCCTTTTAGGGGTACAAACAATAGTAATTGGGGCCTAGTGTGGTTGTGTACGTGTGATATACATACACTTTTTTGGGATCATATTTTCTATTCCGCTATTTAATCAAAAACCTTTGGGGATCAGTTAAATTGGGGGATAGTCTGTGTTGGTACGTGTGAGAGAGATCCACCTTTCCAAGTTGTTGGGGTTCATCTCATACTTCTGAAGGTTTGAGGGTGCTGCCTGTTCCATACCCCCCCTACTCCTAGCCTTTTAGGGGTACAAACAATAGTAATTGGGGCCTAGTGTGGTTGTGTACGTGTGATATACATACACTTTTTTGGGATCATATTTTCTATTCCGCTATTTAATCAAAAACCTTTGGGGATCAGTTAAATTGGGGGATAGTCTGTGTTGGTACGTGTGAGAGAGATCCACCTTTCCAAGTTGTTGGGGTTCATCTCATACTTCTGAAGGTTTGAGGGTGCTGCCTGTTCCATACCCCCCCTACTCCTAGCCTTTTAGGGGTACAAACAATAGTAATTGGGGCCTAGTGTGGTTGTGTACGTGTGATATACATACACTTTTTTGGGATCATATTTTCTATTCCGCTATTTAATCAAAAACCTTTGGGGATCAGTTAAATTGGGGGATAGTCTGTGTTGGTACGTGTGAGAGAGATCCACCTTTCCAAGTTGTTGGGGTTCATCTCATACTTCTGAAGGTTTGAGGGTGCTGCCTGTTCCATACCCCCCCTACTCCTCATCTAGCCTTTTAGGGGTACAAACAATAGTAATTGGGGCCTAGTGTGGTTGTGTACGTGCGAGATACATACACTTTTTTTGATCATATTTCCTATTCCGCTATTCAATAAAAACCTTTGAGGATCAATTGAATTGCGGGATAGTCTGTGTCGGTACGTGTGAGAGAGATCCACCTTTCCAAGTTGTTGGGGTTCATCTCATACTTCTGAAGGTTTGAGGGTGCTGCCTGTTCCATACCCCCCCTACTCCTCATCTAGCCTTTTAGGGGTACAAACAATAGTAATTGGGGCCTAGTGTGGTTGTGTACGTGCGAGATACATACACTTTTTTTGATCATATTTCCTATTCCGCTATTCAATAAAAACCTTTGAGGATCAATTGAATTGCGGGATAGTCTGTGTCGGTACGTGTGAGAGAGATCCACCTTTCCAAGTTGTTGGGGTTCATCTCATACTTCTGAAGGTTTGAGGGTGCTGCCTGTTCCATACCCCCCCTACTCCTCATCTAGCCTTTTAGGGGTACAAACAATAGTAATTGGGGCCTAGTGTGGTTGTGTACGTGCGAGATACATACACTTTTTTTGATCATATTTCCTATTCCGCTATTCAATAAAAACCTTTGAGGATCAATTGAATTGCGGGATAGTCTGTGTCGGTACGTGTGAGAGAGATCCACCTTTCCAAGTTGTTGGGGTTCATCTCATACTTCTGAAGGTTTGAGGGTGCTGCCTGTTCCATACCCCCCCTACTCCTCATCTAGCCTTTTAGGGGTACAAACAATAGTAATTGGGGCCTAGTGTGGTTGTGTACGTGCGAGATACATACACTTTTTTTGATCATATTTCCTATTCCGCTATTCAATAAAAACCTTTGAGGATCAATTGAATTGCGGGATAGTCTGTGTCGGTACGTGTGAGAGAGATCCACCTTTCCAAGTTGTTGGGGTTCATCTCATACTTCTGAAGGTTTGAGGGTGCTGCCTGTTCCATACCCCCCCTACTCCTCATCTAGCCTTTTAGGGGTACAAACAATAGTAATTGGGGCCTAGTGTGGTTGTGTACGTGCGAGATACATACACTTTTTTGATCATATTTCCTATTCCGCTATTCAATAAAAACCTTTGAGGATCAATTGAATTGCGGGATAGTCTGTGTCGGTACGTGTGAGAGAGATCCACCTTTCCAAGTTGTTGGGGTTCATCTCATACTTCTGAAGGTTTGAGGGTGCTGCCTGTTCCATACCCCCCCTACTCCTCATCTAGCCTTTTAGGGGTACAAACAATAGTAATTGGGGCCTAGTGTGGTTGTGTACGTGCGAGATACATACACTTTTTTTGATCATATTTCCTATTCCGCTATTCAATAAAAACCTTTGAGGATCAATTGAATTGCGGGATAGTCTGTGTCGGTACGTGTGAGAGAGATCCACCTTTCCAAGTTGTTGGGGTTCATCTCATACTTCTGAAGGTTTGAGGGTGCTGCCTGTTCCATACTCCCCCTACTCCTCATCTAGCCTTTTAGGGGTACAAACAATAGTAATTGGGGCCTAGTGTGGTTGTGTACGTGTGATATACATACACTTTTTTTGGATCATATTTTCTATTCCGCTATTCAATAAAAACCTTTCTAGGGCAAGATCTTAAATTACAGAAATATGAGGAGACCGTCAAATAAGGGCCGTGGCCTGGGTCGTGGTGCTGCTGGTAGAGCTCCTGTTGCAAGGAGAGGACATGGTCGATCTGTGCCAGCTACACGCACAAGTGAAACACCTTCCTCAAGTGTGAGTAGGCGACAGAACCTGCATCAGTATTTGGTAGGGCATCAAACGCCCCTAGAAGTGATGAGGCCAGAACAAGTTGAGGCGATAGTAGATTGGTTTGCTGCTGACAGTGCCTCCAGTTCCTTCACATTGTCTCCCACCCAGTCTACTGCAGAAAGGTCAGAGTTGGCACCTGCAGCCAATGTCCAACCGTCTTTCACCTCACCCCCTTGCAAATCAGGCCAGCAGTCTGAGCCCCAAGCCATACAGCAGTCTCTTATTCTTTTTGAGGACTCTGTCAGCAGGGTTTCCCAGGGCCATCCACCTAGCCCTGCCCCAGAAGTGGAAGAGATTGAGTGCAGCGATGCCCAACCACTTATTTCTCAAGATGAGTACATGCAAGGATCATCGCAGCACGTCTCCGATGATGACGAAACGCAGGTGCCAACTGCTGCGGCGTTCAGCATTGTGGAGACCGACAAGGAGGGCAGGGGTGAAGACTGGGTGGAAGATGATGTGGAGGACGATGAGGTCCTCGACCCCACATGGAATGAACGTCATGCAGGTGAACTGAGTAGTTTGGAGGAAGAGGCGGTGGTCGCACAGAGCCACCAGCACAGCAGAAGAGGGAGCAGGGTGCAGAAGCGGAGCGGCCGTGCCCTAGACACTACGCCCGCTACTGCCCAACGCAGCAAGGGAACGAGCGCACCAAAGTCAGCTCAAAGGAGTTCTCTAGCGTGGAAGTTCTTTAGAAAATGTGCTGATGACAGGACACGAGTGGTTTGCACCCTGTGCAATCAGAGCTTGAAGCGAGGCATGAACCTTCTCAACCTGAGCACAACCTGCATGATCAGGCATCTAAGTGCAAAGCACGAGCTGCAGTGGAGTACACACCTTCAAAACCAAGAAACGTCTCTGGCTCATCCTGCTTCCTCTTCTGCTGCAGTCTCGGCCGCTCCAGCCACATCTGTAGTGATACCGGCACCTGCCACCCCGCAAACAGACGATCTGTCAGCAACACCACCACCTGGGTCACCAACAACCATCTCCACAATGTCCCGTGGAAGCGTTCAGCTTTCCATCTCCCAAACACTTGAGAGGAAGAGGAAGTACCCCCCTACCCACCCGCGATCCCTGGCCCTGAATGCCAGCATTTCAAAATTATTGGCCTTTGAAATGCTGTCATTCCGTCTGGTGGAGACGCACAGTTTTAAAAACCTTATGTCGGTGGCTGTCCCACAGTACGTCGTGCCCAGCCGCCACTACTTTTCCAGGCAAGCCATCCCTTCCCTGCACAACCAAGTGGGGGAAAAAATCAGGTGTGCACTGCGCAACGCCATCTGTGCCAAGGTCCACCTAACTACGGATACGTGGACCAGTAAGCACGGTCAGGGGCGTTATATCTCCCTAACGGCACACTGGGTAAATGCAGTGGCGGATGGGCCTGAGGCGGATAGCAATTTGGCGCATGTCCTTCCACCACCGAGGATTGCAGGGCGCTTCAGTTTGCCTCCTGTTCCTAACTCCTCCTACTCCGCTTCCTCATCCTCTACCGCCTCCTCATCCGGACAGCGTAACACCTTCACCACCAACTTCAGCACGGCCAGGGGTAAACGACAGCAGGCAGTTTTACAACTTGCCTGTTTGGGGGACAAACCACACACCGCGCAGGAGTTGTGGAGGAGCATGGAACAGCAGACAAATGAGTGGTTGCTGCCAGCGAGCCTCAAGCCCGGCCTGGTGGTGTGCGATAACGGGCGAAATCTCATAGCAGCTCTGGGCCTAGCCGGTTTGACGCACATCCCTTGCCTGGCGCATGTGCTGAATTTGGTGGTGCAGAGGTTCCTTAAAAACTACCCCGATATGTCAGAGCTGCTGCAGAAAGTGCGGGCCGTTTGTGCGCACTTTCGGCGTTCTCACCCTGCTGCTGCTCGCCTGGCAGCGCTGCAGCGTAACTTCGGCCTTCCCGCTCACCGCCTCATATGTGACGTGCCCACAAGGTGGAACTCCACCTTGCACATGCTGGAAAGACTGTGCGAGCAGCAGCAGGCCATAGTGGAGTTTCAGCTGCAGCACGCACGCGTGAGTCGCTCTGCGGAAC
Source organism: Pelophylax lessonae (assembly GCF_965119305.1). Lineage (NCBI taxonomy): Eukaryota > Metazoa > Chordata > Amphibia > Anura > Ranidae > Pelophylax > Pelophylax lessonae. Next base: position 241,409,025 of record NC_138769.1, read on the forward strand.
AGCACCACTTCACCACCAATAACTGGGCCTCCATGCGAGACCTGTGTGCCTTGTTGCGCTGTTTTGAGTACTCCACCAACATGGCCAGTGGCAATGACGCCGTTCTCAGCTTAACTATCCCACTTCTATGCCTCCTTGAAAAAACAATTCGGGCGATGATGGAAGAGGATGTGGCACAGGATGAGGAGGAGGAGGAGGATGAAGAGGTAACATTTCCAAGGCTTTCAGGGCAGTCATTCGCAAGGGGCTCCGAGGGTGGGTTCCTGCACACGCAAACGCCAGGGACGCAATTGTCCAGCAGGGGCACAGTTCTGGAGGATGAGGAGGATGAGGAGGAGGAGGAGCTGGAGGAGGAGATGGAACCATGTTCACAGCAGGGTGGCACCCAGGCCAGCTCATGGCCATCACTGGTGCATGGCTGGGGGGATACAGAGGACACGGACCATACACCTCCCACAGAGGACAGCCTTTCGTTGCCTCTGGGCAGCCTGGCACACATGAGCGATTACATGCTGCAGTGTCTCCACAACGACCGCCGAGTTGCCCACATTCTAACTTGTGCTGATTACTGGGTGGCCACGCTGCTGGATCCCCGTTACAAGGACAACGTACCGTCCTTAATTCACTCACTGGAGCGCGATCGCAAGATGCGCGAGTACAAGCGCACGCTGGTAGACGCCATGCTGCTGGCATTCCCATCTGACAGCGGGGCCACAGTGGAAGCACAAGGCAGAGGAGGAGGAGGAGGAGGTCGCCAACGCAACCAGGGCACCGCCAGCACCTCAGAAGGCAGGGTTAGCATGGCCGAAATGTGGAAAAGCTTTGTCAGCACGCCACAACAAACAGCAGCACCAGCAGCTCAGATGGAACGTCTTAGCAGGAGGCAGCATTTTACCAACATGGTGGAGCAGTATGTGTGCACACGCCTACATGTAGTGAATGACGGGTCTGCCCCCTTCAACTTCTGGGTCTCCAAATTGGGCACATGGCCTGAGCTTGCCCTTTACGCCTTGGAGGTGCTGGCGTGCCCTGCAGCCAGTGTATTATCTGAACGGGTATTTAGCACGGCTGGGGGCGTTATAACAGACAAGCGCAGCCGCCTGTCCAGAGACAATGTGGACAAGCTCACGTTCATTAAAATGAACCAGGCATGGATCCCACGGGACTTTTCCGTACCTTGTGCAGAATAGCAATGGATACCGACCTTACCCACCCATTGTTCCATTTTTGCTCTTTCTCACTCTTTTGGGGTGTACCCTCATTTAAAATTTGTGAAAAGAAGCAGTGTTGGCTACCTCGTCCTCCTCCTCAGGGCCAGATTAATGTAGGGGCTATTGGAGCTGCAGCTCCAGGCCCCTACCTTTTATATAGGCCCCGGGTTGGCCATATTCACTGTTACCGCTCTTCTGTCACTTGTAAACACAGAAGTCTGGCTTCTATGCTCGCTTCCCCAGGCAGCACCCTCAGAACCTCCCCACACAGCGTGAAGGCCGGACAAGGAGGGACAGTTGGCGATGCATGGATGTGTTTATGGGCTTCAGAGACAGCATCCCATGTTGAATTAGGCATGCATGGCTGCACCCTTCCTCCTCTGGGTGCATGGCAAGGCACGGCCCTAAGGCCCTTCAAAATCCTCAGCACCAAGCCCATGATGCTGTTAATCCGGCCCTGGTCCTCCTCCACCGCCGCTTCCACCTACACCGCCCATAGGTGTGCGCAGCCTATTGCATTAAGGTGTGCACCCCAAAGTTGAAATACACATGCATGTGTTTGCCAGCAGGGAGAGTAATGTATCGGGGCCATGTACCTGTAGGCAAGGAGAAATAGAGCAGAGCAGGTCCCAGGGAGATCTTTCCCATCTCCTCACTGGCAATGCTATGTGCCCTAGGTGATTAGGGTGTGCCCAGGCACACCCAGCACACCCTGTGCGCACGCCTATGTCACCGCCACATCCACCACCACCTCAACCTCCCTCCTACTCCATATGGGCCTCGTCCTTCAGAGATGAAGAAGAACATTGTTTTATTTTTCTGTTTTTTTTGTTGTTTTAAGTTATTTCCCTATCCACATTTGTTTGCAGAGCACTTGCCATGCTCTTAATTACGTTTTGCTGCCATTTGCAGCACTCTAGCCCTTTCCTTTGGTGTTTTAGAGCCATTTTAGTGCCTTAAAGTTCGGGTCCCCATTGACTTCAATGGGGTTCGGTGTCCGGGAAAAGTTCGGTAAAAGTCCGGGACACGGACCCGGACTTTTTTTTAAAGTTCGGCCGAACCCGTCGAACACGGACATCTAGGTGTCCGCTCAACCCTAGTAGTGACCATTGGTTTTAGCAGATAGTAAGTCATTCGAAGTCTGGTTAAGGAAACACAGGTACTGTGCTTTGAAGCTGGGGTAGTGTCAGTCTCAGTAGCAGTCATTATTCATCTCACTTTAGGCCATTTTCAAGAAATTAAAATGGTATTTATAGACAATATGCATGTACAAACACACAACCCAATGCTTACCAAACCCAACAGCAAACTCTAGGCTCAAATGACAAGTTTTTAAAGAGAGATTTTACGAAGTTCAAAAGAGATATTAACCTGCTGCCATCCGCGCTACAGCCTATATACGGCTGCAGCGCGGACTCGAATTTTCGGGAGGCCGTTTTTAAACGGCCTCCAGTGACACGCCCCCCCGCGCGCTCCCGCGATCTCAGATCGTGGTGAATGGCCAATCACAGCGGCCATTCACCACGTGATCGGGCCGTCCAATGAGCGATGATCTCATATGTAAACATATGAGATCATCTCTCATCGCCGGCACTCCTTCCTCACACAGAGCCTGCAGTGTGAGGAAGGAGGGGGAGCCTCACAGCGCCGGGGACACACAGCGATGTAATCAGGGCACTGATCACCAGTGCCCTGATTACTAAAAGGTAAAAACATACACACAGTGCCCCCCCATCAGTGCCCACAGTGCCGCCATCAGTGCCCCCATCAATGCCTGCTCATCTAGGCACTGATGAGCACTGACTGGCAGCACTATGGGCACTGAGTGTGGGTACTGATGGTGCTGCCCATCAGTGCCGCTCATCAGTGCCACCCGTCAGTGTCCAGTGCCATCCGCCAGTGCCCATCAGTGCCGCCTATCAGTGCCCATCAGTGCCGCCCGTCAGTGCCGCCTCTCAGTGCCCAGCAGTGCCACCTCTCAGTGCCACCTCTCAGTGCCCAGCAGTGCCACCTCTCAGTGCCCAGCAGTGCCGCCTATCAGTGGTCATCAGTGCCGCCTATCAGTGCCGCCTATCAGTGCTCATCAGTGCGGCATATTAGTACCTCCTCATCAGTGCCCATAAGTGCCACCTCATCAGTGCCCATAAGTGCCACCTCATCAGTGCCCATCAGTGCAGCCTATCAGTGCCCATCAGTGCCGCCTCATCAGTGCACATCAGTGAAGGAGAAAATTTTTTTTTTCAAAATTTACTCGCAGAAAATAAGAAAAACTTTTTTTTTTTCAAAATTTTCTGTCTTTATTCTTTTTTTTTGTAAGAAATAAAAAACCCAGAGGTGATTACATACCACCAAAAGAAAGCTCTATTTGTGTGAAAAAAATGATAAAAATTTCATATGGGTACAGTGTAGCATGACCGCGCAATTGTCAGTCAAAGTGTGACAGCGCTGAAAGCTGAAAATTGGCCTGGATGGGAAGGGTGTTTAAGTGCACAGTAGGCAAGTGGTTAACCACTTGCCGACCACCGCACGACTACTTACTGCGGTGGTCAGCCCCGTAAAGGCAAAGTGACGTAGTACTACATCGCTAGCCTGAGAGCCTCTAGGGGGCGAGCGCGTGCCGCCGGGGGCGAGTGCGCGCCGCCAGAGGCGCGCTCCCGCCCCCGCTCGTTCCCTAACAAGTTCCCGCGTGCGACCGGCAGACCTGATGTCCGCCGGTCACTCGCGATCTCCCCGTGGAGAGGGAGAAAGACAGGTGGCTGATGTAAACAAAGCCGCCTGTCATTCTCCCTGATCTAACTGCAGAGATCATACGATCCTGCTATGTAGGATCGTATGTCTCTGTGGTTACATCACTAGCCACACACCCCTTTACAGTTAGAAGCACGCCCCTAGGGACACACTTAACCCCTGCATCACCAATAAAGTTAACCCCTTCCCTGCCAGTGTCATTTTTACAGTAACAGTGCATATGTATAGCACTGATTACTGTAGTAATGTCACTGGTACCCCCAAAAGTGTCAAAAATGTCAGTCAAGGGTCCGATCTGTCCGCCGCAATGTCGCAGTTCCGCAAAACAAATCACAGATCGCCGCCATTACTCCTTAAAAAAAAAAAACACCAAAAATGACAGAAATCTTTCCCTTAGTTAGTAAATGCAATAACTTTTGCGCAAACCAATTTTTTTTTTACCAAACATATGTAGCAGAAAACAAATTGGCCTAAAATGTTAAAAAAAATATATTTTTACATTTTTTTTGGGAATTTCATATATAAAAATGTGAAAAATATTGTTATTTTTTCAAAATTGTCACTCTTTTTTTGTTTATAGCGCAAAAAGAAAAAATTGCACAGGTGATCAAATACCACCAAATGAAAGCCCTGTTTGTGGGAAAAAAAAGGATATCAATTTCATTTGGGTACAGCGTCGCACGGCCGCGCAATTGTCCGTTAAAGTCACGCAGTGCCGAATCGCGAAATACCCCTTGGTATTCAGCAGCCAAATCCTCCGGGGCTTAAGTGGTTAAGTACTAACATGGCTTAGTATCAAAAAGATTCAACCTCTGAAGACCATGTGATCTAGAGATACCTTGATCTACAGTGGCAATTGTTGATCTACCTTTCCTAACCCGTTGCAGCCTGCATAACACATAGGCGCACTAGAAAAAGGGTGGAAATGATCACACGCTGCACATATGCATCATTGGAGAACCACATTCCTGTGCTGAAAGCACGCTCGCTGCTAAAGAACAGTAGCCAGTGGGATGGATCTTGATCATGCGACAGCCGATCACAAAGGTCACACGATCACCTATTCTTCCCTATTAAAGGGACATCAGCAGACTTCAGAAGAAGTCTGGTCATTGAAGGAGAACAGGCTGAATTCTTAGCACAGCCAGAAAACTGACCACACTGTACTCTCATGCCTAGTGTAGTCAGTTTTAATAAGAAAGCAGAGAGGTTGGCAGGAACACCAGGGATTTCACACAAAGTAAGCAATACAGAGAGAACTGGATACTTTTTAACACAAGTACATGGTACAGCAGGCACATATTAGGAATATACAGTGGGGATCAAAAGGTTGGGCACCCCAGGTAAAAATTTGTATTAATGTGCATAAAGAAGCCAAGGAAAGATGGAAAAATCTCCAAAAGGCATAAAAGTACAGATTAGACATTCTTATAATATGTCAACAAAAGTTAGATTTTATTTCCATCATTTACACTTTCAAAATTACAGAAAACAAAAAAGTGGTGTCTGCAAAAGTTTGGGCACCCTGCAGAGTTAATATCTTGTACTGCCCCCTTTGGCAAGTATCACAGCTTGTAAACGCTTTTTGTAGCCAGACAAGAGTCTTTCAATTCTTGTTTGAGGTATCTTTGCCCATTCTTCCTTACAAAAGTCTGAGATTTCTGGGCTGTCTGCCACGCACTGCTCTTTTAAGGTCTATCCATAGATTTTCAATTATGTTGAGGTCAGGATTTCGAGGTGTGTTTAGGATCATTATCCATTTGTAGAAGCCATCCTCTCTTTAACTTCAGCTTTTTCACAGATGGCATCAAATTACCATCCAAAATTTGCTAAATTTTATTGAATCAATTTTTCCTTCTACTCGTGACTCGTGAGATGTTCCCTGTGCCACTGGCTGCAATACAACCTCAAACATGATTGATCCACCCCCATGCTTAACAGTTGGACAGAGGTTCTTTTCATTAAATTCTGTGCCCCTTCTTCTCCAAACGTACCTTTGCTCATTCCAGGCCAAAAAGTTTAATTTTAACCTCATCGGTCCACAGAACTTGTTTCCAAAATGCATCAGGCTTGTCTATATGTTCATTTGCAAAGTTCAAACGCTGATTTTTGTGGTGAGGACGTAGAAGAGGTTTTCTTCTGATGACTCTTCCATGAAGACCATATTTGTACAAGTATCTCTTTATAGTGGAATAGTGTACCACAACTCCAGTGTCTGTCAGATCTTTCTGGAGGGATCGTGCAGTCAAACGTGGGTTTTGAATTGTTTTTCTCGCAATCCTGCGAGCTGTTCTGTCTAATATTTTTCTTGGTCTTCCAGATCTTGCTTTAACTTCCACTGTTCCTGATGACTGCCATTTCTTAATTACATTCCGAACAGAGGATATTGACACCTGAAAACGCTTTGCTATCTTCTTATAGCCTTCTCCAGCTTTGTGAGCGTCAGCTATTTTCAGTTTCAGTTTTCTAGACAACTGCTTAGAAGATCCCATGGTGCTGATTGTTGGGGCAAGGTCAGATGAGTCTGGGCATTTAAAACCTTTGAGATTGACATCACCTGGTCTTCCCAGAAGTTGATTGAGAACAATCCATGACACTGGCATGTCTCAGCCTTGCAAAGGGGGCAGTGCATGCTATAAATTCCGCAGGGTGCCCAAACTTTTGCAGACACCATTTTTTTTTTTCTGTAATTCTGAAAGTGTCAACGATGGGAATAAAATCTAACTTTTTTTTGACATATTATAAGAATGTCTAATCTGTAATTTGATGCCTTTTGGAGATTTTTCCATCTTTCCTTGGCTTCTTTATGCACATTAATACAAATTTTTACCTGGGGTGCCCAAACTTTCGATCCCCACTGTAAAATGTTTACATATTCTCTAAATCTCAGTAAATGTTCTAAATGTAGTTTTAGTTTCCCACTTAGTTCTATCATGATATATACAGTAGATTGCATATTCCAAATATTAATATAGATGGTTAAATTGTTTAAGAGGGAGGAATGATAAATAGTGGTTTCAAATAAAACGCTTACCTTAAACAGTAAGATATATAAAGAATAAATGTGAATAGTGGACTTCAGCATGATGACTGCAGCATTGGAAGGCTCCTGTAGTAATGGAGGCTGTGGGCAGGTTTATAATAGCATCTTAGTTTTTGGCTTCTATCTTCTGTGGTAACACACACACTTTGTGCACTGCATCCCCTGAGGTCAGAGCACTCCTTCTTGGACTTCTTCTCAGGTTCCAAGGAACCTCGAGAGACACCCAGTTTTGAGGGTCCTCTCCCAGGTCTCTTAAACAAGCAAAGCTTTGGAGTCTCTGGGAGATGATCTGCATCTACAAGCAACACTGAGGAGGAGGAGGAGGTGATGCCACCAGAGGGAGGAGAAAATATGGCAGAGAGACCAGAAACTCCAGATTTAGCATTACCTCCTTTTTGCATCTCCCAGAAAAGGTGACAAAGGGGAAGCAGTGACAGGGAATTACAGGGACAGAAGGGGAAGTGGTTAATTTGCTGGTTGGCAAGGGGGTGCTGGCTTGCAGAAAGGTGCAGTGTCTGGGGCACTGCAGTGCAGTGTTAGGGGTTCTGGGAGACCGCTTCAATGTCAGAAGTTCAGTAGTAGAGTTAATGGGTGAGAGAGAGATGCAATGCTAGGGTGCAGAGTGCTTGGGGTACAGGGTTCTTCATGGGTCTGAATGCAGAAGTTATCTATTTTTTAGCTTGCAGGGGGGTTCCTCCAACCAACCTCCACCCAATATGGTGTAGGTGCCTGGATCACCCATCAACCTAAGGTAAAAGTGTAAGGTGGCTTAGTTATTGTGGGAAGAGGTTATTAGAGTTAAATTATTGGAAAGGATAGTAATCCTTTAGGCCTCCATTAGACCTATGCATTGCAGTAATGTGCGTAACTGCACATTACCTCAGTGTATCCTAAGATGTGGGACTCTGTGTGGTTCAAGTGAAAAATGACATTAGGTGCCAACAGACCTGCACTGCATCCCACATGCCTTGGGTTATGGTGTGCTGCATTAAAAAAAGGTGCAGGTCGGGTTTTTCTTACATTGCCAGGCTATTCTTGATGAAATGGCTCCATAGTTCAACACATTAATATGCAAAAATACGGGTATGCCGTAACACATCAAAATGGAATGACATACTGTAAAGGGGACCTTAATGCTTTCTTCTGCACCTCTAGTTTTATGATGTGTAAACTAAAACTATATTTGTTAGGGCTTCTTCACCCTGAGCCACCCCTGATCTTAACCACTCTCTTTCCTATTCCACCAGGATTCCTCTGCAATGTTTACCTGCCACCAGTCTGTCCTGTCCTTCCCACTATCTCTGTGTACAGCAGAACTTCAAAGACTTTTATAGGGCTAGGAGACGGGACCATCTCCCAGTCCCATAGAAGACTATAGTGTTTTTCTGCAAATAATTAATTATTGCCCACCATTTTCACGTTTGCCAAAGACACTAGCCTATCTCATCCCATGATAACTCACCAGTCTGACTTCTCAGGAGAACTCCTGGATGTGCTGACCTGCTCCCGCTGTCCTTTCCTTGTTCCTGTGCCTCCAGGAAGATCTCCTCCATGTGTTGTAGGGGGTCCCTCCAGCACCCAAACCTCTGGCCTGAGGTCACCCCCCCCCCCCAGGCTAGGGGGCACCCTCAAGGTCCACCGACAGCCTCCTCAGCACTCCATCTCTATCTTCCACCTGAGCTGGCATGAGTCATGAGTATTTATGAGGTGGTCTGCACCCTGCCATCCCATTTTGCTGAGGATTGGCTGGGGCCCTCATCAATACTTCAAGCAGCTCCTCTTAGACTTCACCCACTATTTCTGGAAGCTTCTTTAAGGTTCCAAAAAGCAGGGGGAGTCACCACAGAAGCTGCTTGCTGAGTCATCCAGCCTCCCTGAGTCACTCAGCCCTGACCCAGATTCAACCCAGGCCTGGCTCTCAGCCAAGCCAAATCTACCTACACTACAGCTTACTCTAAAAACAATCTACATCTAGCACACTAGAGGGTGGTAAAAAGTATATGTGGACCCAGAAATCAAAGGCAAAACATTTGTTTAGAGGTATAAAAAAAAAAAAAGTTAACCACATTTTTTATAATCACATACCCTCCGTTTTTAACTGCATAAGGAGCTTAGAGAGCTAGGGGAGGAGAAACAGCACAACACTGAACTTTCCTGTGAATGGTTATGAAGGTGGTGGGCTGTCAGCACTGTCTGATCAGCTTCAGCTCGTTCAATTAACCGCTTGCCGACTGCTCACAGTATATTTACTGCGGCAGTCAGCCCCTCACAGGCAGAGCGACGTAGGTCTACGTCTCTAGCCTGTGAGGCTCTGGGGAGCTCCCGCGCGCCGCCGGAGGCACGCTCCCTCTCCCGCGCGGTCACGGACTCCCCCGCGCGTGTGACCGGCAGACCCGATGTCCTCCGGTCACTCGGCGATCGTCGGGGGAGAGGGAGAAAGTCAGGTGGCTTATGTAAACGAGCCACCTGTCATTCTCCCCGGGGGAAGAAACACTGATCACACGGTTCTACAATGTAGGACCGTTGATCAGTGTTCCTACAGCACAAGCCACAGCCAATCACAGTAAGAATCACGCCCCTAGGGACACACACAGCCCCTCCCTCTCCAATAAAGTTAACCCCTTCACTACCAGTGTATTTTTACAGTAACAGTACATATGTATAGCACTGATTACTGTAGAAATGTCACTGGTAACCCCAAAAGTGTCAAAAATGTCAGTCAAGGGTCCGATCTGTCCGCTGCAATGTCGCAGTACCGCAAAAAAAATCGCAGATCGCCGCCATTACGCGTTAAAAAAAAAACAACAAAAATGACAAAAATCTTTCCCTTTGTTAGTTGTGCAAACCAATAAAAATACGCTTTTTGCGATTTTTTTTTACCAAACATATGTAGCATAAAACAAATTGGCAGACAATGTTAAAAAATTTTGAAATTTTGATTTTTACATTTTTTTTGGGGAATTTCAAATAAAAAAATGTGAAAAATATTGTTATTTTTGCAAAATTGACGCTCTTTTTTTGTTTATAGCGCATGATCAAAAAATTGCACAGGTGATCAAATACCACCAAAAGAAAGCTCTGTTTGTGGGAAAAAAAGGACGTCAAATTCATTTAGGTACAGCGTTGCACGACCGCGCAATTGTTCGTTAAAGTCGCACAGTGCTGAATCGCAAAAAGTGGCCTGGACGTAAAACAGCAAAATCCTCCGGTGGTAAAGTGGTTAAGTAAATAAACTCCAAAGTTAAAAAAAAACAAAACAGTGGCGTGCATTGTCAAACACAAGGTACCCCCTCATCCTCCCAAATCCAGAACACATAGGAACATGGATAATTTATCTTTGTGGGTAGTGTGAACAAGTGTTTTACTGTATTTTATCCTGCCACCAGAATATGCAGGGCTCAGATTCATCATATCTGTTTAATGTAGGTGCTGAGCGGTTGCTGGTAGTTTTCTTTTTTTTTCCCACCTTCTAAAAGTCTGGGATTGTCAGAGGCTTTCTGCGCCGTTAGTCTCATCAGCTCCCACTTCCAGTCCTGATGTCACCAGCTGCCGGGGAAGCCTTGTGAAATCTAAATGGGATCTTGTCTGCACACAATCAGTGACAGCCTGCACCGAATTGTGCATTGTAAACAATCCAGGCATCGGAAGTGCTTGAACTGTGTATTTAGCTGTTTGCCTGACGTTTTACTTTCTTACGTCTTTCTGGCAGTAAACAGCACATTTTTTATAATAACAAATGCGTTCTTAAGTCTACATACATTTCATCCATATAGTTCTTTGTTTGGATGCACATGTATCCAAGAGATATGCTGTCTTGGTGGGATTTCACATCTTAATGCTACTTGCTAACATGCTGCCTTCCTTAAAGAGTAACTCCACTTCTGTTGAGGAAAAAAAAAAAACAATCCCCTCCGGGTGATCAATGTATTTTGTCAGATTTTTAAAAAACTTTTTTCCTACCTGTTTCTGCCCTGAAAGAATAGCTATTTATTAGTTAACCACTTGTGGACCAGAAGGTTTTACCCCCTAATGACCAGGCCATTTTTGCGTTACTTTAACTGACAATTGCGCAGCCGTGCGATGCTGTACCCAAATGAAATGAATGTCCTTTTTTTTCCCACAAATAGAGCTTTCTTTGGTGGTATTTGAGCACCTCTGCAATCTTTTTTGTTTGCACTAAAAACAAAAAAAGAGCAACAATTCTGAGAAAAAAAACCCAATATTTTTTTACATTCTGCTATGAAAGATTCAAAAATAGAGAAAAATATCAGCGCTCAAACCTAACTAAAAGCAACTGGACACTACAAGGTTCAGTTACAAAATCTCAAACAGACAAAGTAAAATATATAGACAGTGCAGCGCTAAAAGAGTCCTAAAACAGTATGATAAGGAGGTCTAGGAGTAGTAGTCCATAATCAGTGCAATAAATCCCGATGAAAGAATCCAGAGGAGCCAGGTGCAGATAGAAGTGACACACACCCTCCACCTTCCAAAGTGGCCTCTCACCTCAATTCTCTTAGATACAGGCACTGCAAACACATCTCATGGGCATACAGCAAAAACTCCAGCCTCTAAATAGCTCCTTCTATGCATCAAATACCGGCAATTAAATCATCCCCCGAGTATGCTTAGACACCTCCAAGTCTCATACATGCATAACACTCCTGTGTACTTCACTCCGGTATCCAGGATGGCATAAGGGAAGAAATACCCAACATAGTGTAATTCTGACAATTTATTTAAACAAGCAAGGGAGGAGGAAGCGTCTGACGTCACCCGCTGATACGGAAGAGACCGACTAGGACCGAGTCAGTCTCGCTGTCCCTGCCAGAGCACTGGTCTATGCTGTACAAAGCCTTGGATTCATGTAAGAGGCCATTTTTATGCTTGCTTGTTTAAATAAATTGTCAGAATTACACTATGTTGGGTATTTCTTCCCTTATGCCATCCTGGATCCTGGATCCCTGTGTTCATAACTGACAGAACAGCAGCCTGCAAATGTTTACAATGGCAGACCACTGTTCTGTCTCCAGGGGGGAGCGATTGCAGGTGCCCGGCGGCAATTGCAGCCACCGAACCCGCTGATTGGCTCCCCCTGTGGCCAATGTGCGCGCGCCCCCGCTAGCGGTCCCGGGAAGCGACGTACAGGTATGCTGTTTCACGGGACAGAGGCGACCTGCCGCAGTAAAACTACGACGGCTGGTCAGCAAGCAGTTAATATCCCATGCATAGTGGTTCTGAATGAGGCTGACTAATTTGTTTGATTCAGCTCATGCACTGTGATTGTTCTGTTAAGAGAGTGGCAGTGTTTGCATCTCTATAGAAATTATTAACACTTAGGGAGTATCTTACCAACAATGTAATTTTTGTTGCAGAGGATGCCTTAAAGTGGTAGTAAACTCTTTTTTTATAATAAGGCTTACCTGTAGGTACAGTGAATATCTCCGAAACGTGCAGGCACCAAAGGAAAGAAATAAATAACAATGCAAAATATGAGAAGTTTATATACAACAAGTACAAGACAGAACAATACTTTTTTATAGGCACCAAAGAAAAAAATATATATAACCATGTAAATATGAGAAGTTTATTATATATCACGACCGAAAAAGACTTAAAAACATAGACCTCTTGTACAACTTCAATCACATATGTGAATACAGAATACTTCAAGGATCACATAAAAGATGCTAGATTGGGGGTGTTTTTTGTGTGTATCCCAAAAGTACCCCAACGCGTTTCGACATTCATTGTCTTCTTCAGGGATAATACAAAAGGGGCAGATTCTACAAGAGATCAATGTATTAACACAGTGATATACAAATATAATTACAAAACTGTGCACACAAAAAACACCCTACATCTAGCATCTTTTAAGTGATCCTTGGGGTATTCTGTATTCACATATGTGTTTGAAGTTGTACAGAGATCTATGTTTTTAAGGCCCCTTTCACACGGAGCGGACCGTATTGCGATCTGCTCCGGCACTTTTTTTTTTTTCACGGACACGGATGACATTTGTGTCATCCGGTCCATATGTCCACATACCATCCCATCCGTTTGTGGATTATATACGGACATAATGCATGTCTATTGGATTGCGGATGTCAGCGGATGACACCGCTGACATCCGATTTTGCGTCCTTTCCGTTTTTTAAACGGAAGAAAAAATAGGGTTCTGTTCCGTTACAAAAAATGGAACAGAACTGAAAGGACGCAAATCGGATGTCAGCGGATGGTCATCCACTTACATCCGCAATCCCATTGACATGCATTATATCACCCGCAAACGGATGGGATGATATACGGACATACGGAACGCCCGTATGAAAGGGGCCTAAGTCTTTTTCTGTCTTTTACTTGATGCATAGAAAACTTCTCATATTTTACATGGTTATATATTTTTTTTCTTTGGTGCCTATAAAACCCCACCAGCAATTTTCACTCTTCATATCCTTTAGGGATGTGACACCGTCTTTATTAGGGCAATTTTCAACTGCCTGACATAATTTTTTACACAGTTTAGGAGATATTCACACTACATGCAGCCGGTGATGTCACCGACCCATGCGCTCTGAAGGGACGGCAAACCCGAGCTGTCCCTTCAGAGCTCCGTGACTCCTACATGCATGCGCGGGAGTGACGTCATCGTGGCTCGGCCAATCAGACGGCCAGAGCACATGAACTTGGAAGGAAGACTAGGTGATGATGGAAGCCCTGTCAGGGGTGACAGCTTGCTGCTGGGGGCTTAGTTCTAAGATAAATATTTCATTATGTGCTAGTATGCGATGTACATTAGCATGTTATACCATTGTCTTGCAGAGTTAAAAAAAAAGCGTGCTTTACTACCGCTTTAAACCTGACTTGTATCTTAGTGCAGAGGTCTTCACACAAGCAGGAAATTACATTTTGGAGGTGTGTGGTGCTCTGTACCAACTATGTACAGAATGACTCCAAGTTGCCAGATTGCACTGAATTTTGCAGAAAATTGCAGTAAAGCAGGTTAAAAAGAAAAGGTAATTTTTAATCATATTAAGTTACAAAGTAGCTTGTTTAGGAATTGTAAATGCCATAATATTTTGTTTATTTATTTATTGCTATATTTTTCACAAAAGTGGAGTTACCCTTTCACATTTTGAATATTTGGGACTTACCAGCTTGTGCAATTGTGTTTTCCTGTTAAACCCCTAGTACCACAGACTTCTTTAAATAATGTTTGCTCTCTTTATTAGCCAGGATACATTATATTTGTAGCACGACTCATGATAAAGAAACTTAAGGTGGGCTATGAACATTATTCTTTGACCTACCAAGAGACATACACCTTGCTAAACAATGTAAATCTACAGTATCTCTAATTTATATATTAGACATTGATATACAATTTTTCCAGGATTCAAATACTGTAACTGGTTAATTAAATTTGTCTATTGGGCTATATGCAATATAGCTGCAATATACAGTCAGGTCCATAAATATTGGGACATCAACACAATTCTAATCTTTTTGGCTCTATACACCACCACAATGGATTTGAAATGAAACAAACAAAATGTGCTTTAACTGCAGAATTTCAGCTTTAATTTGAGGGTATTTACATCCAAATCAGGTGAAAGGTGTAGGAATTACAACAGTTTGTATATGTGCCTCCCACTTTTTAAGGGACCAAATGTAATGGGACAATTGGCTGCTCAGCTGTTCCATGGCCAGGTGTGTGTTATTCCCTCATTATCCCATTTACAAGGAGCAGATAAAAGGTCCAGAGTTCATTTCAAGTGTGCTATTTGCATTTGGAATCTTTTGCTGTCAACTCTCAATATGAGATCCAAAGAGCTGTCACTATCAGTGAAGCAAGCCATCATTAGGCTGAAAAAACAAAACAAACCCATCGGAGATATAGCAAAAACATTAGGTGTGGCCACATCAACTGTTTGGAACATCCTCAAAAAGAACGCACCGGTGAGCTCAGCAACACCAAAAGACCCGGAAGACCACGGAAAACAACTGTGGTGGATGACCGAAGAATTCTTTCCCTGGTGAAGAAAACCCCCTTCACAACAGTTGGCCAGATCAAGAACACTCTCCAGACAGAAAGGCCAGATTAGAGTTTGCCAAACAACATCTAAAAAAGCCTTCACAGTTACATAGTTACATAGTAGGTGAGGTTGAATAAAGACAATAGTCCATTCAGTTCAACCTGTGTAGATGTGTGTGGAGGTAATCATCTCTCATACCTCTGAATGTTCTGATCCTTGAGATGTATGTCTAAGAGTCTTTTGAAAGCCACCCTACTTCCCACAGAAACCACCTCTTGTGGTAGAGGTGTTCCACAATCTTGTAGCCCTAACAGTAAAGAACCCCCCACGTTGCCTGAGGTTAAAACACTTCTCCTCTAATCGCATTGTATGCCCTCGAGTCCTCATGCAATCCTTTTGACTGAATAGCTTTTTTCTATGCTGAGATCACCATTGAGATATTTATAAATTGTTATCATGTCCCCTCTCAGGCGTCTCTTCTCCAGGGAGAATAAATCAAGCGATGTAGACGCTCTTCATAATCAAGGTCCTCCAATCCCCTAATCAGTTTAGTTGCCCTTCTCTGGACTCTCTCCAGCTCCAATACATCCCTCCTGAGGACTGGCGACCAGAACTGTACAGAATACTCCAGATGTGGTCGGAACAGAGTTTTATAAAGTGGAAGGATTATAGTTTTATCTCTGGAATACATCCCTTTCTTTATGCATGCTAATATTCTGCCGGCTTTGGCAGCTGCCGCTTGAAATTGCATGCTGTTGCCTAGTCTATTCTCTACCAAGACTCCCAGATCTTTCTCCATTTTTGATTCCCCAAAGCCCCCCCCCCCCTAAAGTGTTTTGTGCTTTTATGTTTTTAGTCCCCAAGTGCAAAACCTTACACTTCTCCACATTAAACCTCATTTGCCATGTCGGTGCCCACTTTGTTATTTTGTTCAGGTCATTCTGTAGGATATCTGCTTCATGCTGTGCAGTTATTGCCCTGCCCAATTTTGTGTCATCTGCAAAAACTGATATAGAACTACTGATCCCGTCCTCAATGCTGTTTATGAATAAATTGAACAAGGTTGGTTCCAGGACTTAGCCTTGGGGGACCCCACTTACCACCTCAGACCAGTCTGAGTATGCGTTATTTATTACCACCCTTTGGACACGCCCTTTTAGCCAGTTCCATATCCAAGAGCAAACCTTGCGGTTGATGCCTGCAGACCTTATTTTATAAATGAAGTGCTTGTGGGGAACTGTATCAAATGCCTGTTCTGGAACAACATCCTGTGGACAGATGAGACCAAGATCAACTTGTACCAGAGTGATGGGAAGAGAAGAGTATGGAGAAGGAAAGGAACTGCTCATGATCCAAAGCATACCACCTCACCAGTGAAGCATGGTGGTGATAGTGTCATGGCGTGGGCATGTATGGTTGCCAATGGAACTGGTTCTCTTGTATTTATTGATGATGTAACTGCTGACAAAAGCAGCAGGATGAATTCTGAAGTGTTTCGGGCAATATTATCTGCTCATATTCAGCCAAATGCTTCAGAACTCATTAGACGGCGCTTCACAGTGCAGATTTACAATGACCCGAAACATACTGCGAAAGCAACCAAAGAGTTTTTTAAGGGAAAGAAGTGGAATGTTATGCAATGGCCAAGTCAATCACCTGACCTGAATCCGAATGACTATGCATTTCACTTGCTGAAGACAAAACTGAAGGGAAAATGCCCAAAGAACAAGCAGGAACTGAAGACAGTTGCAGTAGAGGCCTGGCAGAGCATCACCAGGGATGAAACCCAGCGTCTGGTGATGTCTATGCGTTCCAGACTTCAGGCTGTAATTGACTGCAAAGGATTTGCAACCAAGTATTAAAAAGTGAAAGCTTGATTTATGATTGTTAATCTGTCCCATTACTTTTGGTCCCTTAAAAGGTGTGAGACACATAAACAAACTGTTGTAATTCCTACACCGTTCACCTGATGTGGATGTAAATACCCTCAAATTAAAGCTGCCAGTCTGCAGTTAAAGCACATTTTGTTTGTTTCATTTCTAATCCATTGTGGTGGTATATAGAGCCAAAAAGATTAGAATTGTGTTGATGTCCCAATATTTATGGACCTGACTGTATTTTTAAATATAATTTAATAGCAATTAATTCTACTGCTATGATTCAACGTGTGTTGTTGCCTTAAAATACAACTCAGCATGATATTATACTTAGCCACAGTGTGGGGGTGAAATAAAGAAATACTTAAGAAAAATCACCACCAAAAAAAAAAAAGGGGTAAACAATTTCAGACCACCATATACAAAATGGTGGAGAGTTCTGTACCTTTTTATACTGACCATTCTGTAACTATATTTCACAGAGCCAACAGACACAAAACTGTAGGTAATGGATTTGGCAGAAAGCGGTTACATTTGTCATTAAACCCAAAATGCGTTATTTTTATGTAATGTATACACAACCTGATCATCATATACAATGCTCAAAACTTCTGCATTGCTTATAAATGTTGGGATACATGTTGGCAGATGTTAGGTCTTTTAAATGTTGCCCCTCACATAGTGATGGGAGCCCTTTATATGCCAGCTGTGGATGGGGCCCAGTGTACTTGGGGTATGGGAGCAGGACACTCCTGGTCACCAAAGATGTAGTTCTGTGCTGGATCTGCAATAGAGAGCCCTCTGGAGGGCTAAACTGTCAAGGTGGTGAGTGAGGACACTAGGAAGCAGACTGAGAATCCTTGACTGCCTTGACGCTCACCTAGCAGGTTCCATGGCTTTAGAGCGGCTTCTAGGCCTGTGGAGGATCTCCCTTGTGTGAGAGGGAGGTACACCCTGGATGAGTTACACCTGTGATAAGAGACTGTAACATCTAGGAAAGATGGCAGTAAATGTTTTGTGAGATATTGATGTGCTCTGCAATTGTGGGACCACTGCATGAAAAGTCATGGGGACGAGGGAAGTGTTCTGCACTGTGGACTTCTGTCAGTGAATCACGGGCTGCTAAATGTACTGAAAAGTGCCTGTGACCATAATAATTGTGCTGTAGTGACTTTATGCAGTAAAACATTGACAAGCCTTTTGGACTTTGTAAAAGTTCTTAGACCGGGAATGTGAGAAAGTGGGCTTCTGGCCATGAAGTGTGACACAATTTGAGAGAATATCTCTAAACAACAGGCAGGTGACTGTGTCATCCAAGAAGAAGTAGGACAGGTCTAGAGTCAACATGGCACAAACTACAAACCACTGAGAGGGATCCTTACATTCATATGGTCACACTAAATGCATACTGTACATATACAATCAAAAAAGTTTGGTACTGGACTGCTGATCATTGTCTATAGGAAGCCAGCATTCTAGGAAAACTTGGGGCATCAGAGAAAGACAGACTTTCTATGTAACGTTCTCCCAAGGCATATACTTACAGCATAATATATTTTTTTTTACACAGGTCAAAAGATGTATTCATACAATGTATACTATGGAGATGTGCTGTTCAAGCTCTTTTGAAGAAGCACAAAGACAATTAACATAGCAGATGAAAGACACATCATGCTTACTCTTTGAAATATGAAGATGTCCAGCAGTGCCATCAGCACAGAACTGGCAAAAACCAGTGGAACCCAGGTTCACCCATCTACTGTCTGGAGAAGTCTGACCAGAAGTGGCTTTCATGGAAGAATTGCTGCCAAAAAGCCATACCTCTGATGTGGATACAAGGCTACTCAACTATGCATAAAAACTGGGGTGCACAAAATGGCAGCAGGTGCTCTAGACTGATGAGCCAAAATGTGAAATATTTGGCTGTAGCAGGAGACAGTTTGTGTGCTGAAGTGCTGGAGAGTGGCACAATAATGAGTCTGCAGGCAAGAGTGAAGCATTGGCATTTCTGCAAATGTCACTGGAGATTCGGTCAGGGGCAATGATGTCCTCAATTCTGAGAAATACAGGCAGATATTTATCCATCATGCAATACCATCAGGGAGGCATGTGATTGGCCCCAAATGTATTCTGCAGCAGGACAATGACCCCATACATACAGCCCTGCTATCAAGAACTGTCTTCAGCGTATAGAAAAACAAGGAGTCCTGGAAGTGATAGTTTGGGCCCAGTGGCGGTTCTACATTAAATTGCTCCCCGGGCAAGACTCCCTCCCAGCGCCCCCCCCCCAAAAAAAATAACATGACAACATAACAATAAATGCAGAGTGCCACAGCATTGCCCCCAATAAATGCAGAGTGCCACAGCATTGCCCCCAATAAATGCAGAGTGCCACAGCAATGCCCCCAATAAATGCAGAGTGCCACAGCATTTCCCCTTTTCAATGTAGAGATGCCCACGTGCCACCTTTCAATGCAGAGCGCCAGCGTTCCCCCCGCGAGACCCGTCCGTGCACTTACCTCACTTCTGTTCAGTTCAGTCCCCGGATTCCCCGCGTCTCCTCAGTCCTCCCGCGGCGCCTCCTCCTCAGCCAATGGCGTGGGGTTTGCCTTTCGGCCAATCAGGAAGCGGGAGGACCTGCTCCCTGATTGGCCAGGAGGAGGATCAGTGTGACAATAGTGAATTTTCATTCGCTATTGTCACACAATGGGCGGGCTCGGGGGGGAGCAATGCTCTGCGCCTCGGCTCGGCCTCCACAGTGAAATTATTCAAAGCTCCTCGGGCGGCCGGCCGGCCCGGTTCCATTTGATCCACGGACCGATACCGGTCCGCGGCCCGGGGTTGGGGAACACTGTCATGCCACCCCCCACGTGTCATGAAAAAATGCCACCCCGGGCGGCTGCCCCGTTCGCCCATGCCTAAAACCGCCACTGTTTGGGCCCTACAGAGCTCTGATCTCAACATCATCGAGTCTGTATGGAATTATGCGAAGAGCCAGAAGAATTTGAGGCAGTCAACATCCACAGGAGATCTGCGGTTAGTTTTCCAAGATGTTTGGAACAACCTGCTTGCCGAGTGCCTTCAAAAACTGTGTGCAAGTGTACCTACAAGAATTGATGCTGTTTTGAAGGCAAGGGGTGGTCATATAATATTGAGTTGATTTTGATTTTCTTCTGTTCCATAACTTTCAATTTTGGTAATTAATTAAAACAAGCTAATAACACTTCTATTTCTGAAAGCATTCTTAATTTATAGCATTTTTTCACACCTGCCTAAAACTTTTGCACAGTAGTGTATACACTATATACTGTATATGTAGATTTGATATAATAAAATGTATTGCTTTGTATTAAATTAAATATATATATTAACTTGATTAAAGCAACAAAATGGTAGTCAACACTATATGACATTAAAGCTTTTAGCAGAGTTTTTTAACGGTCACTTATGTGGGTTTATTTTTCAGAACAACATACTTCTTAGCATGACTCTCCCAAAGACTGTGTGGTCTCTGTCCAGGGTGCTGCAATTCCAGCGATGATGTCTGAACTGATGCTGGCACTCTCTAATCCACTCCTTGGCTCCCTCACCAATGGCTTGCATTATGTCAGGGTGCTTTTGACAGAGTTGCCTCTGCTTGGTCACAAGTCCTGGAATGTTATTACATATTACGCGTGCTCCAAGTGCACCAATGTACCTATAGAAGAGAAGCAAACACATATGGTTATATTTTTAAAAATGATGATATAATATATCTTATATAACATAAATAGATCTAAGTTACAGCAAAACATACTGTTATCTTGCATGAGAGCTTTAATTATTTTTCCATATGTTGCTGTTTGTAAGATTCTGTGTTAATATGAATTATTGTATTGTTCATCCACAAAACTTGGGGGTTAGAATTTTATTTGGATTGTACTATACTGTATGTTCTTTGATTTTCATGTTTACTGCTTATGCTTTCTAAAAATCATTACAATGCGTCTGTTTGACCCAGCTTTATTTGTACCCAAGATAAGATGAGAAAAGTCAATCAAAATAGTAGTAATATTAATAATTAAAAATAATAATACAGTAAGGACAAACTGAAAATATGAAAACAATGTCAAGTAAAGCATTATATTATACATTCACTGGGGCTTATTACTGTGGCATTTTCATGTAACTTTGGAAAAAAAGACCTAGATTAATAATAGTTTCTTAAGGCCCCTTTCACACTTATGTGACGCGATTTTACCACGATTTTTGACGCGATTTTGAAAGCAATTGCTATGGCTTTATAGCTCAAAGCGCATTAAAATCGTGCCAAAGTAGTGCAGGAACTACTTTGAAGTCGGTGCGACTTCAAAACGCACAGATATGAATGGGGCTCATTGAAAGTAATGGAAAACGACTTGTCATGCGATTTTGCGTCCAAAATCCTGCGACAAGTCGCACTAGTGTGAAAGGGGCCTTAATTGTTTCTTTAGGTGCAGTAGCAAAAGATAAATAGATCCTCTGTTTACAGTCATGTACAGCAATTACAGTGCTTCACAGTGACATCATGCATCGGGGGCTACTATGTCATCAACTTTACAGTTGCAGTTCTTTTGTTAATTGGCAGTGTTCACTACAGTTTATTACAAAGTTTCCTCTGTCAGTGGCCTTACCGATCATCATTGTTTACTAAGAGGGCAATTGGTAATTGATATTGTCACAATATAATGCCATTAGTTACATAGCTTGCAGTGCTTTGGGTAATTAGATGTACAAAAACAAAAAGAAGAGCTTAAACTTTTACTTCCCAATTCTCATCCATGAACACTAGCTTTTGCTGGAATATGCTGTATTTTTATTTTTTTCCACTGCTGGCATCCCTGTTGTGCCACTCTGATGCAGCTGCTGTCCCACCAGGCATAACCATTGTTAACAGTACAAAACTAAAAACACACTTTTACCTACAACATTTAAGGTTAAAAATAAAAATAAAAATTAAGGTTAAAAAGGTATAATGTGTTATAAACCTTGCTTTGTTCACTGGTGTGCAATCATGTTAGAACAGGAAGGGGCCATCCCTAAACTGTTCCCACAAAGTTGGGAGCATGACATTGTCCAAAATGTCTTGGTATGCTGACACCTTAAGAGTTTCCTTCACTGGAACTATAGGGCCAAGCCCAACCCCTAAAAAGCAACCCCACACCATAATCCCCCCTCCACCAAATTAATTGGACCAGTGCACAAAGCAAGGTCCATAAAGACATGGATGAGTGAGTTTGGGGTGGAGAAATTTGACTGGGCTGCACAGAGTCCTGACCTCAACCCGACAAAACACCTTTGGGATGAATTAGAGCAGCGGCTGCAAGCCAGGCCTTCTTGTACAACATCAGTGTCTGACCTGACAAATGTGCATCTGGAAGAAAGGTCAAACATTCCCATAGACACACTCCGAAACCTTGTGGACAGCCTTCCCAGAAGAATTAAGCTGTTATAGCTGCAAAGGGTGGGCCAACTCAATATTGAACCCTACGGCTAAGACTGGGATGCCATTAAATTTCATGTACATGTAAAGGCAGGCGTCCCAATACGTTTGGTAATATAGTGTACATGTAAACAGTGTAAATCAGTGATGGCGAACTTTGGCACCCCAGATGTTTTGGAACTAAATTTCCCATGATGCTCAACTACAGAGTACAGGAGCATCATGGGAAATGTAGTCCCAAAACATCTGGGGTGCCAAGTTTTGCCATCACTGGTGTAGACTATAAAGGTCATTAAAACCATTATGATAATTTCAATGACTACTGTGGCTTAAGGACGATCACAAAAAGAAAAAAAAATGTTCACAATTTTATAGGGCACAGAGGCCATTAATGTTTATGCGGTAGAGCAATGTTTTTCAAAATGTAGTTAACAGACTGTTTTCCCTAGGGGTCCCTAGCTATTTTCAAAATCTATATTTTGGGATGTGCTAATATTAGTGGCAGTAGAGAATCACGTCCACCCTTATTTGATAGCTTGTACAGGCTAAGAAGTGGAAGTAGGTATAGGGTATCCACCAAATTTGTGACTTTTCCTGAAGTAGACTGTAGAACTTTGTAGAACACCACCGATGTTGATTGAGGTAATGCATAGACTCTTAGAAGAACGAAGAAGTAAGAAGAAGAAGTAAAATAAGCTGTTCCCAAAAATTAAAGAGCAAACTGACCTTACAAAAAAACAGAAATTTGCCTTCAGGGTATGCTTGCGATTTTAGCTTAATAACTGACAGATGACCATCAGGCAATTAAGAAGAAAACACCATATATAATATGTCATGTTAACAAACTGTATTATTAATATGTGGGTTGTAAATAATAAAAAATACATTCTATCACAATCACTCCATTTTTTTTTAGATGTTTAGAGGTAATCACTTGAATTCATTTGTAAACTTATATTTAATAACAAGGTTACAGTGAGACCCCGTTCACACTGGGGCGACCTGTCAGGCGACCTGGTTGCCTGACAGGTCGCCGTAGGTCGCCTGCCATAGAGAAGCTGTGGACCCTTTCTAATAGGAGCGACAGAAGTCGCTCCGACTTAGAAAAAGGGTCCGGAGTTTCTTTGGAGCGACCTGCATTGACTTCAATGATATGAAGTCTGTGCCGGCCGCTCCGAGGTCGCGGTGCGAGCTGCGCACCGTGACCTGTGAGGTCGCCCCGGCAAGTAGCGTCGCCCCAGTGTTAACGGGGTCTGACTGTGAATAAACAAGGGGGTTCACCTGCGCCAATGGATACTTAGTGATAAATAAAATTATATAGATATGTGCACCATATATAATTCTGTGAAAATAAATAAATAAATTAATAATAAACTTAATATACAGTATATAAATATAAATATAAAGTGCAGCTGCAAAAAACTCCTGCCCAACAAAAGGCGGGTAAAATGTATGTAAAGAAAAGAGGGGGTATAATAGAATAACCTCCCACGTTTAGTGCGCTTGCAATAATCTATAAATAAATAAATATGTGTATATAGTATCACCTCAAACTTGTACAAACAACCAACTAGGTATAATTATACAAAGGTATTACAACCAACCAATAGAGGTATAAATCCAAAAATAAATAAATAAATAAATATTAAAATAACAAATATTGGGTAGTGTCCACAATCGGTCAATCTATGTGGGATGTAGACCATGCTTATAAAAATAAGGTAAGTCCAAGGCTCCCAATGTTACTAATCCAAACAGAAAACAGGAAGGAAGCAGTGGTATGAAAGTTCATAAGGGGTCACCACAGTGCTCAGGGTGTTTGTCAGGAGGCTCACCAGATATGTTGGATCCCCTCTAACCTTACGGTAGGGGGATCATTCAGGCCTGTAAGAAAGTGGAATTTCTCTTTCCAGGACTTGAAACAATATAGCTGGTCCTCACGCTGCTCCTGAAATTCCACTTTCTTACAAGCCTGAATGATCCCCCTACCGTAAGGTTAGAGGGGATCCAACATATCTGGTGAGCCTCCTGACAAAGCCCCTGAGCACTGTGGTGACCCCTTATGAACTTTCACTGCTTCCTTCCTGTTTTCTGTTTGTATTAGTAACATTGGGAGCCTTGGACTTACCTTATTTTTATATGCATGGTCTACATCCCACATAGATTGACCGATTGTGGACACTACCCAATATTTGTTATTTTAATATTTATTTATTTATTTTTGGATTTATACCTCTATTGGTTGGTTGTAATACCTTTGTATAATTATACCTAGTTGGTTGTTTGTACAAGTTTGAGGTGATACTATATACACATATTTATTTATTTATTCATAGATTATTGCAAGCGCACTAAACGTGGGAGGTTATTCTGTTATACCCCCTCTTTTCTTTACATACATTTTACCCACCTTTTGTTGGGCAGGAGTTTATTGCAGCTGCACTTTATATTTATATTCTGTATATTAAGTTTATTATTAATTAATTTATTTTTTTCACAGAATTATATATGGTGAACCTGAGCTAGATGAGTGAGGAGTAGTGTGTATCGGCTCTCGCTTTTTACAACCACCTGCGGAAGAGGTACAATGTAACAATGTAACTAGCAGGGTTAAAAAAACAGTTGCAGCACTGGTAAGGTTACTTCTGTGTACCACTCGCAAACAGTGGAAATAAAAAGACATAAAGTAGAAAGCATACTTCTGTAGTTCTGTGCAAAGTCTTTGGAAAACATACAACATGGTGGCAATGTTTAGTCAAAAACATGATGTATTACAAAAAACATTGCAACTTACATATTTCTCTTGTTTTATTTGTGAGCAAGGGTTGTCTGATTTTTTAAACCTTAAACGAAGGGTCTTTCTAAAATTTGCACTTAACAAATTGGAAGCATGCTGCAGAACTACTTGAACATTTTCTGCTGTGACCTCAAAGTGGTTGTATTTATGGAAGAATGCTTTATGTGCTGATTTGTAAATTGCTGCAACATGTTGGATCAGATGAATCATATACTTGCAAGCAAATCATGATAACCTGATTTTCTCGGATAAGAGCGTTACAGATCTTCAGTGAATTTCAAAATGCATAAAGTCAATTGTTACTTATTGGGGTTGATTTACCCACCAGCCTGTCAGTTGTGTTGGAAATAGCAACAAAGAAACATCAGTGCGACTTAAGTTATAGCATCTGTGGGTTGTCAAAGGTGTCAATTATATTGATTAAAGGATAAGTTCATCCTTAAAAAAAAATATATATTTTAAATGATGAGCCTGCAAAGCAATGCACCTGTAGACCAGTAGATCCATAGTGCAATATCAGCCTCCAGCTTGGCTGCCTGTACCTCCATATGGGCAGACAGTTAGAAAGTTGGAGGAAGTGTCATTTAACCACTTAAGCCCCGGAGGATTTTCCTGCTAAACGACCAGGGGGTATTTTGCGATTCGGCACTGCGTGACTTTAACAGACAATTGTGCGGTCGTGCGACGCTGTATCTAAACGAATTTGGCGTCCTTTTTTTCCCACAAACAGAGCTTTCTTTTGGTGGTATTTGATCACCCGTGCGATTTTTACTTTTTGCGCTATAAACAAAAAAAGAGCGTACATTTTGCAAAAATAACAATATTTTTCACATTTTTTTATATGAAATTCCCCCAAAAAAAATGTAAAAATCAAAATTTTTTAAAATTTTCGGCCAATTTGTTTTATGCTACCTATGTTTGGTAAAAAAAATCGCAAAAAGCGTATTTTGATTGGTTTGCGCAAAAGTTATCGCGTTTACTAACAAAGGGAAAGATTTCTGTCATTTTTGGTGTTTTTTTTTTTTTAACGTGTAATGGCGGCGATCTGCGATTTTTTTTGCGGTACTGCGACATTGGGACGGACAGATCGGACCCTTGACTGACATTTTTGACACTTTTGGGGTTACCAGTGACATTTCTACAGTAATCAGTGCTATATATATGCACTGTTACTGTAAAAATACACTGGTAGTGAAGGGGTTAACTTTATTTGGGAGGGAGGGGCTGTGTGTGTTCCTAGGGGCGTGCTTTCTACTGTGATTGGCTGTGGCTGCAGCTGTAAGGACACTGATCAACGGATCTACATAGTAGATCCATGTGATCAGTGTTTTTACAGCGAGGAGAATGACAGGTGGCTTGTTTACACAAGCTGCCTGACATTCTCCCTCTCCCCCGCTGATCGCCGTGTGACCGGCGGACATCGGGTCCGCTGTTCACACGCGCGGGGGGGTCCGTGACCGCGCGGGAGCGCGCCTCCGCGGGCCCGCGCTCGCTCCTCAGAGCCTCACAGGCGAGCGACGTAGACCTACGTCACTCTGCCTGTGAGGGGCTGACTGCCGCAGTAAATATACTGTGAGCAGTCGGCAAGCGGTTAACTACAAATGCACTCATCAGCCCCATTGCAGTTCATTGTGCCACTCAGTGGTGTATTTTGGTTTTGTGCTGCCCTAAGCAAGACTAAAATTGGGCGCCCCCCATCTAAATTTGTCTCACCCCTTCCTGTTTAAGATACACCCCTTCATCTGTTATTATTATTGAAGCCCCCAGTTCTCCTTGCAGCCAGGCAGACTGGTGGACGGCCCCCTGACCCCCCATTTATTATTCACTGCCTCCCCACCACCCCATGTATTATATATACACTGACCCCCCATATATTATATATACACTGACCCCCATGTATTATATATACACACTGACCCCCATGTATTATATATACACACTGACCCTCATTGTATTATATATACATTGACCCCCATTGTATTATATATACAGTGACCCCCAAATATTATATATACACTGACCTCCCATGTATGATATGGAGCTTTTGCGCCAGACAGATTTTACTCCCGACCCAGTCCACCCTTATAAGACCCAGGGGCATCTTTTGGTGATGCCCTCCCTGGAAAGTGCCGCCCTAGGCCTGGGCCTAGATACAGCGTTGGTGCCACTGTGGAAAATGGGGCTTGTAGTTAATTCATTCACAGACTGCTGTGAACAAATGGCGTGACTGTGTGGGTGGAGCCCCAAACAGCTGCAATGTTTTTGAAAAGCAACAGTGGGTATGGGATGAAGATCCTCTTCCCACTGTTATAAGGGGGGGGGGGGGTCAAAGGGGTATCAGGGACAGACCTAGGTGAAATGTGCAACATACTCCAGAAGGTGAACCCATTTTTTAATGTTTGATTGGGATATAATTAGATATTATCCACCCCTGACCCCATGTGAATAAGCAAAGGGTATATAGTACCCCTAATTATCATTCACTAAAAAATATAGATAGTATAAAAAACAACAGAAAACCATAGAGAAAGTTATTCGTTTATTTATTTATTTTTTTTATATTGTCCGCCGATGTATATCCAATGTCAATCACATCATCCATCAATATACAGTGCCTTGAAAAAGTATTCATACCCCTTGAAATTTCCCACATTTTGTCATGTTACAACCAAAAGCGTAAATGTATTTTATTGGGATTTTATGTTATAGACCAACACAAAATGGCACATAATTGTGAAGTGGAAGGAAAATGATAAATGGGTTTCAAAATGTTTTACAAATAAATATGTGAAAGGTGTGGCGTGCATTTGTATTCACCCCCCTGAGTTAATACTTTGTAGAACCACCTTTCACTGCAATTACAGCTGCAAGTCTTTTTGGGGATGTCTCTACTAGCTTTGCACATCCAGAGAGTGACATTTTTGCCCATTCTTCTTTGGAAAATAGCTCAAGCTCTGTCAGATTTGGATGAAGAGCATCTGTGAACAGCAATTTGCAAGACTTGATACAGATTCTCAATTGGATTTAGGTCTGGATTTTGACTAGGCCATTCTAACGCATGAATATGCTTTGATCTAACCCATTCCAATGTAGCTATGGCTGTATGTTTAGGGTCGTTGTCCTGCTGGAAGGTGAACCTCCGCCCTAGTTTCAAGTCTTTTGCATACTCTAACAGGTTTTCTTCTAAGATTGCACTGTATTTGGTTCCATCCCTCTTCCCATCAACTCTGACCAGCTTCCCTGTCCCTGCTGAAGAAAAGCATCCCAATAACATGATGCTGCCACCACCATGTTTCACGGTGGGGATGGTGTGTTCAGGGTGATGTGCAATGTTAGTTTTTCTCCACACATAGCGTTTTCTTTTTAGGCCAAAAAAACGTAAATTTTGCCCTCATCTGACCAGAGCACCTTCTTTCGCATGTTTGCTGTGTCCCCCACATGGCTTCTCTCAAACTGCAAATGGGACTTCTTATGGCTTTCTTTCAACAATGGCTTTCTTCTTGCCACTCTTTCATAAAGGCTAGATTTGTGGAGTGCACAACTAATAGTTGTCCTGAGCACAGATTCTCCCACCTGAGCTGTGGATCTCTGCAGCTCCTCCAGAGTTACCATGGAACTCTTGGCTGCTTCTCTGATAAATGCTCTCCTTGTCCAGCCTGTCAGTTTAGGGGGATGGCCATGTCTTGGTAGGTTTGCAGTTGTGTCATACTCTTTCCATTTTCGGATGTTGGATTGAACAGTGCTCCGTGAGATGTTCAAAGCTTGGGATATTTTTTTTATAATCAACCCTGCTTTAAACTTCTCTACAACATTATCCCTGACCTGTCTGGTGTGTTTTCTTTGGCCTTCATGATGCTGTTTGTTCGCTAAGGTTCTCCAACAAACATCTGAGGGCTTCACAGAACAGCTCTATTTATATTGAGATTACATTACACACAGGTGAATTCTATTTACTAATTAAGTGACTTCTGAAGGCAATTGGTTCCACTAGATTTTAGTTAGGGGGATCAGAGTAAAGGGGGGGGGGGATGAATACAAATGCACACCACACTTTTCACAAATGTATTTGTAAAGAATGTTTTAAAAGAATGTTTTTGGTTGTAACATGACAAAAAGGGGAACATTTCAAGGGGTGTGAATAATTTTGCAAGGCACTGTAGATCCATTGTCAATCACAGTGAGCAATGTCCACTGACATGACAACCCACAGCAACAACAATGTTGCCCCTCCACTCAATGACAGTTCTCTGGCTGCTGCAGTGATGTAAACAGAGCAGCAGGGGATCCTGGGTGATGTTCTTGACCAAATATGGTCAGAATGATGCCAGTGGGGAACTGTCATTTAGAGGTGGTAACTTTTTCTATTGCATTTATCTGATTTTTTTATCGGACTTATTTAAGGAGCACTTTGTACTATTGTACAGCTTCGTGTGGTGGTTGAAAGCATACCCAAGCATGTTTTTAAAAATATTTTGTATTTTAAGACCCTACCCCTGCTGAACAGAATTTTTTTTGGCTTGTTACATGTCCACTGGAAAACACTGAACACTGGAGGATTCTGAACACTGCAGGCATGATGAAGACTAATAGCTGGGAAGCCTAGCTTAGGCATAGTGACACATTACTCAAAGGCCGAGCAACACATCACCTAGCTCTTTAAGGCCATGCTAGCATTCCAAACTGAACTTGGAAGGGCTAGTGACTGTGAACTTGAGCTAGATCAGGGAGGAGGTGAGTGTAATGCCCCCCCTACTTTTTATAGCCCCCCCATCTGTTGAGGTTGAGGAATCACAATGGGTACACTGTACCCCTTGCTCATTTAAGTAGTGTGGGGGCAGACCTCTGGAGGTTCTCTTTTACTAAATCATACCAGGCCACATTGGGAGGTCCCCTGCAAGCTACCCTGTCCCTGGTAATGTAGGGTTCAGCCTAGGAGGGCCTAAGGATCTAAAGATATTTGAAAACACTCTTGAAAACAAATGGACCTAAGATATCTGCCCCCCCCCCCCCCCCCCCTACGTGACTGAATATAGTGTACTGCAGTTAAATAGTAAAAAAAAAACAAAAACAGCTTTAAAAAGTCATTGATGTCAGATATATATCATAGGACATGACTTTTCCCGTGACTTTTTCAATTACTTTGTCCAGTAATAATGATCCTTTTACAGTCACAAAAAAGCCTTGCACCACTGTTGTCCTCTCTTACTGGACTCCCTTTGTAAATGGCAGTTGCCTGGCACTGTTAGAATGAATATGGCAGTGCCGGGAAACCTGGCAAACATCATTGACTGAATATTGTTATGATCATGTTTGGTCAATGATATCACCCAGGATCCCCTGGCCGCCTTTGTACAAGCATAAGCAGGCTAAGAATCGGAAACGTCTTTTTTAATCAGATTTTTTTACAGGAGTACTTCCTACAGGTGTGCCACTTCTCATACAGGTGTAAGGCATCCCCGTGGCATGTTATTTGCTGAACTTTGCCCAGTTTACTCATCAGGAATCATCAACAAATTGTTGCCAGAGACCTAGAAAGAAGTTGCTTTTGGAGTGCTACACATCCAGAGTTGGTTGGAAAAATGGGCTCCTTCCCACGGGTCTAAATAGAGAGGGAGGGCATGTAAGGCACTGGCTGACGGGGTTGTGGATTGAATATATGTTTCTCAGCTGCACATGTGGCAGGCACCAGAATCTTCATCTGGTAAGTAGAAAACACATTTTTTGTTTTCTCATATCTTCTAAGTTATCGTGGGTTCTGGAGCCTGGAGGCTTTGTAGAGTTTTGAGTGGGCCTTCAGTTCTGGGTCCATGGCTTATCGGTTACCAGAGCTCACTAACTAGTCTCAGCCATCCAAAGGCCTTTTAATCTGAAAGTATACTAAAAAAAGGTACATTTGCTGTTTGTTTGTGAAACCCAATAGGGGGGCACCCTATTAACCAGCAACTAAAATATGTTTAGTTAGTGGCTCATAAAGCAGATTTTTGTGTTTGTTTTGTGCTATAAACTTGCTGTACAAAAGCTGGCATTACACAGCCTGAACAAAAGAAATATAACAGGTTCCTCCATCCATGCTATACATTAAGGATGGATGAATCCCTCTGCTGGACTGCTGTGTTCTGACAGCTGCTACTGGATCATTCCTGCACTAAATGAAGCCAAAAGCAATAAGCTTCTTGTCGATTCCCATTTCAGAGCTTTCATTCCCTGCCTGCTATGGTCTAGGAAACTGATTGATTAGCTTAATTGGTTTGCGGAGGTGACATTAGGGGTCTAAAAAATTAAAGGTACACTAAATTAATAGGAAAAGCACCAAAAATATTTAAAGCCCAGGCCCAAAGTACAAGCACATACAAATGTAAACACGTGCCGGATGCATCTATATATGAAAATGATGATTGAGTTACGCATTAGGTATCGCTGTACATGCCAGAGTGAGAGCACTAATTTTAAGGCCATCATTCATAGTTAACTCTAAACTGATGTCCTGTAAAGCCCTTTAGAATGTTAATTATGGACAATTTTGGGTACCAAGGTTTGTTGCCATCTCATGGACAAACAAACATTTGGTATTTAGTTACTCCATTCATGCATCCTAAGGGGGAATTCAACCAAAGAGATTCACAAGAGCACATTTGAAAAGCAGCTATATTATGGTCATACCACTGCTCAATAAAGAAAAAAAAAAACATACCTTGCACATTTATCAAGAACAGTCATGCCATATGCTCATAAAATGGTGGAAAAATAAATAAATTTTCTTACAAAAATAAAAAATGTGGAAAGAGCCCAGTCATATGACCTTGCAAAGTGTAACTGAATACTATACTCTGTTTGCTCTAAATCATGGGTGTTCAACCTGTGGCCCTCCAGCTGTTGCTGAACTACACGTCCCATGAGGCATTGCAAGGCTGACAGCTACAAGCATGACTTCCAAATGATGGAACTTGTAGTTCCACGAAAGCTGGAGGGCCACAGGTTGAGCACCCATGCTCCAAATTAAAACAGATCTGACCAGATTTAGGCAGGACATGGACGGTGCAAATTTCTTTCCTGCAACCAGGATTACCCCATCAACACAGACAGTGCTGACAGGGGAATCCCTCCTGCTGTATTATTCGGGCAGGAGTGGGGTTGAGGGCAGGGGAAGCTGTTTCTGCTGGGAGAAGACAGTGATTGTTGCTAGCGGCTATAGCAGATCGATCAATCAACTTGGTATACTCAGCCTGCCTATACATGGTTCAAATCTTGGCCAGTTCAGCAGGAGCACTTTTTAAAGCAGTGGATCTGACATTCACCAAACATTCACTGCAGGTAAATCCCCATGCCCATGTGTTATAAATAAAACTGATTCATTCCTTATCAGTGAATGTTTGGTGAAATTATTTTATACTGCTTCATAATTAGACCATAGGCATCCATATGTGTGCTTAACGTGTTGTTAAACCCACATCAATAAAAAATGTCAATATATGCTGTATTACATACTGTTCATATTCACTCATCCACTATAGGATTTGTCTTTTGTATTCTGCAAGAAACCTGGTTAATCTTGCCAATTGCTGTCCCTCCCTTCTGTCTGGAAGGGTGGTTGCCACAGCTAGTGCGCATGCTCTATTATCAGTGGGCTTCTATGCTCGGCATTTCCTTTCTGTTCTCATCTGAACAGCCCACATTATTATAAAGTCATACATGTGGGCCTATACACACTGGATAAATGACAGCCCACTCCCTCCCTTCTCCTTAATGCCTTCCAATCTGCTAAACACAATGCTGTCGCTCCCTCCTTTCTGTGTCCCCGCTGCAGCTTGCAATGCGATGAAAGGGTGGTTGCCACAGCTAGTGCGCATGCTCTATTATCAGTGGGCTTCTATGCTGGCCATTTCCTTTCTGTTCTCATCTGAACAGCCCATGTGATTATAAAGTCATACATGTGGGCATACACACATGATATAAATGACAGCCCACTCCCTCCCTTCTCCTTAAAGCCTTCTAATCTGCTAAACACAATGGGAGCGAGATAATGTCAATCATATATAATTCCACCCACATTATATTATTACCCATAAAAAATAAAGATTTACATTTCAAATATATAATTGTGTGACAATTTAAAGCAATTTATTGATATGAATTATTCCTTTTAATATTTATTTCAGAAGCTGATTTATTTATTTTTTTGGTCATGTGATCAGCTCACACAGAGGACTAGAAGTTCCTCCCTCCAATCTTTCCCTGCAAATGAGAAAGAGCTGGGGAAACATCACATGATCGGTGTAGATCGCTTATTAAAAAAGGTACTTATATTTTTTTAAATAAAAAAAATACAGTGACATCATCTATATACATAAATAGAATAGATTATGTAAATGAAATGTTTAGTATCACTGCAATTATTTTATTTCTTTTTTGGAAAAGCAGTTTAGGGTTAAAACATATACATATGGATTTGAAGAGTTAGTGTCGGTTCACACTATGGCGATCCGACTTCGGGGGCGACCTGTGAAGTCGCGTGCACCGCGACTTTGGCGCGACTTGCACGGACTTCACATTATGGAAGTCAATGCAAGTTGCTCCGATGTTGCCCCGAAGTAGTACAGGAACTATTTTATAAGTCGGAGCGACTTGAGTCGCTCCTATTAGAATGGTTCCCATAGCACAGAATGGACCGCGACTTGTCAGGCTGACCAGTCGCCTGACAAGTCGCGGTAGTGTGAACCGAGACTTATTAGAATGTTTAGAAAAAAATGCACAAATAATGTTCATCTCCCTAAAATAATGAAATATTAATCAGGTGGATCATTTGGTGATGGACTCTTCTTGCTTAGTCATGGTGCCACACACAGAAACATTAGGAAACTCATCTTGTATATCCTAACTCTGTCCCTATAACTCTATGTTTGTTTCCTAGCTGTGACCTTTGGCCGCTAACAGGAATTAAAAATGACTTTATCTGTGATGCCAACAAAAAAAAAAAAAAGAAGAGAATAAGTGACAGCATGTATTGAACGTTGCCAACTTCAATATTGACCACGAATAGGACTGATGATGGTCATCCTCATTTTTAGAATTGCGTAAGAAGTGAAAAAAGGATTATTGACAGCTGTGGTGAATGATGACAGCTAACAAATGTAATATATTTGTGATGTAAGGATGGTGATGAGCCTCCAGTGCACATTGTGAGTGTCAGTGCCTGTGAATGATGAGGACACTGAAGAACACTGAGAAAAAGTGTCCAGTTCTGAATGCACTCAGAAAATGGAGATCACTGTTCCCTACAGACTCTTCCAGACAGGTTCTGGCAAGACATACAAGACAGAGAATAGGAAAGCTAGCCAAATGTCTTGATAATTTAAAAATGGTGTAAACTTTTTGGGTAAAACCACCAAAAGTGTGTGACTATTAGTATACAGTTGTGATTTTGCTTGAGTCCAAGTTCATGCTATTTTGTTTGCTCCTCTATTTATGTGAAAAACCTCTAAGCAGCTAATGAGCTCTAACTAATGGAACACAGACATGAATGAATATTTATAAAGAATAGTGCAGATGATTTTCCGAAGAAAATTTTTGGAACAGATGTGAGATTTTCCATATCTGTCAAGAGTTCTTGGCCAGGAGTCACAGTTATCTAGGAAGAAATAACTGTATTCTTCTCTGCAAGCTCCACGTGTCATAAGGATGATACAGCCAGCAACCTCTGTGTTTCTTGTAATATATGCAGTGTGGGAGTGTTGGATAGATACTGGGAGAGGTTTGCTAATACTACTCTTAGAGCTTCTACCTGCTCAATGCCAGAACAGCAAAATGCAAGTACAAGACCTTTAGAAAAATTAGGTCAAAATTTAAATAAACTTTGATTACTTAGCAGGGTTCTAACTGGTACCATGTGAACATTATAGCACTGGTTTCTAAATAGTTACTGCCAAGGTCAAGCAAAACCTAATAGTGCAGTTTGTGTCTAGCTAGCACATCTCTCCTACACCCTTTCACATAAGATAGATCTCCTATGGTGGCGTTAGATGGATTTAAATTCTTCCAGATGAATTTTGATCAGTGTGTGGCCATTCCTGTCCGACAGAAGTTGATCATTTGATTAGCTTTTGTGGAGAAAACAAGTTGGAAAACATTTGCCTATCAGTGGCTGCAGCCACTAATCAGTATATTCTGACAGCACCAGGTCCTGCTGTCAGAATAAAATGTCCCGGGATCCAACTGGTTTGTGTGGATGGAGGCATATTTTTTTTTTTGTCAGTCTGTTGGCTGAATGAAAAAAAATAAAATAAATTATCTACGACCAGATTTAGTTAGACCCATAAATAGGAAGCATTATGTAACTTTTGCAGAAGAATGTGAAAATATATAATGATTTTTTAACAATCAATCACTAAAGTCTCATAGAAGCCTTTTTTCTTGCAAGACAACATGCACATAGCCCTTTACTAATTATTAAACACAAATTACACATAGGTTCCAACTTGGCCCTTTTGGGGGAGCATTTTCTCGTGTGTTGATTCAGGCCTCCCCCTGGGTGGCTTCCTGTGTACAAGCACCAGAATAAATCAGTCCAATGTATGGTTTTTAACTACATGTGGTTTCTGACTTGATTGTACACCCCCTACGGGGCAGTATGTATATTTTTCTGATGTTCTCAATAAAACTATTTGATACATTGTTAATTAATGAGATATATGTATATTTTGAATAATAGATGCCACTGTACCCATAACCCTTCGCCCCTGATGAAGAGAAAACTTTCCGATATCTCGAAACGCGTGGTTTCTTCAATGTTATCCAACAGATTTTGGGATACTCATGTACAACTGCTATTGTCCTTTGTATTTCTGCATGGTGATTATATTTACTGTGTCTGTTATGCATATTTGTGAATAAATATTTTTCCTTTTTTTATACTGTATTACTCTATGCCCTTAAAAGTCTCATCTCTAGGGGTTTTTTTTCTGTTGTTCCATAGAAGCCTTAACAATCATGTAATATCAAAATCTAATTTTAATATTTTTACATTTGCAGCTTTCATTAAAGCCCAACTCTGGAAAATTGGATTATTCTACACTTAAGTACCGCAGTGCGATTTAAGCCCACACAAAATAAATGGGCGCAAATCACACTGCAAAGAATCACATGTGATTTGAACAGGAATGCAGTGTAATTTCTGTCCAAATCACATGCAGACAGGAATGAACCCAGGCTGAGGTCACTATGACAAGCCTGGGTTCACACAGGTGCGGTGTGGGAAAACGCATGTGATTCAGACAAGAATTGCACCGCATTCCTGTTCAAATCACATACGATTCTTTGCAGTGCGATTTGAGCCCATTCATTTTGTATTGGCTCAAATCTCACTGCAAAGGTATTAGCTTTAGGTGTCGGAGCATTTGCATGAGTACGAGTACCCGTGAAAATACTTAATATTGGCACCAACACCGATACCGGTATCGGTGCTACCCTAGTCGACTTCTATATTAATTCTAGGGGAGAGTAAAAGTACCTTTACTTACCAGATTCTTTGTTCCCCCATGCTCCAATGGTGGACTTTCCCTCTGTGTCATGTCCAGTACAGGACTGTGGAGCCTGCATTGGTCTTGATGACTTCAGGACCTTGGACCACTTGAGCATGGGAAAGAAGACACCGCGGGACTGGTCTAGCAGTGTGGAGGAGTGGAGCATCAGTTAAGTAAATAATCTTGTCAATGCCCCCTAGAGCTGAACAAGCACTTGTAGTATGGGGACAGTCCCACTGCAGGAAAGGTTTTCACATTTAAAGTTGGGCTTCAAAAGAATACCAGGTGATCTTGCTATGAATGTATTTGTTCAAGCACTTCATGCCAGCCGACATTGATCAGGAATGGTGTGCTGTTGCCACTATTAGAAGCTGTTTGGCACAGTGATGTACAGTTGATGCTGGAGCAAATATGTGTGGACAGGAAAGGGCCAAGCCTACCTAAGATCAGCAATACTGAGATCCACAAAAAAGGTGTCAAAAGTAAAAACTGTAATGTATTAGGAAAAAAAAAATGATATGACAGTTGTTTATGGTGCTCAGTATGCCATTCATTCAGGCTGGAGAGTGTTTCATGCTGGTCCAATAGGGAGGCATGTTTAACAGTGGGAGGAACCCTGACGAATGGGTGCATAGGCTTTTAATACAGTCCTGAGGATAGGCAGAGGGCAGGTTGACTCGGTGCATTCTGGGATACTGTACAAAGGCCAGGAGTACATGTGCTGCGGGGACTTTGGCTGGAGAGGCGGCTGTCTCCTCCTCTGTAGAGGTGCCATGTGGTCGCAGGAGGTCGTCCTGAGGGCCAGAGGTGCGGCGGAGAGGAACTGAACCCAGAGGTCCAGGGAAGCTGACTGACACCGGAGACCCTGGGACTTACTGCTTGTAGGACAGTCAGTGGACGAGTGTCAGCAGTGGAAGCAAGCAGATACTAGGGAGAGTGTCCTGAAGATAACTAGTTGTTCACCAAGTTGTCCTAAAGATAAGTTACTTAATTCAGATTCATCCAAAGTGGCAGGATGAATTAACAGCCTGGCTGTTTCTTACCTCTTGCAAAGTAGCAGAAGACAGAAGATTGGAGTCCCCAAACACTGTGAATAGTTAAGATTGGAGTATCCCACTATTCCTTTTTCCTATCCCCATTCTACAATAAACAACAAAACAACCAAATACACCTGGACTGATTATTTGAGTGTGAGCCAAGAAAACTATAGAATTGCCTTTGCTTATGGCCGTGTGCTGGTAACCAGGGGAAGTCCACAGAGTGAATATCAAGCAGTCCTTGCGGGGGCAGTGCTATATTTAGAACCACTTTAAGCTTGAACATTTCACCATGGAAATTATTTGGATGATTCAGAAGGCTTTCAGGGACAATGCAATTAGTGCAGCACAAATAAAAGTGTGGCACAAATGCTTAAAAATCAGTTGAAAGTGATCTGCTCTGCAAGGCCTGCAACAAGCAGAACACCTTAGAATGTTTAACCTGTATGGGCTTCAATTAACCAAGATCGGTGACTGAGAGTGCAAGAGAACTAGAAGTTGATCTGGGGATTCCAAAAACGACTGTGTTTGAGATTTTGACGCAGGATCTTGACAAAAAACGTGTTGCGGCAAAATTCCTTCCACGGCTTCTGCTGAAATGTGTAGTAGCAAAATTGATTCTGCTGCTTCTGCTACCGGAGTAGAAGAAACATTGTGCTGCAGTTGCTCATGACTTGCTTCAAACCACTACCAATAAACCATATTTCCTCAAGAAAGTCATAACTGGAGATGAATCGTGGGTCTACAGCTATGATAGGGTTACTCCAGCTATGGCTGGGAGAACTGTGCAAGGTCCAAAGGTGCCTAATTTGAAGGGGACTGAGGCATCATTGTCCTATGTACAATGCTTTTTTAATCTTGTATCTTCTTCAATAAATGTTTCTATTTTTCATATTAAATGGCTAGTTATTTCCCGGACTGACATTGTATAAGTGATCTGTTTACCTGACTCTATAGTTAATTTTTTCAGCCACTCTTGTGATTCCAATTTCGTGGCAGGAGTTAGAAGTATTAGTACTGCGGGTGCCATTAGTCTTGGTTAGAAGGGTAAAATTCATTCCAGCCTATTGATTTTCTCCTAAGACAATTTGGCCAGAAATGTTAGCCACTCTGGATAGAGTAGTCTACATAGATTAAATAGGAATTGAACATACAAAAGGCTTTAGGTGTTCTTTTAAATAGCTAAAGCAGAACAACTATATAGACTGCTTAGAAGACAAAACAATTACAACTTGCCAATAATCCAAATACGTCTTTATTAAATTGATCAAATTCAGAGCAGTTAAGCCAAAAAATGAAACACATTTTTTAAGGAACAATTTCTGACACATCTTCCAGGAAAAGCATAATATGATATTAAATCATGGGTACCCATTCAATTCTGCCAGTCCAAGAGATATTAACTCTCCTCATATATAAAGCTTAGCAAGAATAATATTTAATAGTATCAGTCCCTATATCAGGGGTAGGCAACCTTTTAAACACAGTGTGCCAAAAAATGTTTTCAAAGAAATTGAGAGTACCGGTTTTAATAAAAAAAAAAATGTCAACTCAACACTCTCAATCACGAAAATAATTTTTTATAAAGTAAATATTGTAACCAACAGAGGTAAAAGTGAGAAATTAACATCCTGCATGCCTCAGATCAGCCTCAATTCCTGCACCTCTAGTCCTCAGATCAGCTCCAATTCTCGCACCTTCACACCTCAAATCAATATACCGCCCTGCTCATATGTTTTACTACTGTACCCCCCTACAGACTACCTGGCAGCCCCCCCCCCAAGAAAATATTACAGATATATTCAGCTAAAATTACAACAAAATCACTATTATCAGACACAATTATAACATAACTCGCATAATTCCTCCTAAATCTAAAAAAAAAAACTATGTTAAATAAAATAGAAGATGAGATGAGAAAAATATACAGGCTGGGCAGTTGGAGCTCAGTGATCAGAGAGACAGAGAGAGTAACAAAGTTACAATTTACAAATAAACTCCTGAGCAGAGATAAGTGCTGGGGGGGGGGGCACACAAGGGAGGGGGGATTAGTGAGGGACAACTGTCTCTTTCTCAACAGATAAAAGCTGATAGCAGGGAGAGGGACAGATCAGATTCAGGTGCTGGAGGAAGATTTCTGTATTTGTTGTCCATCACTAATCCCCCTCTCTGTGTGGGCCCCCCTGTGTGCTCGGGCCCCCTACAAGAGGGCTGGTGGTCCCCCCTATCAGCGGCCCTGCACATCTGCCCCACCACTGTAATCCTCTGAACATCTGCCCCACCTCTGTACCCCTTTACTCTTTTTTCCCACCACTGTAACCTCCTGCTCATCGGCCCCATCAATATACCCCCTTTCTCATCTGCCCCACCACTGTACCTCCTTGCACATCTGCTCCACTGCTGCACCCCCCTGATTATCTGTCTCACCGCTGAACCCCTTCTCATCTGTCTTAACACTAAACCCATCTGCTTATCTGTCCCACCACTGTAACCCCCTGCTCATATGCCCCACCATTGTAACCCTCTTCTCTGCCCTTCTGAACATCTGTCCTACCTCTGTACCCCCCCCCTGCTCTTCTGCCCCGCCACTGTAAACCCCTGCTCATCTGTCCCAAGAATGTTCCTCCTTTCTCATCTGCCCCACCAAAATACCCCCCTACACCTCTACCCCATTGCTGTTCCCCCATGCTCTTCTGTCTCACTGCTGAACCCCCTTCTCACTTGCCCCAACATTGAACCACCCTGTTCATTTGTCCCACCACTGTAACCCCCTGCTCATCTTTCCCACCACAGCACCCCCTGCTCTTCTGTGCCCCTGCTAAACCTCCCTCTCATCTGTTCTCACTGCTGTACCCACCTGCTCATCTGCCCTACTGTTGTAGCCTTATCTCATCTATGATATGTGCGATATGCAGAGCGGTGCAAGAAAGCAGAAATGAGACACAGCTACCTGTCCTTGCATGCTCATGCCCGCTGATCTGCCTCTTGCATCCGGCCCAGGTGCTTGTATGTGATGTCACATACAAGCATCTGAAATGGATGCCCAGTGATGAGTTTAGGTCAGGGCCATTTTCTGAAAGCAGTGAGCCTGTGTGCAAGATCATAAGTTGGGCCCCCACAGCGCTGCAGCAAAAATTGGGTGTGGTTTTCATTGTGTGGAATACTGGCTGTGGCTTAAATGGACACAGAGCGCAGGAGCTCAGTAGTAAGTGATGCAAAGGTTCAGGAGCAAGTGATGCAGAGTTCAGGAGTAAGTGAGGCAGAGTTCAGGGATTGGGAGTAGGTGATGCAGAGGTCGGTTGTAGTAGATGATGCAGAGTTGAAGGGTTAGTACTAAGTTACACACACACACACACACACACACACATTTATTTCAACAAATATTCCTGAAGCTCGACAGTAATTCCACAAACTATCACCTGATTGTGGCTTTCTCAATCACAGTGAAATCCCTTCTTTCTGAGATTGGTAGTGGCAACCAAGCAAGTCATCTTTCTCCAGATGGTAGGCAGGCTAGCAGGACTGTGATTGGCTTTAGTACTGGCCAATCACAGTCCTCTTCCTCCTTGAAACAGGGACCACTCCCCTAGGAGAACTTCACCCAATCTCCTTTCCCTCACAAGAGCTGACGATCGCAGCTACAGAAAAGTTAGAGAACCAAGCAGTGCTTCCCATCTTGTACAATGTGTGGGGGCACAGTGCCTCCCCCTCAGTGCAGCTGTGGTGCAGGGAAATCTGAAATTGGAATGCATTAGTGCGGCAGAAGCTGTCTCACTGGCACTTCCCTGTTGTGCTCTGCTGATGGGGAGGGGGTCACATGCTGGCAAAAGAGGCTTTGCATGCCACTAGTGGCACCCGTGTTGGAGGTTGACTACACTTGTCCTATATAAACTAGTATAGTTTCAAGTCACTCATTAAAAGCTATAAGTTTAGAGACTATTTTAAGCTGGTAATTATAGATGTGTTCCTAATTAAATGGATACCACGTGGCTAACATGTAAAAGCAAAGCAAGGCACAGAGTCCCTAAAAAGATTATTCCAATCTTTAGAGAATTTGCATATATGCCGCAGGCAAGGGTGACATTCCACTGAAAATATCAAGCAAGCAAGCAAGCATGCAATCACATATGGCAAACACAGGGAATAAAGCCAAACAGTTCTGCCAATCCTCCTGTTTAGATTGTTCATATGACTGTGCAGTTAAACACTGATGCCAGAGAAGCTGCTAGGTTTTTGCAATATGACATATTCACTGCCTCTTGCTTAATAGCACAGTTCAACGTCACAAGGTCCAATACCTATAATGCATATAGCAAAGCTCTCTTCAAGCAAATATACTGTAAACCCTTAAAACTTCAAATGGCTGAGTAGCAAGCGGTTTGTTCCAAAACATACTGGCAGATTCAGGACCTTGTCCAAGATAAGCAGACTTGGATTCATTCATATAAACAATAAGGCCGTGTTCACAATGGTGCGCTTAAAAACACATTATGGGTTTTTCAAAATCACATATGTTTTAACACGCAACGCATATGTGTTTTAGATTTCGTGTGCGTTTTCATCCCTGGTCATTGATTGTTAGGAGCCGGCACTTGCCGGAGATTCCTGGCTGACGGCAAAATGTAAATAGAGGAACTGTCATGTAAAATAATAAAAAAAAAAAAATGGTGTGAACCTTCCCCCCATAATTCATACAAGCTTACAAGCTCCTTTGGTTCTGGTATGCATTTTAAGGGGGACCCCACGCCAAGGCATCAAAAAAATTGGATGGCAGAAGGTCCCCCAAAAATCGAAACAGACTATAATAAGAGCATTGCAGCCTTGCAGGCTAGAAAGGGGAGGACAACCCCCCCCTCCCCAACATAAACCATACCAGACCACAAGCTCTTAAAATAAAGGAGACAGGGGACAACCCCTGGCAAAGCCCCTTGTCCCCGTGTTGATGAGGAAAAGGGCCCCCTCCCCACAACCCTGGCCCAGTGGTTGTGGTGTTTGGGGGGCTTATAAGAATCTGGAGGCCCTTTAAAAATGGGAGGGCCCCCATATCCCCCGCCACATGTGAATGAGTAAGGAGTTCTTAGAACCACTACTATGACAAAAAAAGTCAGTTGTAAATAAAAACACAGTTTTTGAAAAGTTCTGTATT
Source organism: Pelophylax lessonae (assembly GCF_965119305.1). NCBI lineage: Eukaryota > Metazoa > Chordata > Amphibia > Anura > Ranidae > Pelophylax > Pelophylax lessonae. Next base: position 241,451,897 of record NC_138769.1, read on the forward strand.
AAATTTTTTTTTAAAAAATGTCTGACATTGGGGATGAGTGACTAGTTGTTATGATGCTGGTGGGTGCCGGCTCTTTAACAATCAGCATCTGAGAAAAAATTGACACGCGACTCATACAATGCACCAAAAACACACTGCAGTGCTTTTGGGGGGCATTTCTTGTGCGTTTCCACGTCATTTTTGTGCACTTTTGAAGATACAGTATACTTGACTTTTAAAAACACTGTACTTTTTTGCTCTAGAATGGTGTCTTTGAGCATGGCAAAACCATACTAGTGTGAACAGGGCCTAATATTAGATTCTATAGAGCTGGTCCATGGCAATTGATAATGTTACTTGACATCGAAGTGCTATCCCAAGGATATTTACCATACATCACCTATTCAATTGGTCATCATATACTAATAGCTTTGCTTCATATGAAGCACATATAAATATAAATAAATCATATAAATCATCTCAAGGAAACTATCCAGATGAGACCAGTATGCATCCTGAAGATGTGGCCATTACCGTGGCGTGTTTTTTCACTGTAAGCTGCAACTTTTTAAAATGGAAACACGAGTACTATGCATTTAATCAATTAAATAACAACATTGTGTTATTTTTGTAATATTAACAAGCATATAGTTATAATTATTTTGTGTGCTAAAAGACTATTGTTTTTTCGCCAGAAAGAAGAAACCGCAAAAAAAAAATTTTTTAACCTAAAGCGATATTTCAGCTACAGAGAGGAGGCTATTTAGATGCAAGTGTTTTTTTTTTTATGCATATTGTGATTAAATGTATTTTGATATATATATAATTCAAGCTCTGCTTTAATATTACACTCTAAAATAAGTTAAGTTGCTTAAACAGTCCATCAGTGATTTCTTCTGTGTTTGGAATGCTGGCAGAAACACAAGGTCAGATGAGGATGGAAAGTGCAGATTACTAAAAAGCTCACTTTAGAGGAGACCTGTGCGATCCTCTGACAAAACTGGGAAAAGCAAACTAGCTTTAACCACTTTATTCATAGAATTAGCTAAAGGCAACATTTAAAAAATGTTTCTAATGGACCTGAATGTAATAAAATAAACTTCTTTACATGAAAGTAGACTCGGCTCTGATTTTTAAATTACAAAGCATTAAAAATGTGAATATCATATTAAAGAGAAATTTTGTTGGTCAGTGGATCCGAATATTTCAAAGAACAGGCAATTGGAACGATAAATACATACATCTAGAAATTGTTTTTATGTGATGGGGTCTATTTACATCTTATCTGGTGTAAGACATATCATTTGGTGGTGAGATTTTGTTAAAAAAAAATCGATCAAAGACTTTGGGGTCTATTTTTCAATGTTTTCACCCAAGACTCAACTATTTCCTATAAAACATTAATAAAGAGACCCCAAATGTCTTTTTTTTCAATCAGTTTTTTAACACAATCGCACAACCAGATGATTCTTCTTACGTCAGATAAGTATGCACAAGCACTTTGCAGCACCACTGCAGAATAAGAAACTTTCAACAGCAACATCTCAACCATTCAGTCCGGGGGCCTTTGATAAAGTAGCACAAAATACAAATGTAACATTGGGTACTGTTAGGGAGATGCAGAACTCTATTGGCCCACAAGGTGGCAGTGTCTGCTACTTTGCCTAACTGTAATTTAACACAAGTGCCCAGAGCAGTCTGGGAATTGTAGCCTCGAAGGAGGACATTGAACACAGTGGAGCTAGGGTCACAACTAAAAGGCCCACATGCACCAAAAAGGGGAAGGGACAATCAAAAAAACAAACCATCCATCATCCAGAGTAGCTGATCAAGCTGCAGTCATCCTGAGTGCTGTTGCTGTATCGCTGCTTAAGGGGGCCTCCCACCAAACAGACAGCTCATTGTCGAACGTGGACTGCCACAGAGGGATCTGGTGAATAAGTCCCTAACCTGTGCAACAACCATAACCAACAGCTAATCCCTGTTTTGAACTCCAGCCCAAGGAAGGGCCCTTATCTTTTATTGACACTTCTGTCCTTATAGTCTAAACACACTTGTTGTCACTTTCGCCTGAGAGCAGCAGCTATTAATGCCAGTAACAGAATGCCAAAGCTGCCAATACCCCAGACTGCTAACTTTGATTACTACTTGTATACTCCCACTTGCTGAATAATCCCGCAGTGCTATTTCCTCCCAATCCCTCCCCCCACATTGCTCTTTCAGCTAGCCTTCTTAAAGGAGATAAAGGGCCCCAACTGTGCAGGCAGAAGCTAATTTTAAAGAACTGTTCCGACCTGGCTACATACTTGGGGGGCAGAATGGGTTTTCTGGCAGTTTATTAAACTCACATGCCTAAGCCTAGCCCCCTTGCCTGAGAGCCCTCAAGTGAACTAGCCTGTAGTACCTATTGTTAGTCCTCCACAGTCACTTGGGGCATAATCTCTGAGTCTGAGAGCTCTTGTTTATGCTCTGGGTACTGCAGTACATGCTGAGTCTAGCATTAAAGGTACCTGGGTTTAGTGCATTGCATTTGTATTGCACTGTTTTCCATACGTTAACACTGAACTACTGATCTTCTGTGTAACCCTTTTTTGCTTGGTCTGCCAATGCAGTCTGCTCATTTACTAAAAGTCAGTGTGTGCCTTCTTTGCGAGACTGCTGGCAGTTTTCAGTCAAAATATTCTGGTGGTGTCAGCAGGAGTGAGGTTCCGCCTAGGGCAAGAGAAAGAGCAAGGGACCCAATATTCCTGCGGGGGTAGCGCTGCACAAATATTTGATATTTTTTACAATATCCTAATTCTGTTTTCTCTGTGAATGATGCAGCCTTTTTGCTCAAAAAACAAGAAAACAAGATTCTGGCATCCACATATACTGTTATGTATTTGGGACATAGCTACAGATCAAAAGGGTCTCACTTTTTGTCCTGATTCACGTCTTGACAAATTTGAGACCATTAAGGACATACACTTGTTCACTCGTAAACTCTTACTCAAGAGTATTTACTCTAAGAAAACCTTTGACACTGCACAAACTCCAAGTGAACGGCAGGCACTGACCAACTTGGAGGCCTTCCTAGAGGAAAATGAACCCCTAGATCTCATTGACAGAATTGACATAGAGATGCTACTGTCACAGGTGGAGGACCCCGATCTTCCCACACCCCCTTTTGTGGTCGAACAAAAACTTCTCAAAAAACCTTCTAATATCTACCCTTCACCTAGTTCGAATCATGCCATAGCCACGTTTCTAAAACTCACATCCAGGGAGATAAGAACCTTGAAATCTGACCCTATGTATATCAGAATCCATGGTAATCTTTCCGCGGAAGAGAAAAAGGCTTTAAATAATCTTCGTAATAATCACGAGTTGACAATAAAACCATCTGATAAAGGTGGAAATATTGTCCTCATGGATAATAGCCAATATATCTCTATGTGTTTACGTATTCTTAAAAACGCGGATTGGTATAGACCAATCAGTAAATCCGTGGTTGAAAGATTTAACATGGCATTCTACACCTTAGTAGATGAGGCCTATTATAATAATGTCATCCCCAAGATGACATGGGACTTTGTTAGAACTAGCCACCCACGTATTCCCACGTTCTACGCCCTTCCTAAGGTCCACAAGAGTGTATCCAACCCAACAGGAAGACCTATAATTTCAGGCAATGGAGCAATTACCGAGAACCTTAGCAGACTCGTAGACCAACACTTGAGACCCCTTGTAACTGACCTCCCATCCTACATCCAGGATACTATCCATCTATTACGTATATTGGAAAACATCCATATATCACCACATGCTTTCCTGGTAACTATAGATGTAGAGGCGCTTTATAGCTCCATATCTCATACATTAGGATTAGCAACAATCCGGAGGGTCTTAGCAATGATAACAACAGATCATTCCATTCCATCCTCATTGGATTTCATTTTACAACACAATTTTTCAGTTTTGCAGGCTCCCACTACCTCCAGGTGCAGGGCGTTGCCATGGGCACTTGTTGTGCCCCGGCATATGCCAATCTGTACCTGGGGGAGTGGGAGCGTGACCTCTTCTTAACTGAGGAGTTTTCGATGAATGCGGACCACATACCCATGTGGTACCGCTACATCGATGATATCTTTTTGATATGGGATGGCCCACTTTCCCTTTTACTGGAATGCCTTGATTATATGAATCATAATGATCTAAATCTCGAGTTTACAATGGAACACGACAGCATCTCTGTGACCTTCCTCGATGTCAAGATATCCAGGGGGGACAGTGATATGCTGTCGTGTGAACTATTCCGGAAATCCACCTCCGGCAATACCATCCTACACGCATCTAGCTCGAATCCAAAGCCACTTGTGGACTTAATCCCACATACGCAATACCTAAGGGCAAGGCGCATATGTACTAATGAGAACTCCTTTTTCAAGGAAGCCTCTAACATACAACAGAGACTCTTGTTAAGGGGGTACAGTCCTAAGTGTCTAAAACGGGCCTTCAATAAGGCCAAATCCCGATCACGCCAGGACCTTCTTTTCCACAAAAGGGACAAGGGATCCAATGATACCACTAGGATCATTACAAAGTACTCCCAGGGACAACACCATATTAGAAAAATTCTCAAAAAATATTGGCACGTCCTCACATCCGATCCCACCATTAGCGCCTTTATCTCTGAAACACCCCAAATTACTTTCAAAAGAGCTCCCTCTTTGAATGATTTTTTGGTAAGTAGTGAATATCGGGGCCAGACTAGGAGTGATCCTTGTACCTATCTAGGTACCTTTCCTTGTGGGTCCTGTGCCCAGTGTCGATACATTGATATTAGGAAAAAGATAATACTTCCCAACGGATGGAATTTCCGTCCAAGACACTATGTTAATTGTCAAACCTCAGCGGTTGTATATTTATTATCCTGTGACTGTGGATGTTATTATGTCGGGAAGACCGTCCAAAAATTTGGAAAACGGATCAACCGACACATCCTCGGCATTAAACAAAAAGACCAACACCCCTTTTGTTACCTTTCTGGCATTGGATAGAATACACCCTAGCCCCCGTGGTGGAGACTTGAACAAGGTCCTCCTCCAACGCGAGCTGCGGTGGATTTCAGACCTCAATGCGATTTTTCCTCCAGGGCTCAATGAAGCCTTTCATTTCAAACCCTTTCTTCCTGGATTTAGTTTGGGTGTCTTTGAATGGGATCTATAGGATAATCCCTAAATATTAGATTTTTCATATCTTGCCGCATTGCTGTTTGAAACTAAAAATCCCTTGGCTCCCTCTATATGTACATTACATCCTCCTCTATGCTCTTCCTCATCTTTCCCTCTTCTTTTCTCCGTCATGAAATGTTATATTTATATATTGTGTTGCCTGGATCTGTAATATAATATGAACTAGATGCTTAAGATGTGCAAATGCTGAATGACCAATCGTAGATATCGAATATATATTTTGATTTATGTATATCCAATATAGGAATTTTCTAAATACTTTGTATTTGCATACAATCATTTGTGAAGCATTGTACTATTGTCCTGTGTCATAGGTGTCCATCCTTCCATCCCTCTTCATGGGATATTCAGTATAGTAATAAACTTACAGCCATTCATTTAACTCAGTATCTGGCCCCAAAAGAACTCAGTATACCGTGTGTCTATTTCGTATGTTTTATTATTTACACCCACTTTTGTTGATTTCTCTCCCATTGGCCGGCCACGCAGTGTTCCCTGGCACGCAAAGGCCCCCGCAATGCATGCTGGGGCCTGTAGTTTGGGCGGCTTGTCTGGGACGTGGAGGGACTCTGGCGCCTTCATTGATGCTACGCGCCCTTTGTCCACGCCCACTCGTGGGAATTCTTCCATCGTGCCGGCGGTCATGTGACATCGGACGTCGCTGCGTCATCTATGCGCGGCGGCGCCCGACGCCGGATTGATCGGGGGAGCGCTCCTCGGAATGGATTCACCCATCCTCCCCCTGTTTTCCACAGAGAGGGGGGATTTACCCCGGGATCGATACAACAGGATATCACTCTACTTAAGACCTATGGGGACATGGACGGTGGATACACCCACCGACACCTCCCCACACAGACATATCCACTTTCCTAATTAGGTAACTACCACCTTGAGTAGCATATAAATGCACTCTGAGGAGCATGCCCCATTACCTTTGGGTCATTGCAGTTGGATAAAGAAATCTGTGCTGTCTATACAGGACTATATCCCCCTTTCTTTGGGTAAGTCAAAAACTACCGCTTTTTCTTTCCCTCATACAACTGGATGCGCTCTATTTTTCATTTGCAGCGATCCATAGTAATTTCTTTTCCTTTTATTATTATACCCCAGGTGTTAAACCATTCCCCTCTATGCGCTCCTTGTGACCACTGCATGGATACGGCTTCCTGAGTGAGACAAGACTAACAGTGGGGATCCCTAGGACCACTTTGACGTGTGGGGGCCTATGCTCCCTTGTACGCTGTAACACACCAAGTGGCCCTCTCTATATATTTTCTTCTTCTCTTCCACCGGTGCAATACAAGTGGGCTAGACTAACGGGTCTTGCTGAATGGTTGTACAGATACTCGCTCCATTTTTTGGCTCATTTGCGCAAAGATTTATGTACATGCATCCTGCCGTTTGGGTAAGTTGATGCATTCTGCATATATATACACACTCTCTTTAATTACTGTGAACCTTTGTGGATATATTCCTTTGAATGAATCAAATGAATGTTTTGAATTTTTTGAATTATTGAATTCCCTATATTGATGGAAAGATGGCCCTAGCACATGTACATACTTCACTGTAACACTTATATTTGTTCTATATACTTTCTAGATGTTGATGTGGTGATTGTATGGTCTGTGTACATTTTCCCTGAAGAAGGAATTTTCAAATTCCGAAACATGTTGGATACACACACCTGTTCCAAGAACCTATGATCTACACCCCTCACCGGGATATGTGTAATACCACTTGAACGTGTTTACATTATCATGTTCTCTAGTATTTTTATCATATATGTGAATTGTTATTATATGTCTATTTTAAATTGATCAATAAATGCTACTTTTTATCTACTTCTTTTGTAATTCCTTACTATACTACTTTTTCCAGCCTGGTCCAATAAAATTCCCCAGGGACACTGTTTTTCTTTCTTCCATGAATTAATTTGGGGAAGGGACTTCAGGCTGGGTTTGGCATATTTCTTTATCAACCCTATTTTTGTATCTAGCTACAGATCAAAAGACACATTTTGATAGCCCACCTCCCTACTGTCATTGATCTTAACATAAAGTATGGCAGCCTAGTCATTACAATACTAGGACCAGATCTGTGGACAGAAGTTGTCCCGTAAGGGGGAGGGGGGGCATCAGTTCATGGAATTACCTTTTAACCTTCACTTTCCAGTTAACTATTCTGTCCTCAGTAGCTCACCAGTCTTTTTATCAGTAAATTCTAAGCCCTTCCCACCCCCTCCATAACTACAGAAAGAAAGCAAGTGCTAAAGTCTTACTAAGTTAAAAAAAAAAGTTGTTGTAGCAATACCAGCCATTATGACATAATTAGTAGTACCCTTGAACAAACAGGGTTGATTTACCAAAGGCTGTTAAGTCTGCAAGTTTAGCTGCACTTTGCAAAAAATAAAAAAAATTAAAAATGCCCCAGAGCTTAGTGAATGAGGTGAAGCTCTGCAGTCATTCAATCATGTGCAAAAATGCTGTATTTTAATTTAGCAGGTTTTTCAGGCATTGGGCCTGATGTGGGTCTGCCATGGTTACCGGTAACACCTTCAGCCCATTCAAGCTGACTACCCAAGTGTGAGATTGGAGACAATGACCATTCCGGCATCTTTGGTTTGTTTTGTTTATTTGATATTGGGGATGGGAGAAGGGAATGAGTGGGATATTCCTCTGGCTCAACTAGGTACAAATGGGACACTTTGTGGAAAAATGCCTTTCATGGCTGTCTTGACGCCGGCTGGATGCGGACCAACGCTTGTTGGCACTTGAAAAAACACTGACTTGCTGAACTGTACTTAAACTTGACTTCTGACACTCTGATCAGCTCAAAAGTCCTGGACTGTACTTAGACTTGACTTCTGACACTCTGGGTAGCTCAAATGTCCTGCATACAGCTCCCTCCAGTCCATCCTGACTGAGGTAGCTCCTGTAACTGCTTGTGTTGCTGCAACTCTCAACACTGTACACTGCACGCTGTACACTTTAACACTTCTGTGCCCAACCGCTGGCGCCCCCTTTACACTTCAGGGTCCTCTCCCTAGGCACCCCCTCTACACTTCAGGGTCCTCTCACTAGGCACCCCCTGTACACTTCAGGGTCCTCTCACTAGGCACCCTCTCTGCACTTCAGGGCCCACACACTGGCACCCTCTCTGCTTCTCTTCAGGGTCAACACTGGCACCCCTTTACTTTTACTTCTGCACCAGCTAGCTAGCTCCTGGATCCCCACGACCTTCACCGGAGTGGTCCCCTCTCTCTCTAGGCAGACTCCCAGGGGGCAGTTTGCAGTACTCACAAACTTGGAATGCTTTCCTGAAACTGGACCCCTCTCAACTCCGCTGGTCCTCAGCAGACCGGATCCTCTCTGCAGCTCAGCTCAGCCCTCTGTCACCTCAGGCAAGCCACCTGGGACACCCAATCCTACTGACAGGAGGAGAGACAGCCGTACTCTCCCTCCTGGGACTCTGCTTCCCACCAAAGATGCTGCGTCATGCGTTCCCCTCAAACCTATACCCACTCCCAGAATGCTGTGCGGCAGAATTTGCCTTTCTGGGATAGATACAGGCCTGAGTGCACCGTTGGCTGGGTTTCCTCCACTGCCCAATGAGAACCCTCTCATGGAGCACAGTGGGGAGACTCCCCAGTCTCAACAGCTACACCTGAGAGACATGACAGCCTAGCTGAAAATCATGGCCCTACTTTTAAGCAGCCAGGGCCCACTATACTTTACCTTGCATCCAACTTTGTAGGGTGCTATATCTATATTGTATTCTCCTCGGACATGATTGAGTATTTTTTGCAAAGTGAACCTTTACCACATTAACTAAGCTCTGGGGTAATATGTCCTGCAAGGGGAACTTCCCTTGCAAAGTGAAAACCTATTTTCCTTTAGTAAATTCACCCCAATTACTCTATAAACCTAATACAAGTATCCTTAAACTGTGTATGTTTTATTTTTTATTGCAAAAATACAAACAGCTGTAGGTTTTTAGTTGAGGAGACACTCTTTAAAATTATTGCCTGAGGAAAAATGTGTTACAGGGTTAATTTCAGTGCTTGCTAGTATGACCAGACACTCTGAGGGCAATACATTTACACTGCCCAGACAGGTACTTATTGCACAGCCTGCAAAGAGGGACCTGTGATTTGCAACAAAAATTCTACAGTCTCTTCCCATGTATTTGACATTGGTTATTTTTTACTAGAAATGCCACAGGGAGTATAGGGTTGGTGTTAACAGCAACTTCTGCAATAAGGTACTGGGTTTGCATTATCTTTACATGCACACAGACTTTCTATGTTTATTTTCCCAATCTTTGCCACCACTATTTGTACCCCCCCCCCAAGCAGCTGCAAAAAAAGTAAGGTACCATAGTCCTGCCTTCAGGACAGCAACAAAGTCAGTTCTACAGAATACACCTATAGGCAAAACTTTTTGTTTAGTTTTGCCTAGAGTGGAGAAGGACTAGCACACTTGTCTGAATTTTATTGCCATCTGTGTTCGTGTTAGGGAGATTAATCCTCTTCACTTTTCCTGTTTACCGTTATCATAAAAGTAAAAAAAAAATTCCCACATTTTGGGTTGTCCCCAGGACAGGAATAGAGAGGAAATCTTTAAATTTGGACACTATTTCCGATGACAATAAGGGAGTCCTCAATTTGGAGAGATTTCCTGTTACTTCTTGTTTTGGCTATGGGATAGGAAGTGAAGGGAAATCTCCCATATGGGACACAGATGGCAAAAAATACCTGTCAGGAGTTATAACTCTACTTTACTCTATCCAAAATAAAAAATGTTTTGCCCTTAGTCCTACTTTAACCTCCCTGGCGGCATGATTATTTCAGATTTTAGGTGCTGAAAGCGGTACCATTATTTTGCATGTAATTCTTTAGGATGAGCAGCCCAAACCAACTATTTACATATGATTTTTTTTTACTGTGCGTTCTTCTTTATAACGTCTCGGGTATGATAAAGTTTGAAACACAAAACCATAAATTATAATCTAATAAATAACTATAAATAATGACAAATAATAATATAATAATAATAATACTTTTAATTCAATAAATTATAGTAAATAACATAATCAAAAACACTGAATTTTTTTTTGGCCAAACAAGGATGCAATATTAGTAGTCATCATATTGCTTCAGTAAACGTCTCGGGTATGGAAAATTTTAAAACTGGGTACAGCACAAAGTCCAACGTCACAATCAGGACAATAGTATTGCGTTTCTTTATGGATTTTCCTTCCAGTGTCGTCACGTTTGGAGCAGCAAACCACACACATCCTTGTGGGTGCAGACTTCTTTTGTGTTGGTGGAATGTAGTCCATAAAGTGATGACCAGCCAGGCGTTCGGGGTTCATAACAATAGCAGCACGACGTCCGGATCTATTTACAGCCAAACATGAACCACATGCCTGTCACTCTTTTTTTTTTAGTAGAATGAATGCGTTCCACAAACATTGTTCAAGAAGATGCCTGAAGATTTTTTTGTAATATTTTTTTTGTTGTTTCCGCATTGCCGGATAAAAAGTCATGGCCTGGTCAGCTCTGTCCACACCTCCCATGGTGTTATTGTAATCCATCACCAGTTGTGGTTTCATTAGTTCTTTTCCACCTTTTGTGTGTACCATGAGAGTAGAGGTGTTGTGAATGGTACTCATTAGGCACACATCTTTTTTGTCGCGCCATCTCAGTGCCATCATTTTGCCTTTCTACCAGGCAACTATTTCTCCTGCCTTGAGCTTTTTATTGGCAAAGGTTGGCGGCATGTCACGCCGGTTAGTTTTAACGGTCCCATATGCATCCATCTTGTTTTGAAGAAGGAACTCGTAGAGTTCTGGAGACGTATAAAAATTGTCTGTGGTTTCACAGTACCCCTGATTCAGCAATGGCTCAATTAATGTAAGAACCGAAGCAGTTGCCATCCCATAAGTGCTGAATCCTTGGTTGAATTTGGTTCCTTTCCCGGTGTATAGGACCGAATTCCATATGTAACCAGTGCTGGATTCACATAGCATGAATGATTTTATGCCAAATCGTGCTCTCTTTGATGCTATATACTGTATCCAGCTGATTCTTCCTTTGTAGGCCATTAGACTTTCGTCAATACAAATGTCTCTATCTGGTACATAGGACTGCTGGAAATTTTTCAGAATAATTTGAGAAACATCCCAAATCTTTTTGAGTTTTGGAGCTGGATGAGAAGTCTCATTAAATTCATCATTATTTGCAAAGTGCAAATATTTCATAATGAGCGAAAATTTGTATTCAGACATGACCGTGCCAAAAAAAGGAGTGGCCAGTAATTTGTTGGTGGTCCAATACCACTTCTGCAGGGGTTTCCCCACCACTCCCTGCAGAATAATTAGGCCCAGAAACTTCTATATGTCCTCTTTGGTCACTGGTTCCCACATTCTGCTCCTTGAAAACCGCCGATGCGCAGTAGGTTGTTGCTCCTGGTACCGATTTGTTTCCATAACAATCTTTTCAATAACCTCATCGGTCAAAAAGAGTTGGAGGTATGCCAAGGGGTTGTCATCCTCAACATCCCCTTTGATACCAGGTGCTACAGTAAACGGGAACCTTGGGGGCGCTACGTGCTCCGCACCGCAGTCAATCGAGCACCAAGTCCGCACATCGCTGGGCACAGTCGCAGGATCAACACTGAAATCGCTTTCTGCGTCCGATGACAAACTTCCCCACGAATCACTATCACTCCATTCTGCAAGCAATTCTGTATCGCTGTCGCTGTTTTCCAGCAGGTCATATACCGCTTTTGAGGTGGCGGTGTGCTTTTTTGATGCCATGGTCGCTCTGCAGTTTCCAGACACAAAGTACAGGAAAAATGCAGGAAGGGCACTGGGGAAAGCACCTGGGGGCAAGCTAAGGTCCATTTATTTTATTTTAGTAATTTAATCTAATAGGATTACAATATATCAGTGTGTTTGTGTTTTTAACTTTTTGAATTTGCCGCCAGTTCCACCCCTGCAACATGACGCTCACAGGAGGCGGAAGCTGGGGCTCACAGCATCGGCGGAAGATCTGGCCGCCGTATGCTGCAGGGACACATCGCGGGATCCCAGTACAAGGTAAGTACCCTCTCTTTAAGGATCCAGTGATGCTCCCTGGTGGTACCCCGAGTGTGGCTCAGGGTTACTGTTAATGGCAGTGAAATTCCACCCCGAGCCAAACTCGGAATACCGCCAGGGAGGTTAACATGTAACATCATGGTATTTATTTATAAAGGATTCGTTGTGTGATTCGCACAGTGAATGTGTGCTGGAAATTCATATTTTTGGGCATTTTCAAAGAATATTCACCCTTTGGGTAATTTTGCAGAATCTTGTTTGAATTCAAATGTGGTGGTTGACTCTTGCTTGTTATTGGAATCTCTCTGTTATGTCACATGTGGCCCCCTAATGGGCAACTTTTGTTTGACTTTAAATATGTTGGGTAAATCTTATTTGTTTTTGGAATCTCTGTATTACATTTTATATGGCTGCAGATGGATAAAACTTTTTTGAAAATGATGGGTGGATCCTCTCTGAATTGGTTAGTTGAACAGGGTAACCTCTTTTTGATAATGAAAAGGCTACCATTTAAAAGTCAATCATTATTAGAAAATGCAGCCATAATTTTTAACAAGCTTCACCCATCAATAAATATCCTTCTGCTGAATTACAAATAGGATGAATCTTCTAAAAAAAAAAGCAATACAATACAAATGGCTGTGCCTTTGGCATGAGGATTCCTTTATAAATAGACCCCTATGTGTGGGAATGGGAATGCCTTAAATACTTGATCAAGTGACATTGAAATATTTTTTTCAATGTTGCCGGAAAGTCAAAGGACATAAGTGTGGATAGACACTTTCATCAGGAAAAAATACACGCCAGTTGGTATTTGTCTCTTGAACATGAACAGTTACAGAGCATTGACCTTCAATCACTAACATGGTTATGATGTCCTTGCCTGACCTGACCCTAGCTGACTTTTGCTGCTTTCCTGTAGGTTTCTGGCAAGCTATCAGCTCTGGGACATTGAGTGTTGGTTGCACAAAGAGTGGGAAGAAGTGTAAGGAATTATTGGCAACTACTATTGGGTACTGGTAAATAGCAAAAACAAGAGAGATCAAGGGTATGATAATGAAGGTGTCAAAGAGACAGCCCTGAATACACTGTGATTATGTGAGTGACACTTACTATACCGTGTAACTGATTATGGCATTGAAAAACATATTTGAAAGCAGCAAAATTAACTTTGCAATACTTTGCCAGCAGGGTTCAATTTCTTGACACATACAACTAACTTTTCTTTTCAAGTTAGGGTAAGCAGGCATACAAAAGATCATAGAAGAAAAGATGCACACCACTCAGGCAGTTGGAACTCCACAGCCAACCATGGGTGCAGGACCTCGGATCGCCACCCCAAACAGGAATACAAGAAAAGTGGCCACACACCAAACGATGGCTTCATGATGAAAGGCTTTATTGAAAAATAGGATGCAAGGTACAGCAAATGGAGGGTAGATGTGTTTCACATGACTCACAGCGTGCTTGTGTGTGCTGGGTTACACTGTAGGTTGTCCAGTAGTTTCAAATTTTATATACCGTATATACTCTAGTATAAGTCGACCCGAATATAAGCCGAGGCTCCTAATTTTACCACAAAAAAGTGGGAAAACGTATTGACTCGAGTATAAGCCTAGGGTGGGAAATGCAGCAGCTACTGGACCCAACTGGACAACCACGAGACACAAAACAGGGACTGCGGGCATGGTACAGGAGATGGCACAGGTCATGGTATAGGCATGGCACAGGTCATGGCACAGGCATGGCACAGGTCATGGTACAGGCATTGCACAGGTCATAGTTCAGGCATGGTACAGGTCATGGTACAGGCATGGTACAGGTCATGGCACAGGCATGGCACAGGTCATGGTACAGGCATTGCACAGGTCATGGTACAGGCATGGTACAGGTCATGGTACAGGCATGGTACAGGTCATGGCACAGGCATGGCACAGGTCATGGTACAGGCATTGCACAGGTCATGGTACAGGCATGGTACAGGTCATGGTACAGGCATGGCACAGGTCATGATACAGGAGATGGTATAGGCATAGCACAGGTGATGGTATAGGCATGGCACAGTATGTACAGGCATGGCACAGTATGTACAGGCATGGAACAGTAGGTAAAGGCATGGCACAGAATGTACAGGCATGGCACAGGAGATGCAGTGCTGCGGGCATGGTACAGCAGAATGTCCTGTTCCATGCCTGCAGCACTGCATGAGGAAATGCAGGGGCTGCGGAGGAGTCTCCCTTACCTTTCGGTGAGGTGCCTTGGATTTAAAAATCACACCGCCCGGCACCAATACTACGTCACCGCAAATGCGCCGCCGATGCTCGGGAAAGCTCGAACACAATCGGTTATTCCCGGGCATGTGGCACGTTGGCGCCGGGCGGCGCCATTTTTAAAAAGACAAAAAAGACAGTGACTCGAGTATAAGCCGAGGGGGGCACTTTCAGCATGAAAAAACATACTGAAAATCTCGGCTTATACTCGAGTATATATGATAGTATTCTGCAACGAACTGACTAATACACACAGGTCTGGAAAAAGCGCAATATAGAGTTTATAGCACAGATGCCACTTACCAAAGTATCAGAGTGAGGTGGATATTGGGTACAACTGAGGGGTTGTACCACTGCTGAAACACTGGAGAGCACTCTGCGGCAGAGCCCAACACCTGAAGGTCACATTCCAGTATATTTGTGCACTCTCTATAGAGTCTTTAGAGACCTGGTGACTTCAGAGTCTGTGCTAACTGCTCTGAACCCGGAGAGAGCTCTGCAGCTAACTGACATGGGAACCATGGTTCAGAGAATGCCACATGCAGAGCCCATCCTCCAAAGCTCACATTCTAGGCAGGCTCCAAATCTTTGGTCTAAGAAGGTTCAGAGATAGTCTTAAAGGCAGGGCCAAAGATTAGCCAGTCTGGGTGCTGTGTAGAGACCAACTCAAGCAGCATAATAAACAACTGCAGAGAACTATGCAGATTGATAGATGAAACTAAATCAGTAGAAAAATTGCAACATTTATTTTGATTTTTCCTTAGCAGATCTGAGGAAAAAGTGTCCAACGTCCTAAGACAGTTGCAAAAAAAAATGGAGACATGACGGTTAGGGGTGGAAATTATAGTGGGCTTACAACATTTGTTTCTGTTGTTAGTGCCCACCTCCTGTAGACAGCTGAATATAGAAACATATTTAAAAATCAGTATATTCCTGTGTCTCTCAATGTACAATAAAACATTTTTATTAATTAAAAATATTATATGTATTTATTATACCCGAAAAAGCCAAGAATTCTGTTTGCTAACCTTTACAAAAAGATCATCCTGACATTTTATGAGTATGTGAGCTAGAAAGCATCAGCATGAAAAAACAGGAAGGGAGTGTAGTACTCGGACATGGGAGTAGTAGAATTAGTGAAAGAAAAGGTAGAGATGAATATTGAAAAAAAAGTTCAATATGCCAAAAATTGCATTCATGATTTCACAAGTCTCTACCCGTATGTATGGAAGACACAGGTCATGAATATACAGGTTTTACACATTGTTTTAATACATTATTAACCATCTTGGCTCCATTATTAGCAACTACTCAAGAGATAAATTGCCAAGATGCTTGGCTATCAAATAAGTCCAAGCTAAGAACTATGACATCTTGGTAAGAAAATAAATCTTTGTAGGGTATGGCATGTTTTCTAAAGACAGATATTTTATTTATTATACCTGAAGAAGCCAAGAATTCAATTTGCTAACCATGAGAACTAGATAATCCTGGCATTACATGTGATAAGCAAGTGAGCTAGAAAGCAGCAGCATGAGAAAACAGGAATGGAGTGTAAGGATGGGGACATGGGAGTAGAAGAAGTAGTGAGAGGAAAGGTAGCATTATATTTTGAAAGAAAGCTATGCCATACAGCAATTAAGATTTTACAAGTCTGTACTTATACAATCTATATGGCAGACACCTTTTTCTTGAAGATGCAGGTTTTATACTTAGTTTTATTACAGTATTAACCATCTTGAATTTTAAATTTTTAATAACCACTTCAGAGTTACATTGCAAAAATGCTTGGCTACTGTACTGAATAAGTCCAGTGAATCCAGTAAATACATTTTAAACCATGTTTTCTTTAATCACTTAAGCCCCGGAAGATTTTACCCCCTTCCTGACCAGGGCCTATTTTGCGATTCGACACTGCGTGAATTTAACGGACAATTGCGTGGGCGTGCAACGCTGTACCTAAACAAATTTGACGGCTTTTTTTCCCCCACAAACAGAGCTTTCTTTTGGTGGTATTTGATGACCTGTGCGATTTTTACTTTTTGCTCTATTAACAAATAAAAAGAGCATAAATTTTGCAAAAATAACAATATTTTTCACATTTTTTATATGAAATTCCCCCCCCCAAAATAAGTAAAAATCTAAATGTTTTAACATTTTAGGCCAATTTGTTTTATGCTACCTATGTTTGGTAAAAAAAATTCGCAAAAAGCGTATTTTTATTGGTTTGCGCAAAAGTTATTGCATTTACTAACTAAGGGAAAGATTTTTGTCATTTTTGTTGTTTTTTTTTTAACGCGTAATGGCGGCGATCTGCGATTTTTGTTACGGGACTGTGACATTGCGGCGGACAGATCGGACCCTTGACTGACATTTTTGACACTTCTGGGGTTACCAGTGACATTACTACAGTAATCAGTGCTATACATATGCGCTGTTACTGTAAAATGACACTGGCAGTGAAGGGGTTAACTTTTTTTGAGAGGGAGGGGTTATGTGTGTCCCTAGGGGCGCGATTCTAACTGTGATTGGCTGTGGCTTGAGGTGTAGGAACAGTGATCAACGGTCCTACATAGTAGAACCGTATGATCACTATTCTTACACAGGGGAGAATGACAGGCGGCTTGTTTACATTAGCCGCCTGCCTTTCTCCTGCTCTAACGGACTATCGCGAGTGACACGTGGGCACACGCGCGGGGGGGTCCATGACCGCGCGGGAGCGGGAGTGCGCCTCCGGCGGCGCGCTCGCTCCCTAGACCCTCACAGGCTAGCGACGTAGCCCTACGTCGCTTTGCCTTTGAGGGGCTGACTGCCGACGTAAATAGTCACGCGGCGGTCAGCAAGCGGTTAAATACCCAGTCATGTATAGACCCAAAAAAAAAAAAAATAAAAAATACCTTTTCACATGATTATATTACTCAGTTTATTGAGTGATGATTCCAAAATCCTTTAGTAAATTTGCCTAAATTAATTACTCCACTTTCGTGAAAAAATATAGCAAATAAAAAAAAATAAGGCATATACAATTGCATTGAAATGTAAAGTTAATAAAATTACATTCCAATTTCAATCCCTGGTCGCCATACTTTTCTGTAAAATGTAATGCAATACAGCGACCTGGAGGTGTTCTGCTGATGTACAAAATTCCTCCAGAAGCATGGTTCCCTACTTGTTTGATTGGCTCATTGATTTTCCCAGAAGTCTGCTTTAAGATATAAATCAAATTTTAGGCACCCCTTGCAACAGGAATATTTTGGTTTTTGTTGAGTCACTCCCCAATAGTAAGTATTTCTAAAGGAATGCTGACACTGCATGTTTTCTCATCAGAACACTAAGATTACACCAGGGGGTTATGTGGACCCCCCCCCTCAAAAAAAATTCAGACTCAACCTGCAAAGTGAAATAAACTGCTATTACTTTAGAGCAGAAAAAAGTAGTTATCTGCAACAAAATGTGTTATGTTCCCTGCAAAGTTTACAAAAGTGAAGTTGCACATTAAGGCTTATCCCAGTTGGTAGCAGGCAAGTGTGCTGGGAAATATTCTGTTTGTTTGTATTATCCTAAACAGTGAACTATAAGAAAAAAATATCATAGACAGTACTCAACTGTGCTGCAGCCTTACATATGAAAGAGTGGCTTTGGGGTTAGAAACCCTGCCTTGATGCACTGACGTCCTGGGTTCTGCATGGAGTTTATATATTCCCCATGTATTGTGTAGGTTTCCTCAAGGTCATCCACTTTCTTCCCATAGTCTAGTAAGGATAGGAACATTTTAGGATTTCTGGAGACAGAGGTAGCAGAGGAACTGGCTTTGTTAAAGCTTAATAAAGCATGGGGTCCTGATAGTATTCATCCTAGAGTTCTAAGAGAACTTCAAGGTATAGTCGTTTGGCCATTAGTGGAACTTTTTAATCCATTGATCCTCAAAGGGTGAGTTCCCCATGACTGGCAGACAGCTAACATTGTACCTTGTAAGGGTAGCAAGGTAGATGCTGGCAATTACAGGTCAGTGAGCTTAACATCTGATACATAGATAGTTATTCTAGTTGAAAAAAAAAGACATAAGTACATCCAGTTTAACCAACAACATCTGTTGTAGAGAAGTTAATAGAATCACTCCTAAAAAGAAGAGTCATTGCTCACTTAAAAACACACAACTTGCTGGACCTAAAGCAGCATGGCTTCACTGATGTCAGATTATTCTAATTGAAATTTGAATAACTATATCACTAAGGTTTTGGACCAGGATGGTTCTGTGGACATTGCCTATCTAGATTTTAGCAAATAATCTGAAACAGTTCCACATAATAATCTAATAAAAATTTGTAGAAACAAGGATGTAACCCTTGGGTGGTTTAGAGAATGTGCAGTTGGCTAAAGAATAGACAGAGTTTGTTTGGGAATGGGGTTCATTTGGAACAGAGGCCAGTCACTAGTGGTGTACCACAAGGCTTTGTACTAGGTTCTGTTCTATTTAACCACTTGCCGACTGCCTAACGACGATTTACGTCGGCAGTCAGCCCCTCACAGGCAAAGCGACGCAAGTCTACGTCGCTAGCCTGTGAGTCTCTAGGGAGGCGCCCTCCCGCTCCCTCACGGACCCCCCCGCGGGTGTGCCCGGCGGACCCGATGTCCGCCGGGCACTCGCGATTGTTCATTACAGCGGGAGAAAGGCAGGCGGCTAATGTAAACACAGCCGCCTGTCATTCTCCCCTGTGTAAGAATGGAGATCATAAGGTTCTGCTATGTAGGACCGTTGATCTCTGTTCTTACACCTCAAGCCACATCCAATCACAGTTAGAAGCACGCCCCTAGGGACACACTTAACCCCTCCTTCTCAAATAAAGTTTCTCAACTCTTTCTAAACTCCTTCCCTGCCAGTGTCATTTTTACAGTAACAGTGCATATGTATAGCACTGATTACTGTAGTAATGTCACTGGCAACCCCAAAAGTGTCAAAAATGTCAGTCAAGGGTCCGATCTGTCCGCCGCAATGTCGCAGTCCCGCAAAAAAAATCGCAGATCGCCGCCATTACTCGTTAAAAAAAAAAACAACAAAAATGACAAAAATCTTTCCCTTAGTTAGTAAATGCAATAACTTTTGCGCAAACCAATCAAAACACGTTTTTTGCGATTTTTTTTACCAAACATATGTAGCATAAAACAAATTGGCCTAAAATGTTAAAAAATGTTGATTTTTACATTTTTATGGGGGGAATTTCATATAAAAAAATGTGAAAAATATTGTTATTTTTGCAAAATTGACGCTCTTTTTTTGTTTATAGTGCATGATCAAAAAATCGCGCAGGTGATCAAATACCACCAAAGCAAAGCTCTGTTTGTGGGAAAAAAAGGATGTCAAATTCGTTTAGGTACAGCGTGGCACGACCGCGCAATTGTCGGTTAAAATAACGCAGTGCCGAATCGCAAAATAGGCCCTGGTCAGGAAGGGGATAAAATCTTCCGGGGCTTAAGTGGTTAATCTATATGTAAGTGATAGAACTAAAAGGTTGATGTGTAAGCTATGTCTTTTCCAATTGACACAAAGGTGTGCAATAAGGCTGATATCCCTGGAGGTGTTTGTAACATGGAAAATGATTTGGCAATGCGGGAAAATTGGTCAAAACAGTGAAAACGGAAATTCTGTGTTTCTAAATGTAAAATGATGCACCTAGGGAAAAATTATTTCCCCTGCAGAGTACAATATTGGGGGTACAGTAGGCCAGAACTTCAGATGATTGCAAAATAAGCAAAGAGTGTGGTCAGGCAGTGGGAAAAGTGAATAGAAGTCTAGAAGAGACTCACTAGAGAGGTCATCAGCAGGAGAAAGGAGGTCCTGATTCCCCTATATAGATCTTTAGTGAGACCTCATTTAGAATACTGTGTCCAGTTCTGGAGACCTAACTTAGAAAAATATATTGATAAGATAGAACGGGTCCAGAGACAGGTAAGAAAAAAGGTGAAAGGTCTGAGGCATAAAACATATCAGGAGAAACTTCAGGAACTTAGTATGTTAACATGTGGAGAAAAGAAGGGAAAGGGGAGACATATTTGAAACCTATACATCAAGGAGGTGAATAAGGTCATCAAGGGCAGTATTTCCTATATAAATCCAAGATCAAGAACACGGGGACATGACTTCAAACTAGCAAAAGGAAAGTTCAAAACTAATCTTAGAAAGTATTATATAACTGTAAGAGTAGTTGATGCTTGGAATAGACTTCCAGCAGAGGTAGTGAGTCAGTCAACACTAAGTGGATTCAAACGTGCTTGGTACAAACATAGATCTATACTCAGAAAAAAAAAGTTAATAAGAAAACCCCCACAAAAACAGAAACATGTATAAATAAAAAAAAAAAATTGTCAGACTTGATGGACCACTTGATCTTTTTTCTGCTGCCACTCTTCTATGTTTCTGTAATGTGCTTTGGAAACGACAACGCTTAAAACAAAAAAAGGAATGCACAGCAAGCATTATGGGCTTTCACCAGTTTGCCCCAACAATTCTTTCTTGACCCCAACATTTTAATATCCCATTTTTTTAAATATTTGTTTTGTAATTAATTTTTTTAATACTAATTTAACAGCTTAAAAAAAAAGAAATACCTTCTACTCATTTAAGTCATGATGACAGGTGATCCAGTGCTGCTGTCTATGCTGGCCAGTTGCCATATTTCTTTGATACTCAAAAGGAAGTGTCATGTCAACCAGGCAATGACATGGACACCCGGAGGAGGATCCTCCCTCTCTTTAATACAGATGACAGAAGACTCAGGACCCAGAGCATAATGAGACCATGGATTTAGGTAAGTGAAAAAGGCTTTTCGATTGGATTTTTTTTGTAAGTAACCTTGCAAATCATTAATAATATCTCATTGTTTGCTATAAGTTATTGGATAACATTGCAAATGAAGTATTAGGTAAGTCTGGTCTAGTGCTATCATAGAAAACTAAGATCTCAAATGTTAGGGAAGCCTGTCATGAGAGAATGACGGTTACCACTCTTGAGAATGCTACTGTCAGGCTATCGCAGTGGCTTCAATATTTCAAGTGTGTGAGCCAGGATAAGTTTGCAGATGACGATTTCTAAATTTTCCCTGCCTTTCCTGGTTTGCAAGCTTGTTTTTGATTCAGCGCAGGGAATTTACTAAGACTGGAATAGACAGAATATGGAGCAGTTGTGCATGACAACCAATCAGCTTCTAGATTTAATTTTCAAATCTTAAACGAAAAAGCTGAAGCTGGAAGCCGATTGGTTTCTGTGCACCAATTTCTATCTGCTCCAGTTTTAGTAAATTCCCCCCAGATTTAGCGGAAGACAGAGCTTCAGCATAACAGTTAAGCCTAGTACACACTCTTAGTTTTTTTTTTTATTGTTCAACCCAGGAGGGAAAAAACTGACAGCTCAGGAGGAGTCACTGTACTAACTATCCAACGTTAGTACAGCGATCTACCCTGCTGTTCTACCGTGTTCTGTCAGGGGGACACCCCCCCCCCCCGCCAGAACTCCGGTCAGCGCTCTCAGTCATTGGCTGAGAGCGCTGACGGGGAGCTGGTCGGCAGACCTTTTCTGGTCATGCCCCTTCAACAGAAGCCGGCGTAATGGCCGGCTTCTGTTGGACTCACTGCAGTGTACTCGGGCCAAATATTAGCTGGTTTCTATTGAACCAGCTGATGCCATCTGACATTCAGCCTGTGTGTCTTATGCATAAGGGCTCTTTCACACTGGCAGCCGGTAGGCAGTAAAAACAGGCAGCTACAGTGGTGATTGAAAGTTTGGGCACCCCAGGCAAAAATTTGTATTAATGTACATAAAGAAGCCAAGGAAAGATGGAAAAATCTCCAAAAGGCTTCAAATTACAGATTAGACATTCTTATAATATGTCAACAAAAGTTAGATTTTATTTCCATCATTTACACTTTCAAAATAACAGAAAACAGTCCTGGTTTGATATTCTTCTTGGTCTTCCAGATCTTGCTTTAACTTCCACTGTTCCTGATGACTGCCATTTCTTAATTACATTCCGAACAGAGGATATTGACATCTGAAAATGCTTTGCTATCTTCTTATAGCCTTCTCTAGCTTTGTGAGCGTCAACTATTTTCAGTTTCAGTTTTCTAGACAACTGCTTAGAAGATCCCATGGTGCTGATTGTTGGGGCAAGGTCAGATGAGTCTGGGCATTTAAAACCTTTGAGATTGACATCACCTGGTCTTCCCAGACGATGATTGAGAACAATCCATGACACTGGCAGGTCTCTGCCTTGCAAAGGGGGCAGTGCAGGCTATAAATTCTGCAGGGTGCCCAAACTTTTGCATACACAATTTTTTTTTTGTTTTCTGTAATTTTTAAAGTGACAATGATGGAAATAAAATCTAACTTTTGTTGACATATTATAAGAATGTCTAATCTGTAATTTGATGCCTTTTGGAGATTTTTCCATCTTTCCTTGGTTTCTTTATGCACATTAATACAAACTTTTACCTGGGGTGCCCAAACTTTCGATCACCACTGTAAGCAATGGTTTTACTGTCATGCCCCCCCCCCCCCACCTGCCCACCGGAATTATATCATTATTGCCTGACAGGGCTGTGCAAATGCTCAGGCACTTTTAACTAAGGCTGCAAATGTTTGACAGGTGGCACCGTCTGTCAAACTCACTCGTTGCGACCAATGGGGTCACGCCACAGCTGCAAGCCCACTGCAGCACTGTTCTACAATTTAAAATTGCTTTTCGACAATTAAAAAAAATTGCTGCTATAATTCTGCTGTGCTGCCCTCTGAAAGACAATTCACTGTGAATCACTAAGCATTACTGCCTGTCTAAAAGTGCACTACGGCAACTAGAATTTTCAGAAAGAATTCTTCCAGCTTACTATTAGCTTGCTATATTTCTTTACCTTAACCTGTAGCAGCATTGCAGGGTATGGAGATTTAATGGTTGTGGAGAAATAAAGATTGTGGTGGTGGAGGGGTGACCCATCCATGATACTATGCTTGTGTAAATGGGTCATAAAACAGGTTTCCAATCCTACATAAATGCTTAAAAGCCCTTTAACCATTACAATTCCCTCTTATCTACAGTTGGTAATCACTAGAGAATCATTCACAAACGTACACTAACTATTGCGTTTTAGTGCATGCAACAGGCGATGATATATTTATGACTCTTGTGGTGTATGTCATGCAGTACATGTCCTGATTTGCTGTTAACAACAAGTCCCAGCATGTCCTGCCAATATCATCATGCTGAGATAAATAGCTGAACATTAGCTGGAAAGAGACTGGTATATTAATCCCCTAGATGTGTGAGTTTCTAGTTGAGTAATTCTGACTGCTGGAATAATACTAAACAGATAACTACTTTGGCACACTTTCCTAATACAGGAATAGGCTGAGTTAGAATCTCAGTTTACTTTGTGGGTGGCTGAACCCTGCTGTCCCTGTCTTTTGGCTCTAAAGGCATGAAGCAATGATCAAATGATTCATACTTTTCTAAAGCTCAATTAAAAATAGGAAGCCTTGGCATTTAAGCCAGTAGCTCAACTGCAAAACTAACGCCACTCCACTGGGCTGCATTCATTATGATCATTATTACATGGATTCATGATGAACTTCTTGGCCAAGACTACAAGAGCTGTGGTTAAGAGGATTTCCCATTGGCATCCGGCCATTAGGTTGCATTCAGGCCTATTTTATAAGGCAGTGAAAAAGCAAAGTGTGAACGTGTTTATCTGTGATCCAACTGTCTACAGCAATTCAGTGCATTGTTTTTTTTTTTTTTTTTAAGGGCTGCAAGACTACTAAACATGCTCAGTCTTCACGTATTTGTCAACAAGATATGATTTTTACGAGCTTCAAGATTTTAGATTTCAAGGATTATTAGATTTATTTAATGAACTTTGTTTAATGCAACCAGTAAACTATCATTTTTGGTCTGAATACTGAATAATAAAAAAATTATAAAGTTTAAAAAATATCAAGACAAAAAAACAAATAAATAAATAAAGTTAAAAGTTTAGATTTCAAGGATTATTAGATTTATTTAATGAACTTTTTTTATAGCAACCAGTAAACTATAATTTTTGATCTGAATAATAAAAAAACTATAAAGTTTAAAAAGTATCAAGACAAAAATAAATAAATAAATAAAGTTAAAAGTTTAGATTTCAAGGATTATTAAATTTATTTAATGAACTTTGTTTAATGCAACTAGTAAACTATCATTTTTGGTCTGAATAATAAAAAAATTATAAAGTTTAAAAAATATCAAGACAAAAAAACAAATAAATAAATAAAGTTAAAAGTTTAGATTTCAAGGATTATTAGATTTATTTAATGAACTTTGTTTATTGCAACCAGTAAACTATAATTTTTGATCATTTTTGATCTGAATAATAAAAAAAACTATAAAGTTTAAAAAGTATCAAGACAAAAAAAAAAAAAATAAAGTTAAAATCTGGTAACTGTAGAGACACTATTGGCTGCTAAAGTTTACATAAAACATTACGTCGCACTCTGGAAGGTTTTACCCCCTTCTTAACCAGGGCATTTTTTGCTATTCAACACTGTGTGACTTGGTCCTGATACGCTGTACCCAAATTACATTTTTATCATTTTCTTTCACACAAATAGAGCTATCTTTTGGTGATATTTGATCACCACCGGGTTTTTTTATTTTTTGCTATATAAATAAAAAAAATAACAAAAATGTTGAAAAAAACCCATGTTTCTTTTATAAATTGTTGTAAACAAATAATCTTTATTCAGCTTGCCATGCCGGTAGAAGCAGGACTCCGTCTTCCATACTTACAGAGAGAGTATCCGAGAACATATTCCACCTCAGCACCGCATAAGTGGATAAAGCTGCCCATACTCTCCTATCATATGGAGATCTATGCACTACTATACTAAAGATCCAGTGTTGGTTCCTCTTTCTCGGATCCTTGTGGGACCAATTTGGCAACATTGTCCACCTTTCTGGTGAAACACCATTAACACCAGAGAAATCGTATATACACACAAATATTCTACCACTTCCTTGCCTCTTTCGGTATTCTTCTATGCCTTGTCACATACAGAGTGACATTTTTGTTCTCGCCATCCTTTGTCATTATAAAGTGACCCTGGTGACAGGAATGAAGTGGTTCCAGCAGACCCCTGAAGAAGGGTATGCTTGAAAAGCGTTGGGTCTCTTCTGGAATTCATGTATTCATACAGTCACTTTGAATTTTGACTTATTGTCGTTAGCCGTGATTTCTCTTTTTATCATGCTATGTTTTTCATTTTGTATATATGTATGTCTCATCATGACATTGTTTTTTATATGCTGTTGATTCAATAAAATTATATGTTTTTATATACGGTTGTACCACTTATTGGATGTTAAGGTCACCCATATAGTCCCACAATCTCAGGGGAACTCCTTTCTTGACATATTCATAAATGTAGGTCAAAATGTCCTCTGCTACATTTCTTTGGTAAAAATAACCCAAATCAATGTATATTATTTAGTCTGTGTGAAAGGTATTGTCTACAAACTATGATATATATATATATATATATATATATATATATATATATATATATATATATATATATATATATATTGAAAATTGATCAGTCCTGATGTACTAACTGCCTATCTCATTTCTTGATGCCCTAAAATGCGAGGACAGTATAAATAACCCCCAAATGATTCCTTTTTGGAAAGTAGACAGTCCAAGTTAGTAAGAGGCATGGCATGTTTTTTGAAGTTGTCATTTTTTTGTCACTATTATTTGGAAAATTTAGAAATAACATGAGGAAACTGATTCTAAAGGCTTTCTTAAAAAAAAAAAAAAACATACAAAGAAGAGAGCTGGCATGTAAGGGGGGAAGGGGTGTTTCTCAGTCCAGTATTGTACGAAAACAAAAAGAAACATTGCCCAAGGGACTTTAATAAGAGGCACACAAATTAAAAAAGGGCAAATGTGTATATAAAATATACAAAAAGGTTTTATTTATCTAGACCAACGGTGTAACAAACATTTAAAAACAAAGTCATTTACTATTGCCAAGTCATGTAGAATGCAAGAGTAGACGACAACAGAACAGAGAAATAAGACATTTACCATCAAGAAGTAAAGCTCTGTGCAGAAAGTTTCTCTACGCGTTTCATGAGGTCACAGTTCACTTCTTCAGGGGATGCACAGAGAAGGATCTAGATATAACAGGTAAATTAAAAAGCAAAACGATAAAAAAAAAGAGTGAGAGAACCATTGGTCTAGATAAATAAAACCTTTTTGTATATTTTATACACACATTTTCCCCTTTTTTATGCTGGTGTGCCTCTCATTGAAGTCTTTTGGGCAATGTTTCTTTTTTGTTTAAATAACAAACATGTTAAAATTACCTGCTCTGTGCAGTGGTTTTGCACAGAGCAGCCCATATCCTCTTCTCGGGTCCCTCACCGGCACTCCTGGCTCCACCCTCCTGCCCAAGCCGGCTTGTTCCTGAGCCGCAGCTCTGAGTGTCTATTTACACACAGAGTGCAGTGCAAATACAGCGCAAAGATAAGTGGTATGCTAAAATTACATAATAGCAATGGTAAAAACCAAAATGCAGCTGTTCATAAATTATGGTGAACCCAAAATTCTCAAGTGCAAAAAAATATATATATACACAGCGCAAAACAGTATTGAATGTGAATAATACACAAAAAATAATTTTCTACAATATAAAACTCTTAAAGTGCACCGTGCAATATTGCAAAAATGTGCAAAAAAGCTGATATGTAGAAAGCATATAGATAAAGACAATAATAGATAAGATGCCAGTCCAGATAAAATAGTTCATTAAGATCTCAATAGATGGTTAGATGTAAACAGTCCCAAATTGGTCCCACGAAAGTGCTGGAGTGCCCGGAAGAAAGTGCACAATCATGCAATCGTTTCGGTGCAGTGAGCAAGTGCCGGTCCTCCCCCTTTGGGTATTCACTTACCGGACAAAAATGACCCCTATGCTGTACAGCTATAAAGGTCGACAGAGCTTATGTCCTAGTAAGGAACCAACTGCCACACTTCTCCAAGCCAGGTATGTCTCCAAAGATGCAAATACCCCGATGCATGTAATGGAGAAAGGATGCTCACAATAGTGTAAATCCGATTAAGAAAGTGTTTATTGTGCAAATTCTAAAATACAAACTCACATTTCGTAGCTAATAGTAAGGCATGTAGTACAAAGGTCTCGTCCTTCCTAGTTGTTTGGTGCCGCTTGGACGCTCCGTGGTTACGGCGTGCGTTCCACCGCACCGGAAGTGACGTGTTGCTAAGGCGTAGACCGGAAATTCAGGTCTACACAGAGGAGGTTTTTTACCTTCATACTTAAAAAAACCTTGAGCCCTTAGAACCACTTTAAATGAAATTTGTTTTCTTTTCACAATTCTTTTTACATTCCACCAGTGCAGTACAGCGTCACCATATGATTGGTGTGGCGGTGATCAAAGATACTGTCTTGTTTTTCTTTTTTTCCAGTTCAGTGTGACCGTAGTGATTAGGGATTTTTTTTTTTTTTTTACTATGATTGCTTGTTACAGTAATGATCACTGTAACAGCAATCATTTGAACTGTCATGAATGGCTTTTATCCATGACCATGACTCATTATTTATTACTGTGATGCTGCGATTGGCCAACAGCTGCCACTTGGTACATGGTGCTGTAATTGGCCCAGGTATCATTTGATCCCTGGTGACCAATCACATATCACGCACACAAGTAAATATTGATGTCATGAATGGATTCCATTTATGACTATTGTTTACTGTGGCACATTGATCACATGGTATATGGGCTGTGCACAGCTGCCATTGGTGACTTGGTCATGAATGTGAGTAGGTAATAGCTGTCATACTTATCCTTGATTCATTCATCAAAAACAAGGAAATATTATATTTGGGTACAGAGATAAGGAATGTGCCTCATTTTAGACTAGTCCTGTGACATTTAAATGCAGAGGCCACTAATATAAGAAGTAAGCCTGCATGTTGTCTATATCCATTTGGCTCAAACTAGAGAAACGTTTCTGCTTTCCCTGTGCCAAAAGACACAGCGATAACGCACCAGCGTAAGGACATAACATATTACTAAAACAAACATGTGCATATCAGGTGTCCTGACCCTTGCTATAGACATTTTTTTACAAGGTTCCTTAATTGCCTTAGTACCGGCATGTTTCAGCTCTTTCATTACCAGCTCATTTTTCACTTTTCAGTGCTGTGATAATTTGACTGACAATTCATGCAACATGGTATCCAAATGAATTGTTCATTATTATTAAATTAATTATTATAAATTATATTATTTTTATTTATTTTTTATTTACTTTATAGTTTACTTTATAATGGTAAGAAGACCACACAATTTCCCCCAACACTCTGTATTAAAAATGAGCAAATAAAAATGTCAGGACATTACGAAAACCTCTGAGATAAGCCTTTTTTGGAAAGTAGACACCTCAAAGAGGTCTGATTTTTTTGCCACTTTTTTGGAAATGACAGTGCAGTCACAAGACTGTGCACATGTAGGTACTGTACACGCAAGAGCTTAGTTCCCAGAGTATGTACTTATATGTCCTGCAGGGACATAGGGAAGCAGACTGGCCATATATACATTTTATAGTGGCAGGTCCCTAATAGGTTAACCTACATATCAGCATAATATACCCCTTACGCTCTTCCCTCATACTCTTTATTCATTAAGTTGACATTTACACCAATGTCCACCAGTAAAGAAACAGGTACAGGTATTCACCTATTTCTGCATAGTCCTATCTATTTTTAAAGGAATTCAAAGTAAAAAGGGCCAAAAGTATTGAATGACATGACTATACAGTCAGGTCCATAAATATTGGGCCATCGACACAATTCTTTTAGAGCTTTTTGGCTCTATACACCACCACAATGGATTTGAAATGAAACAAACAATATGCACTTTAACTGCAGACTTTCAGCTTTAATTTGAGGGTATTTACATCCAAATCAGGTGAGCGGTGTAGGAATTACAACCGTTTGTATATGTGCCTCCCACTTTTTAAGGGACCAAAAGTAATGGGAAAGATTAACAATCATAAATCAAACTTTCACTTTTTAATACTTAGTTGCAAATCCTTTGCAGTCAATTACAGCCTGAAGTCTGGAATGCATAGACATCACCAGACGCTGGGTTTCATCCCTTGTGATGCTCTGCCAGGCCTCTACTGCAACTGTCTTCAGTTCCTGCTTGTTCTTAGGGCATTTTCCCTTCAGTTTTGTCTTCAGCAAGTGAAATGCATGCTCAATTGGATTCAGATCAGGTGATTGACTTGGCCATTGCATAACATTCCACTTCTTTCCCTTAAAAAACTCTTTGGTTGCTTTCGCAGTATGCTTCGGGTCATTGTCCATCTGCACTGTGAAGCGCCGTCCAATGAGTTCTGAAGCATTTCGCTGAATATGAGCAGATAATATTGCCAGAAACACTTCAGAATTCATACTGCTGCTTTTGTCAGAATTCACATCATCAATAAATACAAGAGAACCAGTTCCATTGGCAGCCATACATGCCCACGCTATGACACTACCACCACCATGCTTCACTGATGAGGTGGTATGCTTTGGATCACGAGCGATTCCTTTCCTTCTCCATGCTCTTCTCTTCCCATCACTCTGGTACAAGTTGATCTTGGTCTCATCTGTCCATAGGATGTTGTTCCAGAACTGTGAAGGCTTTTTTAGATGTTGTTTGGCAAACTCTAATCTGGCCTTCCTGTTTTTGAGACTCACCAATGGTTTACATCTTGTGGTGAACCCTCTGTATTCACTCTGGTGAAGTCTTCTGTTGATTGTTGACTTTGACACACATACACCTACCTCCTGGAGAGTGTTTTTGATCTGGTCAACTGTTGTGAAGGGTGTTTTCTTCACCAGGGAAAGAATTCTTCAGTCATCCACCACAGTTGTTTTCCGTGGTCTTCCGGGTCTCTTGGTGTTGCTGAGCTGCGTTCTTTTTTTTTTAAGGATGTTCCAAACAGTTGATTTTGCCACACATAATGTTTTTGCTATAATCTCTGATGGGTTAGTTTTGTTTTTTTCAGCCTAATGATGGCTTGCTTCACTGATAGTGACAGCTCTTTGGATCTCATATTGAGAGTTGACAGCAACAGATCCCAAATGCAAAATGCACAATTGAAATTAACTCTGGACCTTTGATCTGCTCCTTGTAAATGGGATAATGAGGGAATAACATACACCTGGCCATGGAACAGCTGAGCAGCCAATTGTCCCATTACTTTTGGCCCCTTAACCACTTTACCACCGGAGGATTTTGCTGTCTTACGTCCAGGCCACTTTTTGCGATTCGGCGCTGTGCGAATTTAACTGACAATTGCGCGGTCGTGCGACGCCGTACCCAAACGAAAATTATGTCCCACAAACAGAGCTTTCTTTTGGTGGTATTTGATCACCTGTGCGATTTTTACTTTTTGCGCTATAAACAAAAAAAGAGTGTTATTTTTTTTTTTTTTTTAGTTTTGAAAAAAATAACAATATTTTTAACATTTTATTATATGAAATTCCCCCCCAAAAAATGTAAAAATCAAAATTTTTTTACATTTTTGGCCAATTTGTTTTCTGCTACCTATGTTTGGTAAAAAAAAAATCACAATAAGTGTATTTTGATTGGTTTGCACAAAAGTTATTGCGTTTACTAACTAAGGGAAAGATTTCTGTCATTTTTGGTGTTTTTTTTTTAACGAGTAATGGCGGCGATCTGCGATTTTTTTGTGGAACTGCGACATTGCAGCGGACAGATCGGACCCTTGACTGACATTTTTGACACTTTTGGGGTTACCAGTGACATTACTGCAGTAATCAGTGCTATATATATGCACTGTTACTGTAAAAATGACACTGGCAGGGAAGGGGTTAATTTTATTGGAGAGGGAGGGGTTAATGTATGCCTGGTGCTTACTGACGTGTGTGGGGGGAGGTGACTGAGTGAGTCTGGGACAGATCGGATGTTCAGCAATGCTGAACAATGCGATCTGTCACTCCCTGTCACTGAGGAGATCCGCCCGCTCTGTTTACACAGGCGGGCGGATCTCCAAACTAGATTCCCCGACGACCGGGGAAGAGCAGCGGCAATCGCAATCGCCGCCGCTCCTCCCCTGGCCCGACTCCCGCTGTGAATGAAAACGCCTACAGGGGGAGGAGTCCAGCGACGTAGTATTACGTCGCTGGACGATAACGAACCACTTTGCCGCAGTACGGTCAACGTGACCGGTCGGCAAGTGGTTAAAAAGTGGGAGGCACATATACAAACTGTTGTAATTCCTACAACTTTCACCTGATTTGGATGTAAATACCCTCAAATTAAAGCTGAAAGTCTGCAGTTAAAGCACATCTTGTTTGTTTCATTTCAAATCCATTGTGGTTGTGTATAGAGCAAAAAGAGAGTTGTGTTGATGTCCCAATATTCATGTACCTGACTGTAGATGGATAAATACGAACAAAATGAGAATAATTATGGAAATGTTTTAAATATCTCAGCTTTTATTAAAATAATACCTGGTGATCCTGCTATGAAGGTACCTTGATTAAGCACTCTCTGATATAGGTTGACAACACTCTGTCCCTGTCTACCAGTTGTGCTCCTTTTTTGTCACCCTGCCACAAGTGCTTCTGATGGAGACTACATGTGGCCATACAACACATAATATGCAGTCATCGTGCACTGTTGTCACCATCAGAAAACCCACCCCAAGAAATGCTGTGCAGCCATAAGATAAGTGCACGCTTGAAGACAGAAGGTGGTTGCCCAGAGGCAGTAGGAAATCAGAATCACTGGTATGAAGCCAAGGATGAAAAAAATAAAATAAAAGGAGAAAACAAGTATTTTATTAAAGAGAAAAAACATTTTATGGTACGTAGTGCTAGAGCAAACCAAATGTAATTCAGTTGGGGACCATTCACACTATTGCGTTGCGGCAATGCACACTACATATATTAATTAAAAAACAATATTTTTCACATTCTGCTATATGATATTCTCAAAAATAAAAAAAAAAATTAAAAAACAACATTTTTTAACATTTTAGGTCAATTTATTTTCTGCTACATATTTTTGGTAAAAAAAAATCGCAATAAGCATACTTTGATTGGTTTGCGCAAAAGTTATCGCGTCTACCAACTACGGGAAAGATTTATGTCATTTTCATTGTTTTTTTTTACTAGTAATGGCAGCGATCTGCGTTTTTTTGTGGTACTGCGACATTGCGGCGGACAGATCGGACCCCTAACTGACATTTTTTACACTTTTGGGGGTACCAGTGACATTACTACAGTAATCAGTGCTAAAAATATGATAACTGTAATAATGACACTGGCAGGGAAGGGGTTAACCCTATGGGTCATTAATGGGTTAAATGTGAGTCTAGGGGAGTGATTCTAACTATGGGGGGGCGTGGCTTATGCAATGTAATCCTATATAGAAGGATCAAATGAGCTCTGTGATCATTTCAGAGAGAAGGACGGTCAGCTGTGTTTACAACAACCGACCGTCCTACTCTCTCAGCGGGAAGTGATCGCGGGTGTCAAGAGGCAATCGGAGCCACCTGACCCTTGCATCGGCTTCCCCACTGCCGAGTGGGCCCCCTAGCTTCCCACGCATGACCGACGTAGACCT
Source organism: Pelophylax lessonae (assembly GCF_965119305.1). Lineage (NCBI taxonomy): Eukaryota > Metazoa > Chordata > Amphibia > Anura > Ranidae > Pelophylax > Pelophylax lessonae. The sequence goes on from NC_138769.1 coordinate 241,485,188, forward strand.
ACGTCGGTGTGCGCAGGAGAGCCACCCTCGCGCAGTAAAATGGCGGCGGGTGGTCGGGAAGTGGTTAATAAACAAGACCTACCTACAGAGCCGATTCTTCACCAGGCTTTGGATCCACTATCTTGGATGTGGGAGCTGGCATATGACCTGGCGCGGGAGGTGAGGGGCTGCCCAAGGTGCCCGTAATTTGCTCCTATACAAGGATTAAGGAAGTGAAAGTGGGTGCCATTAAAAAAGGAAAAAAAGGTACCAATTCACTCCCATCCCCCCCAAAAAAAGGTTGCATTTCAGGTATAGACTGGAGGGGGGAAAACAATTTTTGGTTCAAGTACCATTTTAAGTTAGAGAAAGTATCCTTGTTGCCATATGGGAGATGGCTATAGTTATTCTCACTACTGTGACCTGAGACCCCATAAGTGTTTTTATTCATAATATATGCGTAAATTACATTTAAAATCAATGAGGACATAAAAAAAAAAACTATCAAAGTAACCTGCAGATAAAAGAACACCTTTAGAAGACATTTTGGTTTCATTGGTGCCATACCTGTAATAAGCAATTACTGGTATTTACGAATTGAGTGTTACAATTATTTAACTTTGTCATCCTGAATCACTAGTGAAGTTCCAGAGGAATGGAAAACCTTCAGTGGAAAATTCTAACTATGTTGGCAAATATGTCTGCGTGGGTAAATCATACAGCTTTTCATAAAGCCTAACAATGCAGTCTGATATTCAGTGACGCAAACGTAATACCTTAAAATATTTCCTACAATTGAATAAACAATCTATTTTTGTATGCACGTAAAATAATCACAAAAACTCTGTCAACTAGCAGAATTATGTAGCTCTGAAAAATTTACACACTCCATAGCTATTTATTGTAGGTTTAGTTTGGCAGATATCTTTTTTCCAATTTCTATCTGTATTAAGTTCCCCAGAGATCAACAATGTATTATCAAAATGACTGTTGACTCTACCTTGGTAGTGTTGTATCACGCAACCTACGTACGATGAGCTTGGCAGCAGCACCGTTCTATCTGACGTGATGGATTCCATCTGCCAGCTGTTTTTACTTCCCTTCCGCTATGAAATAAATTATTTGTTTAAAGGCAGCTCTGCTGTAAAACATGTCCCAGGAACACATTTATATTTCAGCCCTTCTTACGAAGTTCTTCTGGTATCATGTTTTAAGGCCTCTTCCAATGACATTAAATATAATAGTATTTATATTTTGTGGTTTACAACAAATTGAATGGTATTTGTTATTGTTGTTGAATGTAAAATGCATTAAGGGAATGGAATTTCTTTGCTATCATAACTGGTGTACAGAAAAACAGTCAACTGCCATATTTGATGCTCCTAATGTGAATAAATGGCATTCTATGTGGCTTTTTCCCCTGTGACAAATGATATTTGGTGTGGCCTTCTCTCTTGAGACAGATGACATTCTGTGTGGCTTTTTTAGCCTGTGAGTAGTGGCATTCTCTGTGACTAATGGAATTATCTCAGTTATGTGTCCTGTGACTGATGGAATTCTCCATGGTGTTTTCTCTTGTGAATCATGGGCATTCTATGTGGCATTTTCCTAGGGACGGATGTGATACGACTGACGTTATCTGTTTTACATCTAATGAAATATAACTGTGGCGCCTCGATTCTGTATGTCATTTACCCCTGTGACGTTAATGGTCATCCTGTGTGACCTTGATTTTATTTGAAAGCATATAATGCCTTATTCAATCAAGAATTCTTAATTTTACTGCAAACCGTAGTAATCCATAACATTTAAGAATACATCTTCTCATTCAAACCTCCCTGTTCCAAGGGGAAAGTATTCTTTATTTATATGGAATAGAGGGCATTCTGTGATTGGATGGGGGAACATTGCACCCCTTCATATGCCCATTCCCTCATCCAATCACAGAATGCCTTGTAGTGATGTCTCCGGTCTCCATCTAAATTATGGGTGTCCAACCTTTTGGCTTCTCTGGGCCACATTGAGCGTAGAGAAATTTTCTCGGGCCGCATATAAAATATATACTATAGTTAAGGTATATATGTAATAAAATGCTGCAGCGCCCTTCCTGCACCACCCCCTCCCCCCCCCCGCACTAATTTGACACCACTAGAGGATGATCAAATAAAATGGAATCAGTATACAGAAGTTTACACTCCAGCCACCATGAGCACTTCAGTGATTTGAAGTGGTCATGGTGGTAGGAGTCAGAAACACTGCACATGCTGGGATAGTCACAGTTATGTGCTGGGGGCTAGTTGCACCCCTAGCACATGTGACATAGGCAGCCAGAAAATGTAATGTTCTTATTCATACATGTATGAACAAGGACATGACATATTATGAAAAAACACAACTAGTTATTAAAAAGCATATTGCAACAATTCACACACCCTAATGCACATACCTCTCTACTTATTTTGCAGACTGCTGGCGGTTAATGCTGACGGTTACTGCTGGTGGTTACTGCTGGTGGTTACTGCTGGTGGGTAAAGCTGGTGGGTAGTGCTTTTGGGTACTGCTGGTGAGTAATGCTGGTGGATAGTGCTGGCCGTTACTGCTGGCAGGTAGTGCTGGTGGGTAATGCTGACGGTTACTGCTGGCGGGTAATGCTGGCGGGTAATGCTGGTGGTTACCGCTGGTGGGTAAAGCTGGTGGGTTGTGCTGGCGGTTACTGCTGGCAGGTAGTGCTGGCGGGTACTGCTGGCGGTTACCGCTGGTGGGTAGTGCTGGGGGTTACTGCTGGCAGGTAGTGCTGGCGGTTACTGCTGGTGGGTAATGCTGCCAGTTTCTTCTGCCAGGTAATGTTGGTGGGTACTGCTGAGAGAGAGAGAGGCCCGAGAGAGAGAGAGAGAGAGAGAGAGAGGGAGAACTGAGAGGGGGAGGGGGTTGAGGGCTGATAGAGAGGGCTGAAAGAGGAGGGGGGAAGTGGGGGGTTTAGAGAAAGGGAGGGCTGAGAGAGAGGGGAGGGCTGAGAGAGGGGGGGCAGAGAGGGGGGGACAGAGGGGGGGCAGAGAGGGGGAAAAGAGGTGGGGCAGAGGAGGGGACAGCAGGGGGCAGAGGGGGGGGAGGCTGCGAGAGGGGGGCTGAGAGTGGGGGGGGGGGCTGGGAGAGGGAGGGCTGAGAGAGGGGAGTGAGGGGGAGATGTCAGAGACCCCTAGCCCTGTTCCTAGCTGCAGTCCCTCCCCATTGTCCCAGAGTGTCTGTTTGCAGATCTGCCGGCCAGGTCTGTGTATGATGACAGACAGTACCTTCCATGCCATGATGCCAGTCTGTCTTCTTGTTTTTCTTCCACTTCCAGCAGCTCCCGCAGTAGCCTGCGCCTCCTGCTCATCTTGTATCACACCTTTGTGCCCCCAGTCAGCCTGTCCTCCGGCTCCAGGCCTCACGTTTGAGAGCAAAGGGAAAGCTGGAGCAGTCCATGCTCTGGAAGCGCAGGGTATGCTGCGCCCGCTCTTTCTCGTCTCTTCAGGGGGGCGGGGTCAAGGAGGTGGTGCCATGGTGCAGCTCTTCTCCTGAGTCCCTGGCTCTCACGCTGCCTACATGGGGCCGATTGCGGCTGCGCCCCCACAGACAGCTAGACAGCCGGGTAGAGGATGAGGTGCGCTGCCTAGTGGTAGCGCCGGCCTTGGGTGGGCCGCATTGTCTGCGGTACCGGGCCGCAGGTTGGACATGCCTGATCTAAATGATAGGCTTAAATTATTCTTGGTTATGTCACATTTGTGCACATTTATGTGCAATGAGTATTTGAAGAGCCCAGTCTAAAAGTCATTGTCCCAGTGGTTCAAGGGGCAAAACACATTGACTCCTTGGTAGTAATTGTTCACATTAATCACTTGTCAAAACAGTGTTGCACTGCTTTGTACTAGAAATGTGTTTTACTCTTCCACTTTCAAGAACACAGACTCCTACAATTTATGTAAATAGAAAAATAAGCAATAAAAGCCATTTGACCAAAATCACTGATAGTCTTAGAGCCGGTTCACACTACTCCGACTTGTCAGGCGACTTGGTCATCTGACAAGTAGCGCTCCATGCTGTGCAATGGAACAGTTCTAATCAGAGCGACTCAAGTCGCTCCGACTTAGAAAATGGTTTCTGCACTACTTTTGGGCGAAGTCGAAGCGTCTTGCATTGACTTCTATTGTGAGAAGTCGTTTGCAAGCCACGATGAAGTTGTGCTGCAGGGGCGACTTCGAAGTCGCCCAAAGTCGGGGCGACTTTGAGTCGTGGTAGTGTGAACCGGCTCTTAATGTCTAAACATTTTTGTGAAGGATGCCCTTCTATGTCTGTTTGCATGTTTCCTCTCCCTGCTTAAAAGACTATATTGAGTATTCGTTTATATGTCTGTGACAAACTCCCCTCTTTTGAGTTTGCCACGAGTACTTGGAGAGGACTACTTGCCAGCCTCTTACCATGTGATTATGGTCCCATGTTGAAACACTTGTTTTTCCCCTGCTGTTGAATCTGTATGCATGTGATCTGAACGCCATTCAGTAATAATGTGCGCTCAGATCTAAGCTATCTGGGGATATGTTGAATGTACCTGTTTTATGCAATAGCTGCATAGTTATATAGTTTCATGTATTTTGCTGTCTTTTGCTACCATGTGGCTACTGGAGTCTTGCCTCTGTCCTTGGGAGATAAGTGGATCACTTCTCAATTGTCTCCAGGACAAAAGACTGCGTAGAACCGGTTTTGGGCAGAAAAGCCATGAGTACAGCCAGGCCAAAGAGACTTTTACTAACTTTTGAACCCCTGGTCTGATTCGTGCCATTTTTTTAATATGTCGTTCCCCTGAATGGATTGTTGGTAAATATGTATTTGTATAAAGATTGGATGTATATTTTTAAAGTTACAGCATGTGGGTAAACTGCATTTTTCCTGCCTGTGATAATTATGTTAACCATTGTGTATCATAATTATATCACAGGCAGAGGGGAGGATTTTATGTGGGTTGTAACCTTTGTGTTATTGGTTAATGTATATTTGTTGTGGGTGTCTCCCTTGCATGGGAGCAGGGCATAAAAGAAATTGTTTTTCTTTTGAACGGCTATTGTTGCTTCCAGTAAAGTCTTGTTCCAGCATTCAGCTTTGGCTCATGTGTGGAACTATTCAGCGATACCAGCGATTTCTTATTTGGCAAATTGGGGATTCTTCAACTATTGGGGATTAGGAATTACAAGGCAGTGAGATATAGTGATACCGCCACAATTTTATTTTAGTTTTGGATAGATTGAGTTTAACCACTTGTTATACAGCGGCAGGTCGGCTCTGTTCAGCGAAACGACGTACCTGTACGTCGCTTCATAAGATAGCTACTGGGGGTGGGCACGTGCCGATTGGCCAGAGGGGGAGCCAATCAGCGGGTCCAGCGGACACACCTGCGATCACTCCCTGTGGAGACAGAATGGTGGTCTGCCGATGTAAACATGGCAAACCGCTGTTCTGTCAGTGATGGACACAGGGATCCTGTGTTCCTCCTATTTAGGAACACTGGTCTCTGTGTTCATCCAGCAAGTCCACCCCCACACAGTTAGAAAGCACCCCCTAGGGACACATTTAACTCTTTGATTGCCCCTGGTGTTAACCCCTTTCCTGCCAATGTTATTAGTATAGAAACAGTGGATATTTTTAGCACTGATTACTGTAGTAATGTCACTGGTCCTCCCAAAAGTGTCAAAAATGTCAGTTAGGTGTCCGATCTGTCTGCCACAATGTCGCAGTTGATCGCTGCCATTATTAGTAAAAAAAAATAAAAATAAAAAAAAAAATGACATAAAAAATTACATTTTCCCTAGTTTGTAGACGCGATAACTTTTGCCAAACCAATCAATATACACTTATTGGGATTTTTTTTTACCAAAAATACGTAGCAGAATACATATTGGCCTAAAATGATGAAAAAATTAAGTAACGCAGTGCCGTATCACGAAAAAATGGCCTGGTCATTAAGGGGGTAAAACCTTCCGGTCCAGAAGTGATTAAACTTCTGTTAAGATTTAGTTGCTGTTTGTGTCCCTGCTGTGGAAATTCATGCCTCTATTTGTCCTGGTGACCACTGCCATTGAAACAGAAAGTAAAGGGAAATCCAAAATGGTAGAGTAGTCATCAGAGCAAGAGGAGAGGACAAATGATGTAGACAAAATTGGTGTCAGCTGTCTAAGATGGGAATACACTTAAGATAAGGTAAGGTTTTTTTTTAATTTTCGTTGCGTTTCAAGGACAGAAAGCAAAGGGAAATCTCCACAGTGTAAAAGATAAAGCAAAAAATTAACCAATTTGGGTTTTAATTCTTGCCTCGCTCAATGTTTTTGGCCATACATGCACTTAAAATTGTTCCTTGTTTCCATTTTAAAATTGAACAATATTTTAACTAATTGTGTATATTTTTACTAGCAGTCCTAAATCTTAAAAGTTTATGTATGGATTTTTTGCAATGTTATATTGGTCCAGCTTGGAGCTTTGTGCCATACCTGACCAAGCTGGAAATCACTGCTAAAGTCATTGCCAGTAGGATTCGGGTCCTGGGTGCCATTCAGAGAACACTTTGCTCAATGAATGCAAACGCTCCCTGATTAGACAAGGTGAAATAGCAGGGAAGTGACGCAATCATTAAGAAAATACAACGTTTTCTCTGAATGGCATTTATCTTCCTTAAAGAATTTTATAACAATGCAGTGTTTGTCAATCGTTTCTCAATAACCATTAATTAAAGAACATATTTCTATGCACACACTAATAACACGAGCGATCTTTTCATATTAAACCAAGTGAATCATTTGGACTTAGCACTGGGACAAATCTATATACAGTACTTTATTTTAGATTGAACCAAATATAGTACCTAATGGGATTTTAAGGCAACAAAAATAGCCAAATATATATATATATATATATATATATATATACACACTCACTATATTACCAAAAGAATTGGGACACCTGCCTTTACATGCACATAACCTTTAATGGCATCCGTATCTTAGTCCATAAAGTTCATTATCGAGTTGGCCCACCCATTGCAGCTATAACAGCTTCAACTTCTCTGGGAAGACTGTCCACAAGGTTTAGGAGTGTTTCTAAGGAAATGTTTGACCATTCTTCCAGTAGCACATTTGTGAGGTCAGGCACTGATGTGAATGAGAAGGTCTCAGCTCTAGTTAATCCCAAAGGTGTTCTGTCGGGTTGAGGTCAGGACTCTGTGCAGGCTAGTCAAGTTCCTCCAAAACTCACTCCTCCATGTCTTTATGGACCTTGCTTTGTGCACTGGTGTGTAGTCATGTTGGAACAAGAAGGGGACATCCCCACACTGTTTCCACAAAGTTGGGAGCATGAAATTGCCCAAAATGTCTTGGTATGTTGACGCCTTGAGAGTTCCCTTCACTGGAACTAAGGGGCCAAGCCCAACCCCTAAAAAACAACCCCACATCATAATCCTCTCTCCACCAAAAAATTTTGACCAATGCACAAAACAAGGTCCATAAAGACATGGATGAGTGAGTTTGGAGTTTGACTGGGCTGTACAAAGTCCTGACCTCAACCCGATAGAACACCTTTGAGATGAATTAGAGCAAGGACTGCGAGCCAGGCCTTCTCATCCAACATCAGTGCCTGACCTTACAAATCTTCTGGAACAATGGTCAAACATTTCCATAGACATAAACCTAAACCTTGTGAACAGCCTTCCCAGAAGAGTTAAAGCTGTTATAGCTGCAAAGGGTGGGCCAACTAACTAATAAACCCTACGGACTAAGACTGGTATGCCAATAAAGTTCATGTGCAGGTAAAGGTAGGCGTCCCAATACTTGGGATATGTAAGGAATAAACTTCACATGTACTGCTAACATTTTGGCAAAAAGGTACAAAAAGTTTTTACTAAAGAATGGCAAATTGGAAAGCAGTCCTTTGTATGGACCGCCTTATAAAAGCAATTGTGAACTAGTCTACTCTTGTCAATGAAGTCCACATCTATTTAAGTACCATTATGTATAGTTTTTCAAGAATATAATCACTAATAGCAGTGCTTTAAGTGGGCCGGTATGCACTGGTACTCAGTACCGCCACTTCCAAATATGGCTCTTGAGCATACCGTCCCCTCTCCGTGCACCTTAGCATACCAGTACGCTCTTTTTGGACATCTGCGCCCTCAATTGCCCCCCCCCCCCAAGAATATTTCCCACTTCAGAGCCAGACCAGTCACCACCAGTGAGTCCCCCTGCTCCGGAGTCCCAGCCCAGGCCAGGGGGGGGGGGGTGCTCTGTGGGGACCCTGATGTGGGGTGGGGGGGAGAGGGCGACAAAATTTATAGGCTATAATATATAGGCCACTTAAAGCAGTGACTAATAGAATATATCCTTTGCAAGAATAGTTGTTCCCACATACATGTATTCAAGCAATGTCAAAGCATAAACAAATTCTCCAAAATATCCAAAAAACAGTTCAGCCAATGAAAGAGTCACCACAGACCGTTTGAAAAAATTGCATCAATGTGATGAAATATGTCAAAGATATGGAGATTTATGTGGACCACACTTTATCCTGGGTGTTCTCTTCTTTTGTTGTCACTTTGTTTTGCCACTACAGAGCATTCAGTACTGCACAGGAACTAGATTGATATATCATTACTGCACTGTAAAGACTGAATACCTAGCATTTGGCTCTACAAAAAAGAGTGCAGGGAGGGGGGTGACACATTACTGAGCATCCAGCTTCGAGTGCATCTTTATGGAACCAGAAGTGATTTATCCACTCTCACATGTGTCTGCCTACATGCTTTAGGCTAATAAGACACATTAGACCTCATATATGGAATAGCTCTGATCTATATAATATTTGGTATAACAAACAAATTTTAATTACTTCCTGTTAAATATTATGTTGGTTATCAGATTGTGAAACCATGCCATATGGAAATAGAGCTGTACACAGGATAGTTGTCATTAAGGGTGTGCCAGCTGAGCATAAAATGACAAACTAATTCGGACCAAACTCTAGCTATTTGAAGTTTAGCAAACCAGGGCTAGATTTGGCCACTTCACACACCCACCTGAATCTCTTACTGCTTCACCTAGAGGTTATTCATTTAGTGACCAGGTATTCCAGAAGACATCATTGACTAAATATGGTCATGACCATTTTGGTCAATCACGTCAACTAGCATCCCCAGCCAATTAGACATTCAGCAGCCAGACAAGGAACTGTCATTTGCGATGGGAGGGCCTAGTGAGAAGATTGTTGTGGCATGGATTGCCATGCCTGTGGATGGTTGTTCATTGTATGATGGATCTACTTCACTGGATAACATGATTGACATTGGATTGACATTGGATCAGGGGACAATCTATATTTATTTAACTACTTGCCTACTGGACACTTTTACCCCCTTCCTGCCCAGACCAATTTTCAGCTTTCAGCGCTGTTGCTTTTTGAATGACAATTGCGCAGTCATGCAACACTGTACCCAAACAAAGCTTTTCTCATTTTTTTGAGACAGACAGAGCTTTCTTTTGGTGGTATTTAATCACAACTGGGTTCTTTATTTTTTGTTAAAAAAATGAAAAAGCCAAAAATTCTAAATAAAAAAAGTCTTTCTTAGTATCTGTTATATCATTTTGAAAATAAGTAATTTTTCTCCTTCACTGATGTGGGCTGATGACATGGCTCTAATGGGCACTGATGAAGTGGCACTAATATGCAGCACTGATGGAAACTGCTAGGCTACACTGATATGCTGCACTGATAAGTGGCACTGATGGGCACTCATAGGTGGCATTTATGGGCACTGATAAGTGGCACAGATAGGCGGCACTGATGGGCACTGATTGGTGGCACTGATAGGCAGGCACTGATGGACACTGAAAGGAAGCGCTGACTAAAATCACTGCTGAGCACTGATTGGCATCACTGCTGGGCACTGACTGGTATCACTGTTGGGCACTGTTGGGGCTGCACTGATAATCAGAGCACTTGTGATCAGTACCCTGATCTGTGAAGATCTCCCCTGTGAGGAATTGCTGCTGATCGGCTCTCTTCTCACAACACACTGTCAGTGTTTCCTTGTTTACATGTAATCAGCTGTGATTGGACACAACTGATCACATGGGTAAAGAGCCTCTTCATCGGCTCTTTATCGAGAACGGTGATGTGCTGTGTCCCAGGGACAAAGCGCACCACTGATCACTGAGCTGCACACCCCCAAGCATGGCAAGAGTGGGACGATGTCATATGACTTCTTCTCAGAACTAGAGAGCCACCTTTCACTCATCATTTTACAATATGGCCGTCAGGAGGTGGTTAAAGTAGAATTCTGGCCTAAACCTAACTAGTCTCAAAAATGTCTCCTCCCCTGCTTAAACCCATGCTGACTAACCTGTGTAAAAAAATATGTACATAATTACCTTTCAGCCTGCTCTGCTTTGGTCATATTATTCAGTTCCTCTGTGTCAACCAACGATGGCTGCAGGGGAGACAAGGGAGCCCTGACAATGGCTGGGACATGGGAGCCTATGGGTGATATCACTGCTCCTGGAATTTTCTGCTATTGTCTTTCACTTTCTTTTCTCCCTTGCAGCCATCGCTGCTTGACACAAGGGATCATGTATACAGGGCTCGTCTAACAAAAAACACAAACTTTCAGCTTGACCATTTAGAAAAACACACAAATGTGATATATTAATCAGTAAATAAATAAACACACAGACACTTTTAAAAGTTTGATACGATCCAACATCAATCATGCTATCCAGCAACGTAGATACATCATCAATCATGTTGAGCAATATGTCTTGAATACCCACAGACACAATAACCCAGCTGCTGAATGGCAACATACTAGTTGGAGATGCTGGCTGACATCATTGACAACATATATTTATAAATAGGGATGAGCCTAAGGTTTGCTCTAAACACAAGTTCAGACCCAACCTTGGCTGTTCGGGCATTTGGAGAAAGTGGAAGTAGTGGAAGTAGCTGAAGTAGCGGTGTTAGTATTGCTAATATACATGACAGCTTCCAGCTGTCAATGGTTAAGAATGTTAGCAGGTTAAGGATGTTGGCGGGTGCAGACACTCTAAGTCCTTACGACTAGTGACATCACCGACTTTATTTACAATCACATGGCTGAAAATCCTCATATTTGGTCAGTGATGTCACCACATCCCTACCCCTTGTATATATACCCTATGACAGTTCCCGAGAACTGTCATGTGTGGCATGAGCAGTGAGGTTGGCACATTGAACGTTTTTTTCTTTTGATGGCCATCCTCATGATTTCATTGTGATCGACACTGAATTTACAACACTGGATTTTTTGGGGGGATTATTTTGTAAATAATACAATGGGAACCCCCCCTCTTCTAGGTGATGACTGCTGATTGTCAGACTAAGAATTCTGAAGGCATGGACTCCAGAAGGAAAATTTAAGTTATTAAATTTAGTTGGTATGAGGCTCGGACAGTGGATAAGGACTTATAACTGAACTTCCCAATTTGAAAACCTCATAATATTGTCCTGAAAAAAATATTGAAGCCAAATACTCAGTCAGGCTATCAAAAAAGATCCAAAAAGGCAAATGTATTTAATACAGATTTGTCAGCATTTGCAAATGATAACTAATGGCCTCTTATTTTTAGACTACACCAGTCTGTACTGTTCCTGTTGCAGAGGGAGAACCAGTCCTAAAGTTGGCTTCCTAAACATATATTTATAATAATATGACTTGTGTGATATTGGGGGTTGTGTAGCTTAGTGGTAGTAGCATTTTGTAGTAAGTCTATGCCAGTCTAAACTGTGGTTTTAAGGCTTGCCAGCCCAGTTTTTTTAAACAAACTTAAAGTAAGAGCCATAAAATGGTTGCCTATGCAGGGGATTTTACCAGCAGACACAAGTAACAAAAAATGCCAAGCCACCCGACTCCCCCTTTAGCAGCCCTGCTGCCTAGGCCCTAACCTTGGTTCTTGACTGGTCCCCCAGACCACCCTACACAATACCACTGTGTTCGCACTGTGTTCACACCTGTTTCCTATTGGGAGCCCTGAACTATGCCTAAACCTATCATTATAATGATTTGTGCATCTGGACCCTGCTGGTCTTCATCAAGACCAGGTCACTGAGTTGGAGATTTCTTCCCTCCCAAAGCACTTCAGAATCTCTAAATTATGGAGCTCAGTCCAGGAATACCAAAATTCAGAGGAAGTAGTAAGAACAGTTTTCTCTCCTCATAATCCATATTTCATACTCTGCACTCAGCATACATGCAAACCCTGTGTCTTTTCTACAACCAATTTCACAGTGGCAGGGCCCCGCATTGTCACACCTGATTTTACCATTTGCCACCCGCCTTGTATGTTACACACCAGGGCTGCTGTTATAAATCAGCCTTTTACAGACTACCTTGTACAGACTACCTGGCAGGGCCCCCCCCAAGAAAATATTAAAGATATATTTAGCTAAAATTACAACAAAATCACTATTAACAGACACAAATATAACATAACTCGCATAATTCCTGCTAAATCTAAAAAAAAAATCTATGTTAAATAAAAAAGATGAGATGAGAAAAATATACAGGCTGGGTAGTTGGAGCTCAGTGATCAGAGAGACAGAGAGAGAGAAACAAAGTTACAATTTACAAATAAACTCCTGAGCAGAGACAAATGCTGGGAGGGGGGGCACACACAAGGGAGGGGGATTAGTGAGGGACAACTGTCTCTTTTTCAACAGATAAAAGCTGATAGCAGGGAGAGGGACAGATCAGATTCAGGTGCTGGAGGAAGATTTCTGTATTTGTTGTCCATCACTAATCCCCCTCTCTGTGTGGGCCCCCCTGTGTGGTCGGGCCCCCTACAAGAGGGCTGGTGGTCCCCCCCTATCAGTGGCCCTGTTACACACATTACACATAGTTTGGCACATATTTACCCCTTGATCTCCCTAGATGTTAGCCCCTTCCCAGCCAGTGTCATTAGTACAGCGCTAATGTATATTTTTGGCACTGATCACTGTAATACTGGCACTGGTAAAGCCAGCCCCCCCCCCCCCGCGTCAGTTAATGTCAGATTGTCTGCTGCAATATTGCAGTCCCATTATAAGTAATTGATCACCTCCATTATAAAAAAATATATATATTCCAATATATATATATACACCATAGTTTTTTAGGCACAATAACTTTCACGGAAACCAATCAGGATATACTTACCTGGATTTATTCAAATCAAAATACATTTTAGCCAAAATTTATGAACAAATCTTTTTTTTTATTGGATATATTTTAAAGCAGAAAGTAAAATATAGAAAGTAAAATATATTGTTTATTTTTCAAAATTTTCAGTATTTTTTTGTTTCTAGCACAAACAATAAAAAACCCAGTGGTGAAAAATACCACCAAAAGAAAGCTCTATTTGTGTGAAAAAAATGATATACATTTTGTTTGGGTACAGCGTTGCATGACCGCACAATCCCAAGTTAAAGTAGAGCAGTGCCGGATAGCATAAAATGGCCTGGTCATAAAGGGGGTAAAATCTTCCGGAGCTGAAGTAGTTAAATACATGTATATTTTGTTTATTGACATTGCATGAACAAATGTTGATTGAAGCTCCCATAATAAGCCATGTAAATGGGTAAAGGCCTATTTTAACCTAATAGTCCTTTTAGATTATAGCCTTGCCGTCGACTGTACACATATATGCGGCCTCACTGAAGTGGTTCTTCTTCTGTGAGACAGCATATATGCATACCTGTGTTTGTGTCAAGGTTTTATCTAGGTCAGTGTCGGGGTAGTGTTAGGGTCAAGGTAAATTTCAAAGGTTGAAATCAGGGTCAAAGGTTAGGGTCAGTATATTTTGGGTACGATTTTAAAAAAATGCATTTCTAAAGCTAGTATCAGTGTCACTTAGTGTTAGGGTGTTTTAGGTAAATTTAAAAAAAAAAAAAACACAGCAAAATATGCACTATTGTTTCTGAGCCCTTCTACAGGTACAAAAAAAAAAAAAAAAAATCACACATATGTGGTATTGCTGTGATCCTCAGGAGCAGGAGAATGTATTTGAGGTTGTGCTTTGGTGGAAGTTATTGTAATAGTAAGAAATATACCGCTAAATAAAAAAAAAAAAATATTTTGGGCCGATAGTCCTTTGATAAAAAATAAATAAAAAATTGGGAGATATCTGTTACCATTTACCACCAAATGAAAGCCCAACTTGTCATGGAAAAACAAGGTTGAATCTACCTGGATACACAAAGTAGTTGCAATGATATGTACAGTTTTACTAACATGTGTCAAAGTTGCAAAATTGTGTTCAGACGTTGGGATTTGTTTTACCCTCTGCCCTGAAAGGGTTAAAGACCAAATTACAAAAAACCTAGGTATATGATATACTAAGTAATGATTAAGCACACAGTCAGTGTGTGAAACGCATCTACCTTGTCACGATTGTCATATTTGTATGTCCAGTAAATAAATCTGGATTTTGACTCAGCCTGGAGTGCTTCCAATTCCTTTTCCTTTATCATATGATATACTAACTCTATTTAGGGGAATACAGAGACAGCTGCTTTTTTTCCTTCATTCACATTTTGTCCTTCACATTTGTAGACTAACAGCAAGTATGGGGAAATCTAAGTAATTTTCTAGCAAAAAAATGCAGATTTTATTATGTGTCCAAAAAAATGTAAAAATTGCCCTAAGTATAATGGACACTAACTAACTAGCTTGTATAGGCTATGGAGCCTGTTCTTTCCGCACCAACATGTCTCGCTCCAGGGTTTTCAGACTCTTGCAGGGACAGCTACTGGTACTGGTGTGGGATGGGGGCGAGTCTCCATCTCCTGGCCAGGCTTCTTTCCCTACTCCTCTCCCTTTTTCCCCTTACCTCCCCTTTTTCTTTTTTCTCTCTCTCTTCTTCCCCCTTTCCTTCTAGGGTCAAGTTAATAGTCCTACCCAGGCCGACAGTTGGCTTGTCAGCCCTTTAGATGCACGTATCCATCAATGAGGATACATACTTTTGTTCTCCCCACTTGTGAGCCACTCCAACCTTAGCTTCTATGCTTCTTTCTGCCTCTCCCACTTGTTTCAAGACTTCAGCTCAATTCACACAGTCTATGGTTCTGCCTGGTCTTGGTTTCTTCCATTACCTTCAAAATCCTGGCCATAGAGGTGAGGTGTTCAGTGTTCACCCCTTTTGAAAATTAAAGAACTTTACATGCTTTTATTATGAGGAGTGTTATTTTCACAAATGGATGTTACTGATGACTGTATTTGCTGCACCTTTGTATACTCTTGGGCCCATGTATCTGCACTTTCCTTCAAATAAAGTGTTTGTGGAATTAAAAATTACCCCAGTTGGCAAGCAGTTAAATATCTAATGACAAGCAGCTTATGTGTATAGATGTCATAAAGAAGGACTCCAACGCATATCAAATTTGCAGTCTGGTACCCAAAATCTATAGCAATTTTGTGCATTTGTCTTCCCCATGAATACATCATGAGTGTACAGTATAGCAGAATGGGAGATGCTTCTTTTACATCATATAACAGGTAGGAAGTAGGGAATATCATTCACAAGGAAAGAGTCAAATCTCTGCATGTGTGAATAACAGTTAGAGCTCAAAGAACATGTTTGTTTTCATGGAAAGGGTTGTAGATTTTGACCCTAAAATGGGGTTATGTTAGAAGGCTGTTTTGGCTACAAACAGTGTTTATCGGAGGCCTTTAAGTGGGAAAATTGTGCAATCTGTTCAGCTGTTATTACATTTACTGAACAATTAGGCTGTGAGTTAATTAATGTATTGTAGTTTTAAAGTGTTTATTTAACTGTGCAAATTAACTCCAAAAAAGCATAGTTTAAATAATTGGGCAAATACACTTGTGTTCAGAAAACAAGTTCATGAACCATGCCTTATTTTGCCTTTAAAGCACTGAACCCTTAAATATGTCATGTCAACATTATTACAATACTACTTAGCTTCTAAAAGGATTTGACCTTTTAAACAGTTCCATGTGCACTTGTGTAACATAGGGTTTGGGCAAGGGACACTATTACACAGACGTAGTAAGGAAGATACATCCTGGAACAGAGCGTGGGAGGACAGATTTTCAGACAAAATCAAAAGTTGGCGTATGGCACAATTAAAAAGGAAACCAAGAAATATGAAAAATGTGTATGTATACACAAACTGGAAGTGTTGTTTGCCTGATGAATTCCTCCCAGTGACTCATTATCTAATGACAGTTTCCCATCTACATTCCAAAACAACATTTTCTACATATCATTTCATACTGCGTCACAAAAGTTAATTCTTCAAGCTACAATATTGACTGTTTTGACTCTAAAAGGACACTAGAAGAGGTTACAACAAAATTACTTAGATTCCTATTAATGAACGTTAAAGAAGAATTTCAGGTATGGATATCTTTAAGTAATTATATTGATCCATCCTGAACCAATGTACTATAACTATACATATACTATGTGGGATCCCTCTAGAAGTTGGAAATCACTGTAGTGGACACCATTACAGTGATCTCCACTTGTATCCAGGTCCCGTACCGAGCAGCTGCCCTGCTGCATTATGAACACAGGAGGTTGGCTGCTTGGCACAGGCGCAACTCAGAACATGCTTCTCGTTTTATCAATGAATACAAAACATTCTATAATTGGACGAGGAGGAGAGCCTGAAATCACTGCCCCACCTTTCCACATCCTCTAATCAGAGAATGGCTTGCATTCACTGAGAAAGTGCAAAACGATCTCTGAATAGTGCTGAGTGGCTGACCTATGTTCACAATAGCAAGGCAGCTGCTCGGCAAGGGAACCTGAAACCTAGTGGAGATCACTGTCATAGAAGAATCTACTTTGGTGATTTCCAGGATCTACAGGGATCCCACATGATAGCACCAAATTAGATTAGTGTAATGCATGTCAGGTTTGGTTTAAAGCCTAATTGCTGGCAAATTTGAAACAAATTGCAATTCAGAATATGCAAAATCACATTTACCCAAGCTTGACCAATTTAACCACGTAAAAGTATCTGTACCTGGAATTCTTCATTATGTGGAAGTTATTGAAAGCTAAGGTTTGCTTTACTGTCCTACTCCCCAGCAGAAAATACTCACCTTTGCTTAAATCCTCTGCTACTCCATTCAGCCACTAGGGGAGAAGAAAATAGTTGCTACCTCCAGGTATGGAGGAACATATGACTTACTCACTTTCCTTGGTGCTGGGGCTTAGTAATTGACCTTGTGCTGTCATATGGGGGAGGGGGTAAACCCCAACTAGGAAGATTAGGAAAGGGGTGGGCAACGGTGGCTCTTCAGCTGTTGTGAAACTACAAGTCCCATCATGCCTCTGTCTCTGGTAGTAACTGCCAGTTTTCCCATCCATCACACCTCTGGGGGTCATGCATGCAATGATTACCTTGCAATGCCTTATGGAACATGTAGCTCCACAAAAGCTGGAGAGCCCAAGTCCTAGATTATGAGCTTACACAGATATTAATTTCCTTGTTCTCGGAGGCTGTATAGTGAGAGGAAAGAGAATTAGTCTCATACTACTCTATATCTGAAAGTACATGGTATTTTCTTTACTCCCAGTGGTCCAACAGGAGTAGTGGGGGAGTAAAGGAAAGATAAATATGCACTTTTGGGGACATTAAAATGAACCAGTATTTTGCCCTACATGGTAAGAGCACTTGTGGGCAGGTGCAGCATGGTGCGGCGGCAGTGAACACATTTAGAGCCCAGTTGCAGAAAACAAAACTGTATTGAAGTTGAAGTTCAGTAATGCACAACAAGCCTTGCAGAAAGATAACCATGCTGAGCACAATCACAGGATGTACAGCGATGAGTAGTAGCAGTAAGTCTTAGGTGTGCCGACAGCCTCTGTCTTAAGGGGAAGAATGTGGCCTCGCTGGTCTGTACCCAATTGGGGAGGCTTCCAGGAAGAATGGCATGTCCCTGCACTTTCCCTACTCATCTGGAACCTCCCCCTGATGCTAAGAACTGTCCCTGACAGACAGGTGACCGGTCCCTACTCTATCCACATGTGAAATGTGCGCAAATCCCAGGAGCCAGGGACCTAAATAGACTTTGCCTGACCCAAAATGGCCACCAAAGCCACATAGGACACCAGCGTCCAATGGGATGATGCCTCTCTGTGACCAAGGAGATCATAGATGAGTGAGGCTCCTCTCGACTTCCTCCCCTATGTGCATTGCCACTATGGAAGAGTGCCACCTACAGTGGAGAAAATAGACTGCGCCTGCCTACACACAGGATTGCTTCAAAGCAAACTAGAATTTTTTTGATGCTTACCTAATCCAGTACTGACAGCTAGGGTACCTATATTGATAAAGACACCTAGATATGCCTGCTATGGGCTGACAGCACCCAATTAGATTAGTGTAATGTACAGTATCTCACAAAGTGAGTACACCCCTCACATTTTTGTAAATATTTTATTCTATCTTTTCATGTGACAACACTGAAGAAATGACACTTTGCTACAATATAAAGTAGTGAGTGTACAGTTTGTATAACAGTGTAAATTTGCTGTACCCTCAAAATAACTCAACACACAGCCATTAATGTCTAAACCGCTGTCAGGTTTGGTTTAAAGCTTATTGCTGACAAATTTTAAACAAATTATTTTTTACAGCTGCACTTCAGGCTAGCTGCTAAAACAAATTATAGTTTCCAAATCTGATACCTCTGCCAGACAACACAGCAAGATCCTTGACCTTCACAAGCCACACCACACCACACCACACAAAAGAGCTCCAGTCTACCGATGGCCAATGAAGCTAGGCAATGAAGGGAAAGTATAACCCTTTCTCTTCAATGGATTATATAAGAATGATAACAAGACAACAGAAGCACTTACTTAGCTTTTTCCGGCTATGTATTCATTCGTAAAAAGTAAATATACTGTATATTTTATTACAGTTGATTTAAGTACTTAAATCTATCTTTAGTATCAGTGTACTGAAATCCCCTGCACCATATGACATAAGCTGGGAGAGGCAGTTCCAGAAGCCTGAACTAATCAGATTCTACTGTATTTCATGGTGCAATCATAGCTTGCTCATAAGAGGAGAGAGCAGAGTAGGCAGACTAATGTCTTCAACAATGTGCTGATGCTTATTCACAATCCAATTACCAGGTGGTGGTGGAGGTCACTAGCCAAGATTTCTGATAAATATGAGAAGAAAAGTGTGGTCATCAAATTTTATGACCTGGTTGTCTGGCTGCGTGGCTGAAAAAGTTCTTTGGCAGGAAAGGCTGAACTAAACCCTTCTATCATTTACAGCCAAGGTAGCTGCCATCTTAGCCTCTGTTTGTTCTCAATTTGCCATGGTACTGCACATGTGATCTGCTCTGACACCAGCCATTCGATGGCTTTACAGTTCAATTGAGAGCTGACTTGAATGTAACTGTTTTGGGAAAAAGTTAAATTGGTGGGTTTAGTTCTGCTTTAAGATGGCTTTTTCAACTCTGTTTAGCAGTTCTATGGGAATTTAGCTTACATGTGGATGCTCATTTTATTTAACTAGCAAAGATAGATAAAGCAATGCTAAATAATGTGTTAAATGAATTATATGAAAAACCCCATGTACTTAGAACACTCTAAAGTGCACTGTGCAATAAATACAACTAAAAAACATATTATAATATTCCTGTGCAATAAAAAAAAAAAAAACTTGATAAAGTGCCACCTTGTGCTTTTGCTTTAAGCATTCATTATAAGCCTCATATGTTGTGCAAACTAAATCACAAGTCCAAAGATCTATATAAATCAATAAACGTTTGTTCAAAATAAATATGTTCCTCTATGTGCATTAGTGTAAAAAAAGAATGCTTGTACTCCAGTGCTGGTGCCCATAAGAATGGATGACTCACCAGAATATGCTGACCTCTTAATACTAAGAAGGTCAAAAAGCACTTCAGGCCATAAACTCCTCATGTCCATATCATTCTTTTCTATATTTTCACAATTTTTTTTCTCTTCAGTCAAGATATTATACTGCTTGTTCTGGTTTATAAACAGCAGTAATCCAGATTGCATGGTATGGTAGAGTCCTAAAGCGATACTAAAGTCTTGATTTTTAGTTAAAAATAATAATAAACATGTTATACTTACCTGCTCTGTGCAGGGGTTTTCCACAGGGCAGCCCAAATCCTCCTTTATTCGGGTCCCTCTTCGGTGCTCTTGGCTCCTCCCTCCTGCCCCCACAGCAAGCCGCTTACTAAGGGGTCACCCGAGCCAGGCCACAGCTTTGTGTGTCCATTCAGACACAGAGCCGCAGCCCCGCCCCCTTTCCCTCCTCATTGGCTGACTGACATTGATTGACAGCAGCGGGAGCCATTGGCGCCTCGCTGCTGTCTCAGCCAATGATGAGGGGAGTCCCGGGCAACTGAGACACTAATTTAATTTTTTAATTTTTACATTCCCCCCCCCTTTTTTTTCTCTCCACCTCCCATGTACATATCGAATTGTTTAATTTATTTTGATTTATTTCTATGCATATATAGTGTGTATATTTTCTTTACTGTATATGTGTATTATTTTTTTGTTTCTTTCTATATATACATATTAGATGTTTGTGAAGTGTATACGGATGGCAGGAGCCCTGAGGAAGCAGAATATTTATGCCGCGAAACATGTTGGCACATCATGCACTTTTATCCGTTATACATTATTGATGTCACTGTATGTATAATGCTCTTGTTTGTTTATGGCCTTACATGCTATGAGGTTTTTTGTACATGATTGTGGATATTAAATAAATGCATTTTTGTACTTTTTAATGGTTGTTATTTCATTTGAGAGTCACCATTTAAAAGTCCAATTTATGTAGGGCTAGAATAACTTCTTCCCCCCTCTCTTTTGGTCTTTCATATGTATATACAGGGCTGGTTTCTTGCAAAACATTCTGACTCACACCTATTACCACAATACATAGCGCAGCTGAGACACTCCTGCAACATTGCTGGATCTAGAGGGACCTCAGGTAAGTTTTGGGGAGGCTGAGGGGGGGGGGGGGGGCTGCTGCACACAGAAGGCTTTTTAACTTAATGCACAGAATGCATTAACATAAAAAAACCTTCTGGCTTTACAACCACTTTAAAGCAGAGTGTTTTAATCAAGAAATAAGTGTAACTGTTGATAGAATAATACTGTTTGCCTACATTATCCAATCATGTGCATCAGGTAATAACCATAATATTTTTTAAAAGTAAGATCAAAAAAGATTTTCATTAGGCAATGTTTGCATATCCACACAAAAAAACATTCACTGTAATTCATAAAAAATACCTCTGCAATCAGGCACATGTGGAAGTATTCAAACATCAGCTCCTGTGTAAATGGCCAGTCCTCCACTGCAGGAAGTTTTAATTAAAGTGTATGTAAACCTAACTTTCATCTTTTATAGGCTTTCTTTATGTCTGTTAAATAGCATTGAAATCATTGTGTTTAGGAGAGTGGACAGCACCAGTGGGTAAACATAGTTACCGACTATGAATCCCCATGTTATAAGCAACAGTTTGCAATAGGAAAGGGTTAATAAGTAGCAACACTTTCCTGGTTTCACATGAGTTGTATATATGTAGCTATTTGCACCTGAATATTAATTTCTCAGTTTAAACTGCATGGTGCAGATTGGTAACTATAAAGGACAGGGAATCCCAAAAGTGCTATATTACTACAGGCAGTCCCCGGGTTGCAAACAAGATAGGGTCTGTAGGTTTGTTCTTAAAGCAGAGTTCCGCCTCCCCCTCCACCCCCTCCAAAAATTAAAAGTCAGCAACTACACATACTATAGATGCTAACTTTTAATATTAGGACACTTACCTGTCATGGAGTCCAGTTTCGATGTTTCCATTGGCTGTCGGGTGCTGCCGCCGCCATTGCCAGTAAGGGGACCTGGCAGTGAAGCCTTGCAGCTTCATGGGCAGGTCCCTACTGTGCATGCGCGAAGCGCGCTGCGCATTTGGATTGGCCCGGCGGCGGGGGGAGGAGGAGGGGGCCAAACTTCCGAGGGACGGCGCCACGGCCCCTCGGCCCCCCCGGAAGTGGGGAAGGGTACTTGTCAAAAACAGGTACCCATTCCCCCCTCCCCCTTGAAAGGTGCCAAATGTGGCACCGGAGGGGGGGAGGAAGCAAAAGAGCGGAAGTTCCACTTTTGGGTGGAACTCTGCTTTAAGTTGAATTTGTTTGTAAGTCAGAACAGGTACATTTTTTAAGTGTAGCTCCAGGCAAAAAATGTTTTTTTACATTTTTTGGATAGCATAGGGAAGGATTACCACCCCTGTGATGTTTATGTTGCTGTCTGTTCAGAAGATTTTACCTATTACAATTGGATTTCGAAAATTTTGGATTATTGTGGAAACATGGACTGGTGATAAAGCTTCAGTGGAGACACCTTTTTCTCATGAGAACACTTACAGGAGGGAATTTCCCTTCCTAGATGTAGATTTCCTCTCACTTCCTGTTGTCTCCCTCTGTCGGATGTTTGTAACCTGGGGACTGCCTGTATACAGTATTACTGGCTATAAGTGTATACTTGAAAAATAAATTTAAAGTGGGCGCTGTTAGGTAGTGACTAAGCCAAGTGTACCGTAAAATAAATATCATGCAAATCTGCCAATCAAGTGAACACAATTAAAACAATCCACTATTGCTGTATGACCAGCATCAAAAATATTAATAATAAATGTGAAAAGTAACAGTCCATATACAGAAGAAAAAATAATTGGTTAGATGAAATAGTGCTCTATAGATGCTGCCACCCACACCGTGCCTTCTTATTTTCATTCAAGTGCTCCACCTCGTGATATAGCTCATAAATCTGCTCACCAGAAGCCCCAGGGACCATACAGCCTTATCAGCAGTCTGAACACCTGGATAGGTCTGTACCTCTCTATCACCTCTCGGATGGCCGATGTTAATTATATGGAGGCAAAACAGAAACACCTGATAATAGTGCAACACTGTTTTATTAAATCATATATATGCCACCACACACACATCAATGGTTGTGCTTACTTAGAGAGTGCCCTGGCTGGCACCAGCTCAGACCACGTTACAGATTGCATCCCCTTTCCTCAACCAAGTGGTAAGCTCAACCCTCTCCGAACGCTCCCAGAAGCTGGCCAGCGTGCGTTCCCCAGAGTCGCCGGAAGTGACATCACTGGCTAGCAAGGAAGTGTAGACAGGCGGACATCAATGACGTCCTCAGGAAATCCCTTCACTGGTTATTCTATAAGTGTATACTTACTGTGCTGTAATTCAACAAGTGCCAAAAATAACTCTTGATCTTGATCTTGATCAACTCTTGATCTTGTCTGAAATCTAAAAACCAGTGCAGAACACCACCAACTTTGTTATGGAAAAGAGGACATGGGAAAGGGGGGGGGGGAGTTGTTCTGTAGTTCCAACAAACTATTCCATGGTAACAATGCTGCTTCTCCATACATACAGTACAGTAAATAAGCCTTGTCACCCTAGGACATAAATGTGTTATTAACAGGATGACCGAAAAAAAAAAAGAACAAAAGCCGGAAGAGAACTAAAGCAGCCATCACATCCAAGAACACTGCAATATATTACATTTTTGATATTGGGTTTAGAGTAGATCTTCACTCACAATTTTCCCATAGCCTCCTTCAAACAGTCCCCCCTCTATTACGTTACACATCTCACACACTTGTAATGGGGAGTTGGCGGTGAATCATTAGGAAGTGACAGCCGCCTCCCAAATCTAAGATGGCTGTGTGGGAGCCTCATGAGTGGTGATGTTTTCGGGTGCTAGTAAGACAGCGCTGGATCGAATGGACTGGCTGACCAGCTGCAGCAGTTATAGGGAGGCAGGTTCCCGCAAATCGCTGTACCTGTATGGCGGTTCACGGGAACACACCCACTCA
The DNA here is from genome assembly GCF_965119305.1 of Pelophylax lessonae. Lineage (NCBI taxonomy): Eukaryota > Metazoa > Chordata > Amphibia > Anura > Ranidae > Pelophylax > Pelophylax lessonae. Next base: position 241,509,126 of record NC_138769.1, read on the forward strand.
CCAGCGGGGAAGCTGATCCACGGGGGCCACCAGGCACCCGCGATCGATCCCCGTGAAGAGAGAATGGATGTTGTAAACACAGCAGACCGTTGTTCTCTTGGGAAATTAATACAGGGCTCCTATGATTCTCCTATTTAGGAACACAGGTCTCTGTGTTGATTTCACAAGCCCATCCCCCCACAGTTAGAAAACACCCCCTAGGCCACATTTAACCCTTTGATCGCCCCTGGGTTCATTCCTTCCCTGCCAGTATCAATATTACAATAACAGTGCATATTTTTAGCACTGATTACTGTAGTAATGTCACTGGTCCCCCCAAAAGTGTCAAAAACGTCAGTTAGGGGTCCGATTTGTTCGATCTGCTAAAAATTGCTGATCGCCGCCATTACTAGTGAAAAAAGAAAAAGAAAAATGACACAAATCTTTCCCCTAGTTTGTAGACACAATAACTTTTGCGCAAACCAATCAAAATACACTTATTGGGATTTTTTTTACCAAAAATATGTAGCAGAATACAAATTGATGAAAACGTTTGATTTTTATTTTTTTTTTATTGGGAATGTTTTATAGCAGAAAGTGAAAAATATTGTTTTTTTTTTTTCACAGAATTGTCGGTCTTTTTTTGTTTATAGCGCAAAAAATAAAAATCGCACAGAGGATCAAGTGCCACCAAAAGAAAGCTCTATTTGTGGGAAAAAAGGACATTCATTTTATTTGGGTACAGCGTCGCACAACTGCACAATTGTCCCTTAAAGTAATGCAGTGCTAAATGGCAGAAAATGGCCTGGTCATTAAGGGGGAAAATCCTTCTGTCCAGAAGTTGTTAAATGTGCATTTGTAGTTTCTAAATTTTATTTTTGTAAAGTGAAGATCCTCTTTAGGCATGTCTGATACTTGACTAAACAGCTCTGTTTCTAGGATACAATGGGACGTTTTTTCTATTCTTCCATTCTGTTCTTTGTAAGCTGTGCTGTCACTGCATGCTGTCATTGAAAAGGGTAAGTACAGAAATGTCATTTCTGAGAGTGTCTGCTGTTGGACAGGATATAAGCTGCTCCACTATTGTAAAGAAAGGTTGTAAACATGAAATTGTCTGTATTTAGTGTGAGTTATAATAAATATGTACTACAAACAAATGCAAAGTGCAGCATGAACTGGTCTCACCTAAAAGCAGCCTGTACGTGGGTACTATGGATTAGATTGGTTGTTCTTTTAAAATAGCTAAACATTTAGGGCCCATTCACACCTATGTGTGTGTTAACACACGTCTCTTAATGCTCATGTTCTCCTGCCAAAAGGCATAAAAAATACAGCTGTATTATTTTTACAAGGTAACGCACCATAACTTGCAATGCTTTCATAAAAAAACTACTTTACTGCAATGCAAAGGCATGAATTCAGCCTTAAAGTGATATGAGAGGCTTGTTTTTTTTTTTTAAATAACAAATTTGTCATACTTACCTGCTCTGTGCAGTGGTTTTGCACAGAGCAGCTCGGATTGTCCTCTTCTGGGGTTTCCCTGCCGGTGCTCCTGGCTTCCTCTCCTGCCGAGTGCCCCCACAGCAAGCAGCTTGCTCTGGGTGCACCCAAGCAGGTTTGCTTCCGAGCTGCTGATCTGCATGTCCATTCACACACATAGCTTGGCCCCACCCTCTCTCTCTCCTTATTGGCTCACTGGATGTGATTGACAACAGCAGAAGTCAATGGCTCCCGCTGCTGCGTCAACTAATGAGGAGGGAGAGTCTCTAGAGAGCTGAGGTTCTTGTGCACATTGATGGGGTTCAGGTAAGTATTGGGGCGCTGCTACACATTTAAGGTTTTTTACCTTCATGCATAGAATACATGAAGGTAAAAAACCTTGAGCCTTTAAAAAAACTTTAAAGTGGAAGTTCAGGCAAACCCTAACTAACGCTAAACCTGCTCTCTGCCACATTCTAAACCTAATCTATCTAACCCTGTCCTGTAAAGCAAACATCTCTGTACTTACCTATTCTGCAGCCAATCTGATCAGGTCCCAGCATCAGCTCTTAGCGGCGGCGGCTTCAGCATGGAGGCGGGTGCAGGAGAGGCAGCCGACAATGTAAGCCCCATAGTAACTCTGGGTGACGTCACTTCCCAGCTATTTCACAGCTGTTGTCAGTCCTCTCCTGCACACAGCTTCTGTCGCTGGAAACCAGACCAGATCAGCTGCAGAATAGGTAAGTACAGAGATATTTGCATTTTAGAGTTAGTGTGTTTCTGCCTGGACTTAGACTGTAAGTAAAAGTTTTCAAAACTGCTGTTATTCCTGTTGCTGATTGCTCAGCAATGGCAGCACAACTTTAAAAAGTGAAAGGAACTCCTGCAGTGGCTCAGCATGCTCTACAACATTAATCTTCTCTCAGACCTGACAGATTCACTTTAAGCCTTTAAACTCTAGTGAAAACCTTCTCTAGCTGTGAGCTATACTCATGATACAGAGATTCTCCTCACTTTCTGTCGTACTCACAGGGTGGCAGGCAGTAATGGGAAATTTCTTCTGGTAGCTTTGATTGAAGGCCTGAATAAAGTTGACCATACATGGACCTAAATTCATCCAGTTCAGCAGAGGTTAGCCGAATGTCGATCCAGGTATGGGTTAGCTGGTTTTACACAAGTTGATCTACTGATCATTTTCCCATTGGTATTGAATGTGTGGCTTGGGGAATCGTGTAATTTTTTATTTTTTTTGGTATAACCCGCTGGTTGAACAAAAAAAAAAGAATTATCCGATAGTTTTATAATGCCCAGTAGCTGCCACTGATTACAAGCCCTACTCTAATTGGCATCTGACTGGAGGAGAATGTTCACTTAAGACCACCAGCCCAACATACATTATTTGTACTGGCCCGAGGGGCAAATGCCCCCTAGCCCAGTGTACCCTGGTCATATGCTTGAAGTGATAGATTGATGGTGCTCTACTTTAGGATTATTGACAAAAATGTGCTATTGATATCCCAACAGGGTGTCTAGGTAATAAGTGGACTGCTTTCATAAACCAAGGAACTGGTACAGTAACCTTGGAATAGGTCTTACATTTTAAACATCACACCAAAGTGATAGTGTCCAAAATGATGTTTTATTCCAAATGTGTGATATAGTATACACTTTGGTGTGGCATCTTGATTTTCAGACTTAAATATCACTTCCCTGATCATATGAGAGAAATTTGTCCAGTTGGTTTATAGACAACAATGAAAATATATGTACAGTATAAGAAGTTTTTATGATTCCTCACACCCTGTCAAAAAATTAGGAAGAATTGGGCTTTAAGTCTCATTCTGATTTTAATCTTGATCATATTCGCATTCTTAAAGGTTGGTTTCACACATACACACAAACAGATCAAATTAACAATAATGGACTGTTAGACATTAACCATTTTTGCTCAGACTATATAATTGCTAAAATCCTAACAAGGTGTGGAATGCACAGGACACTTACTCTACACACATAGCCAAAGAACTCTATACCATAGCTTCTAAGTGATCCCTATTTATCTACATGCTTTGGGCTAAATGATGTAGGCACTGTTTGGGTGTTCTGACAGTCACGAGTGCTGGCTGCCCGAAAACAATAGCCCGAACTGCAGATTCCTCCATCCATGTTGTTAAGCACAGATGGGGAAAATAAGTAATTTTTCTTGTACAGTCCACAAGGTTGAACAAGAAAATTTTTAATGTGTATTACCAGCTTGACAAATTGCCAACTTATCATAAATTGACAACTGGCAAATTGCCAACACTACCATTCATTAATAATGTCTTTAAACCAGAAATATGAGCAATATTTCTTTAAAAAAAATACATTTGAAGGAGAACTAAAGGACCTATCAATGGAAAGGACTGAGGGATTTTAAAATGTTCAATAATCTTTGTTTTTCTGAGATAAAATATAGTACTATGAAAATCCAAAGTTCAACAGTACCATTAGCTGACTGCTTCCAGTGTCTATACATTATTTAAACTAAAGTAATCAGCGCAATGGACATCTATGAGGACCACTTATTCAGTTTATTGTGGAAGGCAAGGGTAATTATCACAATAAACCTACCTCTTGCAATCCTTTCTGATTATAAAACTAATTGGAGCCCCCCGTTAAATTTTAACATTTATGGTTGCTCATAGTTAAATGACAAATAATAATACTCAATAATAGTCTCTGAAGCCACAAAATCTAAGCCTATTATACTACATATACATTTTAACAACTCAAAAACTGAATCTCCATATGTAATTATGTGTAGATGAATATTAATCAACTACTGTGCCAAAAAAAAAACGACAAGCCACACTCTATTCTGGCTCCAATCACACATAACTGACAGTCTACCTCATCCCACACTTGCTCCCCCATGTCATCATTTCCTCCCAACTTTGTAGATCACAGAGCTCTGTTTTGGTAACCTTGTGAAATAGCAAGACCTCTAGTGTTGGTTTCGGGAACAAACATTAGAATGAAATCATGCAAGCGCTAAAGATACCAAAACAGTGTTCTTGGGCTTTAATTATTATGTTTTGTAGTCTGCATATATAATTATGCAAGGTGCAAGTCCCATGCCCGGGGCACTTGACAGAAGAGTGGGGCATGCACCTTCAGTGCCAGGGGTTAGAAATGCCTCAGCTCTCCATGCTGGAAAGTCTATGATAATTATATTGCTCAAACATTAACCCCTGTATAGTATGATTTCTGCAAGTAATACTCAAACCAAAATACTAATTCATATATAAATCTATGCCTGTTTGGCTTAGCTTTACAATTTTTAGAAAGACCTGAAGTATGAAAATTTCCTGCTACGCTCGCCTTCTTATATCTTATAATTAGGGATGAGCGAACTGGACAAAGTTCAGTTTGCAAGAGATTTGAGGAACCCAGCAATAAGTCTGCTATACCCAAATACAGAGCAAAACTCAATCGAAGTTTATAGAAACTAAACCTTGTTTTTTTTTTTCTGGCCTGTTTCACTGCCATTTTGCCAGCTTTTGTTACAATATTGCATGGATAGATGGGCAATGCCAAGGATGACATGTACCATGGCAAAAATTTAAATATTGAAGACTTGAAATGTGCTTAAAGAGCAACATTAAAAGTACACTTAAAAAAAACACAGCTTTGGGGATGCCCTAAATCTGTACATGAAATTGCAGCTGCAGTAGGATGTACTTTAGCATTGCTGTTTGCCAACAAACTAGGGGATCTGTCATTTATTATCTCTACCACCTCTAAATGACAGGTTCCTGCTGGCTTCTGTTTGTAAACAAATAGGTGGAGATTCTGGGTGATGTCACGGACCAAATATAGTTATGGCTATATTTGGCCAATGACGTCACCCAAGAACCTCACAGCTGTGTTTACATTCTAGCAGCACCAGGAATATGCCATGAGGTTAGGGTTGGATTTAAATTTCATGCTCCCTGTTCTTACCTGGACATCCAGGCTGCACGCCTGGATAAGTTTCTGTTTTGAATTGTATGTGGGTCAAAGCCATTTTGTTCTTAGGGGGCAGTAGGATTGTTTTGCAAACAATGTTTACTGTCCTTTCACAAAAATGGCATGGTGGTCCCCCTAACAATTCTCAAAAGATTCCTATCCAAGCATGAAGCCTGGATGGCCAGATACTGGGCCAGATACAGGGGGAGGGGAGCTTACCTGAACTATATAGACTACATGACCTCAACATTGGAAGGCAGCAGAGTCTTTCCTTTTTGCAAGGCATGGTATACCCATATTGGGCACCATCCCCACATTTTGTCTCCAAAAGGAATTTAAAGATCTGAAGAAGGAAAGTTTTGGAATCTCAAGGCCCCCTTTAAAACAAGGGGGTCCCTCTTTATCTGTTTCCCCATCATGAATGGGTACAAATGTTTGAAGGAGTAATTAAGAACAACCACAGGAGTACTTAAGAACAACACTGGAGGGCAGCAGAGTCTTTCCTCTTTGCAAGGCATGGTATACCCATATTGGGCACCATCCCCACATTTTGATTCCCAAAAGAGATGTAATGATCTGAAGAGGGAAAGTTTTGGAATCTCAAGGCCCCCTTTAAATCAGGGGGGCCCCTATATATCTGCCTCCCCAACATGAATGGGTACAAAAGTTTGAAGGATTAATTAAGAACAACCACAGCGCAAAAAAAGTCCTTTATAAAAAACAAAACAAAACAAAAAAAACAACAATCCAATATCAATGACTTTGTCCAGTGAGGTAGATTCATGTCAATCATGATGGGCAATGCCCTATGTTGTAGACACTCTGCCGCAACAACATACAGATGAAGATGCTGCCCTGCCATTACTTCCTTTGCAAAGACTGATCCCCAATGCTCTTGCAATGTAAACTCAGTAGCAGGGATCCCATGTGAAGTCATTGACCACGTATTGTCAAACCATATTTGGTCAGTGATGTCACATAGGATCCCTGATGCTGTTTATATTTCAGCGGTGCTTGGGGATCTGTCATGTAATTAAGCAGTGGTAGTACTTCATCTGCCTTATGAAAGACTTTCTGCTGATAATTATTCACAAACATTCAGCTGGAGGTTTGGGTGGGCAAATTGACGAACTCTGGCCAGTCTACTGCAGACAGGCTGGGTTTGGATCAAACTCACATTCAACCCGAACCTTAAGCTCATTCCTTATTATGATAAGTAAGTGACAAAGAAAATCCAGCAGCATTCACAGGCTTACATCCAAATAAACTGAGGGGAATGGCGCTTTAAAGGTTTTTCATCTTTACATACCTTCTGTGTACATGTTAGTACAAGGTAAATCATATTTTTATGAAAAGTATTCCTGATCTTTGTCACTAACATTTTCAGTTCATAATAAAATCCCAAGCAAATGTAAAGTATACTGTAGCTATGTCAAATCCTATGTCTTAGCATATAAATGAGTTTGTAGAACAAAGTCACGCAAGAGTGGTAATCTATTAAAAGAAAGTTGCCAAAGAGTCTGACTAACGCGTTTGGGTTATCAAAACTGGCAAATCCCCTGTGTGTTTGTGAAAACAGCATCAAAGTATTGAAATATTAATAGCATGATTAAACTACAAACTGTTTTATATGAATCATTTTCCTTTTTTTTCTTGTCAATCAATATTATAATTATGTGACAGATATAATTAGGCCTGAACCTGTCAACAAAAAATGTCTATATACAGGTATTTAGCTAATGAGTGCGTTCAACACATACTGGACATAATTCAAAGTTCGGAGGAGAGCTGTTTTACCAATAGCAACAAGAGTTGAAACATCTGCCTGCCTTCTCTTGTATAATCCATATACTGGAACCCAACACATATTTCCACACGTAGCTGATGTACATCTGCAAATGGTGCACCTGTCCCGTCCACTTTTCTTTATAGGGAGGTGCAAATTGTTGAAAAATCTCTATGTGAAATAACAAGCAACTTTATATTTGGTAATCATTTATTATTCCAGTTTTAAAACCTATGCATGACCCAATCCTTCCCCCGATCCTCTGGTCAGATCAGTTACATCATTGGATGTTTATTGGGCCATGCATGGTCAGCTAAGTAACTTGTAACCGCACAGTGTAGATAAACCAATTACAGCTAATTTTAGGCTTGTTACTTTAACTTCCTTGGGTAACAAATGCAGTGCTAATTTCCCTCATTTTATTTACTCAAGGAAAAACATTTTTGTTATATACGCATGTCATTGCGGTTTAATGTTTTCCAAATTTTTGCATTTCTTGACAACTATGTAAGATTAAAAAAAATACAGGAAACTCATTTAAAGAAAACTGTAATTCACACTTTTTTTGGCTCTGATAGAGGCATGAACAACTACACAAAGAATGTATGAGATCTGTGCCATTATAGCCACCAATAGTGCTGGATCTGCCAGGAGAAAAAGGAACTTGAGCACAGTGCCAATGACCACAATGGCACAGATTTCATTGAGCTTTTTGTGGGCAGTTTCAAACATATTAAACTTCACCAAAATATGTGAAGTTCAACTCCTCTTACTAGTGGTAAAGATGCTACTCTGCTCTTGCATGTCTATTTAATTCTATACACATTTGCGGGGGGGTCGAACAAGGTCCTGCTAAATGGTCAATAGTGATTCCAGTGATTTCCTTATCTAGAAGGAACGCTAAATTGGCAAATCAGAAATAAGGTATTCCTGTACTTGGGAGATAACCAGTTGGCACTTAAATTTGTGGATTAGTTTCATTTTCCTAGCAGGTTAGGCCAAATAAATGCTAACCAATAGCCATTGTAGTTTTTTTTCTGACATATCATGGTGTATCTCACAACATGCTTCGTGAAGCAAAGGCTAAGGAACCTCTAGCTTAAGCTAAAAGCTGATTTCCTATTAAGTGAGATAGCATACCATTTATGGCTATCTTTAGCAATAAAAGTTTGTAGATTTCAACAAATCTTGTTGGAACATGTTGGAAGACCTCTTCTAGTGTTGTTGTGTCGCAAGAAGGCACAGTAATTGCAATTTTCACTAGACTTGCTTTCAGGGGCCACATGCAACCCCAAGTTTTATATATATATATATATATATATATATATATATATACTACATTTTCCAAAAGGTGTCAAAGGGTAATGCACTAGATGTTTGCGCCTCCTTTCTTTTTTGCTTTTAGTATTTGGAGTTTCCCCATCTGAGGAGAGCAGCACGCCTACAATTCCCGATAGAGTGAGCGCTTGGGTTGTATAGCAACAAGTTTTAAAATGTTTAATTTGGCTCTAAGCCACTCAGTTAAGACAACTATTTGATGGCTGTATGTGCATTTGCCAAATCCACAGTTCGATGACACTATGGGGTTGATTTACTAAAACTGGAGGGTGCAAAAATGGTGCAGCTATGCATCAGCTTCTAGGTTTTATTGTCAAAGTTTAATTGAACAAGCTGAAGTTAGAAGCTGATTGGCTACCATGCATAGCTGCAACAGATTCTGAGTGCTCCAGTTTTAGTAAATCTTCCTCTTACGGTTGATGGTGTGACTAGACAAGTATGACTTTATCTTCTTGCCTGCACAATACAATATTGTCTGTACATGTAGTACAGGAATTGTTTAGGTAATGGCCATATATTTAGACATTTAACATGGTGGATTAAAAATCTTTTAACTATGTTGCTCATGCTGACAAACATCTCAAAATGTAAAGAAAAATGATCCATCTTACTCAATAAGTTAGTTCCAGGAGCCTGGGTGATGTCTAATGTAGTAACCCATAGGGACGAATCAGCTTTCAGTTTGGTTATAACAATGAAATGCAAGCCCTGTTTCGCTGCAATTCTATTATTAAATAGCCCATAGATATTGTAAATCAGTGCGTTAACCATTTGGGTCTGATGTCCTTTCCTGTTTACTGTATAGGTATGAAATTCTTGCTATATCTTAGTAACCTCTATTCTTTCTCTAATGATATTTCCTATAATAGTAATAATACTACATAGATGAAGTTTTTGCTGAAACTTACCAAAGCACACAATATTCAACAATAAAAACTTATATTTTCCTAGTAACAATTACCTAACCCAACCATTTGTTATATTAAAAGGTTTTCTGCACACCTTGGCATTCAAAATCGGTAACTGAGAATGCCAAAGTCATGTACAAGCTTTGGGAAGAAAAAAAAAGATCCCAGCCATAGAACATTTATTTACTAAGTATGGGAGGAACATTCTTATCTGATGTCAATTAATATATGTTATTATTAGCTGTGCATACACAATAGCAGCTAAACATTCATACTGTGGATTGTGCAGCACAGGGCAGACTAGGATTTGTATAAGCTCTTGGCTATGAGTCTCCGGCAGTATTCTGGTATTATATTTTACGACCTCTAATATTAAATATGTGGATTGTTCATCTAGAGTCTAATAAAGAGAAACAATACATTAGACTTTTTAAGTGGGTTTGTGTTATGTAAAATCTGACATATAAAGTTGTTCCTTTTAACATTTTGGAAAACATTTAAAGCATCATCCTAGCCCCTAAAAAGAGATGACATATTTTGACAAATGTGTATATTTCAATTTTAAGGGAAATTTGTTCTTTACTAACTTTTTTTGTCTTTTTTGCAGAAATGATTTAGGTAGGATCAGCAGGCTAAGCAAATGGCAGATGCAATTGTTACATACTAATTGACAACCAAATCACTTTATGGAACATGTGCCTGCCTATCATGTTTTATATTGTTTTACTTTATTGTAAACTCTATGGAGCTGGGTGCACATTTTTATTGTTTCATTTTTTTTTATGTGTTTTTTAGATATTGGACAGGTATATATTATAAAAGAGCTGCAGAAGATGCTGGCGCCATACAGAGGAGTCACCTTTACAGTTTATGATTTATCTTAAATTAAGAAATTTTTAATTAATCAACCAATGCAAAGAGCTTTAAAAGGAACATCATACATTTTCACCCAAAAACGAATGCACAATATATTTTTGTGCAGCTGACTAAAGTAGCTTTTCTCTGACCTATAGTTTCTTCTTCTGCTCTGATTTACAGCTGCCTACATCTGACTCGCTGTGACTCAAGTCATCTGAATGTTTTAGGCTACATGTTTACTTTTATTCTTACTGCTGACTTTTTAAATATTTTCGGATCTTCAGCAAGAAAAAAAATCACCAGCTTGACAACTGTTTTCTCAATAAGCATGACGGAAACAATAAAAAAAAAAAAAGAAGAAATCACAAGTTTGTGTTATGGACATAGAAATTAGGAAGATAGTCTTTTTCACTTAAGGTGGCCATACACTCCTTGATGATAGATTGATTTAATTTCTGATCAATCTCTTCTGATAGGAATAATCTATTTCTAGCTGATAATCCTCTCAGTTGGTAAACGTTGGGAAGTAGATTTCCATCGATAGGAAGAAACGATCATAAGTTATCGATTACATTGATAACTGACTTTTGTAATCTATCAATGTCATCGATAATCTGATAACCTGATCAATTAAAATATGTCTGAAATTCATAAATAAAGCATCTTAGTGCTGCTATTGATGCAACGTGATTGATCATTTTTTGCCCTGGCTGATCAATCGTTTGATCGAATCTGATTGGAAGGGAAGTTATGCCTTTTTGAACATTTGTCAATATTGATGGAATCACACAACTGATGTGTGATTCCATCAATATTGATGGAATCACACATCAGTTGGATAATAAAATTAAAGTGTGCATGGCCACCATTGCTCACACATTAACTTACAATCCTCATTGAAAAGCAACTCAAACTAAATAAACTGAGGATGTATTAAGGGTTTTTTTTTTCTATACTGCCAATGAACCTATATTCATTCATTTCAAACAGCCAATCACATGCAAGGAATGTAATAGATAAGACATTCCTCTCCACTTGATTGGATCTTTCAAGATGGCTAAACCAGAATAAACTACTTCTTTAGAAATTTACCTATAACATAAGAAAATTAAAAAAAAAAAAAAAAGAATAAAGTATATAAATACTTTAGTAATTAACCTTTAACATAAGAACATAAAAAAATATTGGGTATATATACATAAAACACACACACAACGGGATGATAAATAGATGAAAAATGAATTTTAGAAACAATTGTGCAATGCACAAATTAGACTGTTGTATTCTGCAAAGTTGAGGGTTAATGTCATTTTTATTAATTTTTAAGTAAAATCTCTATTCGTGCAAAAAAAAAAAAACATACTTATTTTGCAAGTTCACGTCTTACGCCATGACTGTGCCAGAAATGGCCATGCGAATCAGCTATGTTCAGAATGTAGCATGAATATTTTAATGTCTGGACTTAAGGAATTTGCTAAGCCCTGAGGGGGTCAACCTTATTGTCTAGCTTTTATCTTGCCCGCAGATCAGTGGGTTCAATATACAAATTGCAGTGTATCAGTTTAACTCCTTTACAGCATGTCTTGAATACCTTATTACAAGTCACACGTTGTCGAAGAATGCCAGTAGATCAACTTTAAAACAAACAGCTGCCTTACCAAATATCTACACCACATCATTGTTACAGCCAAAATATACTTGCAAAGCCTTTCACACCACACAATATCTCCCTGGCCACATTTCTGTGATCTCAGCGCAGTTATTTGCTAGAGTGGATGATAGAAAGCAGCATCCGACTCTCTGTAGTAATTGTACTTGGGGGTAGGACATCTGTGAAAATAAAACAATGTGATAATTTTCTAAAACTACAAAGGCTCGCTTGTCAATGTGCCGGATTGCTGAGTATAAGAGATTGATTGCAGGTACTGCATTTAAACTGTGGCAAATCTAAGGAGAAAGTTTATTCAGGGAAACTGAAGAAAAAAAAAAAAACTGTAATCTTTAAAATCTAATCCCTTCGAGGTATTTTAAAAAAAACAACGAAAGAGAAGGAATCTCTTTTTCTTGCGTGCCTTTTAACTGTTTAAATACATTGGTTAAATGACAGACGCAGAAAGGTATAAATACATTGGGTAAATGACAGACGCAGAAAGGTATAAATACATTGGGTAAATGACAGACGCAGGAAGGTAATAAGCAGATGACTTACCACCAGGAAGAGTCCACTCTTGGGGTCAGAATAAGTAGAATGAGAAGATATGCAATATACATCCGATAGTTCGTTTGGACATTTTCTGATGAAGTCACAGTTCTATGACAATGCTTCAAGTTGGAAGTTAAGGAAGATTTAGCGTGACTCCTATGGTTTTGTCCTGGGTGAGTTAAACCCATCATAGTTACTATGTCTCCCCCAACTTGCTTTGCAGAAAGGAGTCTAGGTCACTTAATAATCCAGAGTATCATGCAGGTAAGTGCTTTACTCCATGAAATGATTTCAAAAAGTTTGCTTTCTAAAAAAAAAATAATCCCCAAAATCTTTATACCTTTACATATTTTTCTTTAACATATCATTTTTTTTTTTCACTTTCCTTTTTTTTTGCAACTATGCATCAAAGAAATACAATATATAGGTAGATCTGGGAAATAGTGCTGCAAAGACAGTAGCAAAAAAAAAGTTCTAAATGATGCAAAAAAATTCTTAAAGTGAAGAGAACTTAGCTGGCTGACGCAGAAGGGAAACCCAGAGGTTGAGAAGGATGATGCTGAGGATATCTGCCTTGCGGAGCTTGGGATGAAGAGGAGAGAAAAGGATGGTCTGAGTTGCTTCTCTGTGTCTTGCTGGACAGGGTAAAGTTTGATGAATTCCTGAATTGACTTGAGAGGTAGCAGATCCCAAGCTTTGCTGAAACTCCCCCCTTAAAAAAAAAAAAAAAAAGTGCCTCTGCAATGGGTGAGGATAGGCTGAGCTACCTTTGCAAAGGGTTGCAGACGTATACTACCACCTGCTGCTGTGATACAGACACACAGATAGTAAGAGGAAGACACATGCATTCAGTTATAGTCAGTGCTCAGATTTTACGCTGCCACTGTCTACATGGTCTTAGTGCCTTCCTATTTGACATGAACATTGCTAAAAAGAAAAAAAAAAGAAAAAATCCTTCCCTTTACTAACAGCTAGATTACTGAAAGCTGCTTTAACTGCCTAAAAAAATCCAGCAAACTTTGATATGCTCAGAGTTTTCTTTCTGACAATTAGTGGGCGTTGACTACATTCTAAATCTATTTTTACATATAGTAGAGTTTAAAAGAAGGGACTACTTTAATATTGATTTGTAGTGCTGTTAACATGCAAATACATTATTGATCCAGCTTTTAAACGGTGCATGATCTGTTTATGACATCATTAATTCAGTATTAATGCCGCCCCCCACCCCAAAAAAATATTTCTGAACAGAGGGGAGGGGCCAGGAGCTACGGCGGGGTACCCACAGCTGCTCTGTGCAATTCCATTGCACAGAGCAGGTAACTATAGACATGTTTCTTATTTATTTATTTTTTATTTACCTTTAAAATCACTTTAAAGTAAATAATATCTTTGCTTCAAAAAAAAAAAAATATATATATGCATCCGCTACTTAACCACTTCAGCTTTGGAAGGTTTTACCTCCCGCCCTGACCAGGCCATTTCTTGTGATACGGCACTGCGTTGCTTTAACCATTTCTGGACCGGAAGATTTCCCCCCTTAATGACCGGGCAATTTTTTGCGATTTGGCCCTGTGTTACTTTAACTGATAAGTGTGTGGTCATGCGAAGCTGTACCCAAATAAAAGTGATGTCCTTTTTTCCCCACAAATAGAGCTTTCTTTTGGTGGCATTTGATCACCTGTACGATTTTAATTTTTTTTCGCTATAAACAAAAATTGTGACAATTCTGAATATATATATATATATATATATATATATATATATATATATATATATATATATATTTCACATTCTGCTATAAAACATTCCCCAAAAAAAAAAAAAAAAAGAAAATCAAATTTTTTTCCCATTTTAGGCCAATTTGTATTCTGCTACAGATTTTTGGTAAGCAAAGATAGCAATAAGCGTTTTTTGATTGGTTTGCACAAAAGTTATCACGTCTACTAACTACGGGAGAGATTTATGTCATTTTTTATTGTTTTTTTTTTTTTTACTAGTAATGGCGGCGATCTGCAAATTGACTGACTGACATTTGTTTGACACTTTTGGGGGGACCAGTAACATTACTACAGTAATCAGTGCTAAAAGTATGCACTGTTACTGTAATAATGACACTGGCAGGCATTGTGGGTGATCAAGGGGTTAAATGTGAGCCTAGGGGAGTGATTCTAACTGTGGGGGGGGGGGGGGGGGGGGGGGGCTTGTGAAATGATCATAGAGACCTGTAATCCTATATAGAAGGATCACAGGGGCTCTATGATCATTTCGGGGAGAAGAACTATCGGCTGTGTTTACAACAGCTGACCATTCTTCTCTCTTAGCAGGGAACGATTGCGGGTGTCAGGCGGCAATTTGAGCCATCTTCCGCTTGTATCGGGGTCCCCGCTGCCGAGTGGGGGAGGGAGCGCGCCGGGGGCGGGAGCACACTGGCGGCAGCGCACGCTCACCCCCTAGCTGCAGGCGACGCAGGTCTACTTCGTTTTGCGCAGGAGGGCCGCCCCGCTGTAGTAAAACTGCGGCGGAGTGGTCCGGAAATGGTTAATTCAGTATTATTGCCACCCCCCCACAAAAATATAAAAATATAGAAAAATATATATATATTTCAGTTGACCGATCATCAGCTTTCCATGGGGGCACTGAACAGAGGGGAGGGGCTAGGAACGCCAATGGGGGACCCAAAAGATAGAGGTTTGGGGTTGCTCTGTGCTATTCCAGGTAAGTATAGACATGTTTCTTATATATATATATATTTTTTTTTTTATTTACCTTTAAAATCCCTTTAAAGTGACATTAAACAATATACCTTTGCTTAAAAAAAAATCTATATGCATCCAGTACTTAACCACGGCTTCAGAAGGTTCTACTCCCTTCATGACCAGGCCATTTTTTGTGATACGGCACTGCGTTCCTTTACTGACAATTGTGCAGGCACGGGACTCTTTACCCAAATAAAATTGTTGTCCTTTTTTCCTCCACAAATAGAGCTTTCTTTTGGTGGTATTTGATCAACTCTGCGGTTTTAATTATTTGCCCTATAATCAAAAAAATGACTGACAATTTTGAAAAGAAAAACAATATTTTTTACTTTCTGCTAGTTCTACTCCTGAAGAGAGAGCAGGATAAGCCCAAGGGTCTAGAAGACATGAAGCTGTGTCCATCAGTGAACAAAAGAGAAACAATATTTTTTACTTTCTGCTATAAAACGCATCCAATAAATGTAAATGTAAAAAAAATGAATTTCTTTCTCAATTAAGGCCGATATGTATTCTTCTACATGTTTTTAGTCAAATAAAATCCCAGTTAGCGTATATTGATTGGTTTGCACAAAAGTTATTACGTCTACAATCTATGGGATAGATTTATGGAATTTTTATTGATTTATTTATTTTTTTTACTAGTAATGGTGGTGATCAGCGATTTTTAGCAAGGACTGCAACATTGTAGCAGACAAGTCTGATCTAAGTGACACTTTTTGGGGACCAGTGACAGTGCTAAAAAATGCACTGTCACTGTATAAATAACAGTGGCAGGGAAGGGGTTAACATCAGGGGTGATCAAAGGGTTAAGTGTGCTCCTAGGGAATGCTTTCTAACTGTGTGGGGAATGCTGTGACTGGAGGAAAACAGAGATCTGTTTCTGCTTAGCAGAAACACAAAATCTCCATTTTCCTCTCTCACAGAAAGGCGATCTGCTTCTCCTCTGAATGATCTGTGGGTCCTGGTGGCCATTCCGGTCACTGAACCCGCTGATTGACTCCCGCTGTGCCCAATCACAGCAGAAGCGGGTCGCCGGCGGCACGTGTGAGCGTCCCAGACCTCATGCACAAAATCACGTACATGTACGTAGTTTTGCGCAGTCGGGCCTCCCTGCTGTAGTATATATGCAGTAGGCGGCCAGAAGCGGTTAATGGCCCTGTAATCTATTTTTCTTGAAATAATTTCTTTGCTTGTCTGCCTGCTTGTAATGTTCTCTGTGAGTTCCAGAAGTTCTCCTTTCCCCCATACTTTTATTTGTTTGGAACAAGCAGTACATGTTAGTTGTGGTCATGTGCACTACTCTATGCACACCACAAATCACGTAGTCCCTAGTTCATCTTGGGGTGTGAGCAAGAGAGGATGGCTACATTCCTACATCCAGTGGGACCATGAAGAATGAACTTAGCTACCTCTAACACATGGGTGAACAACCTGTGGCCCTCCAGCTGTTGCGAAACTATGATTCCCATGAGGCATTGCAAGGCAGACAGTTACTACCATAAACCCCAAAGGCAGAGACACAATGGGACTTGTAGTTCCTCAACAGCTAGAGAACCGCAGGTTGAGCATCCATGCTCTAACAGGAAGTCGCATGACAGCAGCAAAAAAAGAAAGAAATACGGAGATTTGAAGGAGGCTGAAAGCGATAGAAGTTGACTTTTTGAGTTAAGAATATACAGTTTATTTAAATAGACTTTTTCTAAAACCAGAGTTTAGTATCACTCTAAATGTGGTGGCTGCATTCCTTTTAATGTTTATGTTTTTTTTATTCTCTTTTCACTTGGTGATCCAGCCAATAACACACTTCGGGGTTGATTTAATAAAAATGGAGAGTGCAAAATCTGGTGCAGCTGTGCAGGGCAGCCAATCAGCTTCCAATTTCAGGTTGTTCAAATTAAGCTTTGACAAAATAATCTGGAAGCTGATTGGTTACTATGCAGAGCTGTGCCAGATTGTGCACTCTCCAGTTTTATTAAGCACTTGCCAACCGCCGCACGACTATTTACTGCGGCGGTCAGCCCCGTACAGGCAAAGTGCCGTAGTACTACGCCGCTAGCCTGAGAGCCTCTAGGGAGCGAGTGCATGCCGCTGGAGGCGCGCTTCCGCTCCCGCTCGTTCCCTAACAAGTCCGCGTGTGTGACCGGTGGACCCGATGTCTGCCGGTCACTCGCGATCTCCCCGTGGAGAGGGAGAAAGGTAGGAGGCTGATGTAAACAAAGCCGCCTGTCATTCTCCCTGCTCTGACTGCAGAGATCATACGATCCTGCTATGTAGGATCGTATGGCTCTGTGGTTACATCACTAGCCACACCCCTTTACAGTTAGACGCACACCCCTAGGGACACACTTAACCCCTGCATCACCAATAAAGTTAACCCCTTCCCTGCCAGTGTCATTTTTACAGTAACAGTGCATATGTATAGCACTGATTACTGTAGTAATGTCACTGGTACCCCCAAAAGTGTCAAAAATGTCAGTCAAGGGTCCGATCTGTCCGCCGCAATGTCGCAGTCTCACAAAAAAAATCGCAGGTCGCCACCATTACTCGTTAAAAAAAAAAGCACCAAAAATGACAAAAATCTTTCCCTTAGTTAGTAAACGCAATAACTTTTGCACAAACCAATCAAAATACGCTTATTGCAATTTTTACCAAACATATGTAGCAGAAAACAAATTGGCCTAAAATAAAAAATTTAGATTTTTACTTTTTTTTTTTTTTTGGAATTTCATATAAAAAAAATTTGAAAAATATTGTTATTTTTTCAAAATTGTCACTCTTTTTTTTGTTTATAGCGCAAAAAGTAAAAATCGCACAGGTGATCAAATACCACCAAAAGAAAGCTCTGTTTGTGGGAAAAAAAGGACGTCAATTTAATTTGGGTACAGCATTGCACGACCGCGCAATTGTCCGTTAAAGCCACACAGTGCCGAATCACAAAATAGGGCCTGGTCTTTGGGCAGCCAAATCCTCCGGGGCTTAAGTGGTTAAATCAACTGCTTCTTGTCTTAGGGTGGATGGAGGAGCAATGGAGACACCCTCGAACAGCAGCTTTGTTCATTTCTGGAAAGGGTATTGTTAAATACACTAGAAGATTTAGACGGATTTGACTAACATATTAAAGGCAAACTTCAGCTAACCCTTTATAAACAGTTACAGCAACATTTTTTTCCCTTGGAGATAAAGGCTTTACACACTGCTCCAAAAAATGAAAGGAACACTTTGAGAACACATCAGATCTCAATAGGGAAAAATATCATCCTGGATATCTATACTGATATAGATTGGGTAATGAGTTAGGAATGAAAGGATGCCTCATCGTTTGATGGAAATGAAAATGATCAACCTACAGTGGGCTGAGTTCAAAGACACCCCGAGAATCAAAATGAAAAAATTATGCAGCAAGCTAGTCTATTTTGCTGAAATTTTATTGCAGCAACTCAAAATGGTCCTCAGTAGTTTGTATGGCCCCCATGCTTGTATGCATGCCTGGCAACATTGCGGCATGCTCCTAATGAGACGACGGATGGTGTCTTGGGGTATTTCCTCCCAGATCTGTACCAGGGCATCATTGAGCTCCTGAACAGACCGAGGTGCGATTTGGTGGCATTGGATGGACTAAAACATAATGTCCCAGGGGTGTTCTATTGGATTTAGGTCAGGTGAGCATGGGGGCCATTAATGGTATTAATTCCTTCATCTTCCAGGAACTGGCTGCATTCTCACGCCACATGAAGCCAGGCATTGTCGTGCATGAGGAGGAACCAAGAACCCCCTGCACCAGTGTAGGGTCTGACATTGGGTTCAAGGATTTCATCCTGATACCTAATGGCTGTAAGGGTGGCATTGTCTAGCCTGTAGAGGCCTGTGCATCTCGCCATGGATATGCCTCTCCAGACCATCACTGACCCACCACCAAACCGGTTATGCTAAACAATGTTACAGGCAGCATAATGTTCTCCACGGCTTCTGCAGACCCTTTCATGTCTATCACATGCTCAGGGTGAACCTGCGCTCATCTGTGAAAAGCACAGGGCGCCAGTGGTACACCTGCCAATTCTGGTGTTCAGAGTCAAATGCCATTCGAGCTCCATAGTGCTGGGCAGTGAGTACAGGGCCCACTAGAGGGCATCGGTGCCCTCAGGCCACCCTCATGAAGTCTGTTTCTGATTGTTTGGTCAGAGACATTTACACCAGTGACTTGCTAGAGGTAATTTTGTAGGGCTCTGGCAGTGCTCATCCTGTTCCTCCTTGCATGAAGGAGCAGATACCGGTCCTGCTGATGGATTAAGGACCCTCTACAGTCCTGTTCAGCTCTCTTAGAGTAACTGCCTGTCTCCTGGAATCTTCTTCATGCTCTTGAGAGTGTGCTGGGAGACACAGCAAACCTTCTGGCAATGGCACATATTGATGCGCCATCCTAGAGGAGTTGGACTGCCTGTGCAACCTCTATAGGGTCCAGGTATCACCCCGTGCTACCAGTAGTGACACTGACCCTAACCAAATGCAAAACTAGTAAAAAACAGTCGGAAAAGATGAGTAGGGAAAAAAATGTCATTGGCCTACACCTGTAAAACCATTCTTGTTTTGGGGGTCATCTCATTGTTGCCCATCTAATGCACCTGTTTTGCATTTCATCAACACCAAAGCAGTTGAAACTGATTAACAAGCCCCTGTGCTACTTAACTGACCATATCAATATCTCAGGAGTTTATTTGACTTGATGCTATACTTTGTTTAACCTCTTGCCGACAGCCGCACGACTATTTACGTCGGCGGTCAGCCCCTCACAGGCAGAGCGACGTAGGACGTACCACAAAAAAAATCACAGATCGCCGCCATTACGCGTTAAAAAAAAAAACAACAAAAATCTTTCCCTTTAGTAAACGCGATAACTTTTGTGCAAACCAATCAAAATACGCTTTTTGCGATACATACATACCAAACATATGTAGCATAAAACAAATTGGCCAAAAATGTTAAAAAATTTTGATTTTTACTTTTTTTTGGGGGGAATTTCATATAAAAAAATGTGAAAAATATTGTTATTACATCATCAGTCATGCTCTGACGAAACTGGTTGGGGACTGGCCTCGTTTGCCCTGTAACATCCTTGCAGCGTCCTCCTTCCTTTGCTGGGAGACTAGGATTACATCTGGCTATAGCTATCACACATTCTACTTGCAAGATCCCCTCAGGATATTTACCTTGATGCCTGGCTTATATACCTTAAATGTGAGTGTTTTATTGGCTTTTTCCATTAAATATTACCTGTGTTAAGCTATACTGCACCATGAGGAGTTTTTTCTTCTTACATGTGCCGATGGTGATATTAATATGTCCATGAGAGGATTGGCTTTATACACCTAGAGGCATTTCCTGTGGAGGTGATATTTGGTCTGACCTAGTGTGAAAAGAGATGACTTCCTGTCAATGTGTACTGAGATCCCTGTAATGGGGATCACACATTTCTGGTAAGAGGCCACTGTTACTGGTGTTTGGTGGAGGCTATCCATTCTGATCTTCTCACCCGCATCTTGGACCTCCTATTGGACTCCTTTCTTCTATGGACTCTCTATAATTATGTAATATCATCAGTAGTAACATTGATTGATTTTTATGATCACTGTATCAAGCGCTGCATACTTTGTTTTAATTCTGTCTGAGGTTGGGGTACAACAACTTCTTTATGCTGGCAGCTGTTATCGTGGTCTGATTTTGTTCGTCTGATTAAGCGCAGTATATTCTGTTTTTTACAGTACCTAAAAATCTCAATAGATGATGCCTTACAGGTTATCACTTTAGAGCTACACAGAAAATTTTTTCCCTCGTTCAAAGGATCACAGTAATACCTCACATGTGTGATGCGATCACCGTGTACATATGCGTGTGGGACGTACGTGCCCATTCGCATTTGCGCGTTAGCACAGGGGAGCTCTAATTTTTTAGTTTATTTTATTATTTATTTTATTGAAACATGTTTACACTGTATCTTTTTTTATTTTCTTTCATTTTTATTTTCTTAAATATTATAAAAATATCCCTTGTGATAGTAAGGGACATGACAGGTCTCTTTTATGGAGCAGTCTGGAGCAGTGTTGTATAAAGTACTCAAAACCCATACTTGAGTAAAAGTACAAGTGCTTGATCAAAAAGTGACTTGAGTAGAAGTACTAAAGTATTTACCATTTTTTGTACTTAAGTATTGCAAGTAGTTTTTTAAAAAAATTTGCTACTCAAGTACTGAAAGTAAAAGTACAAGTAGTTTTGAAAAAAAAAATGCTACTCAAGTACTGAAAGTAGAAGTACAAGTACTGTGTTATGTAGTTATTAAAGAAAGAAGTCAAAAGTTTGAACATCATATTGTTTTTTATTATTTCAAATGCAGCTTTTATTTATACATACAGTAGCTTTTATTTTCTTATGCACTGATAATACACATGTTTTGAGCTTCATGAAACCTGTCATCTACTGTTCTGGCAGTAGTAATTTTTATAATAGTAACGAGTAACTATGCAGCACAAAAAAAAAAATATCGGAGTAGAAGTATTGAAATCATCGAAAAAATGTAGTGAAGTAAAAGTGGAAGTAGGAGAAAAAAAATTCTACTCTAGGAAAGTACAGATACCGCCTTTCGGTACTTAAGTACAGTAGTGAGTTAGTTCTACTTAGTTACTATACATCTCTGGTCTGGAGTCTATTAGACTGCAGATCTCTCCTCTGCCCTCCAGAGCATCTGAGCAAACCAAGATCAGTTTGATGAGATGCTTTCACAAGCTGATAATGGCTTGTTTACATGAGACCGAAATCGGGAGTGACAAAACCCTTGTCACTTTCAGTTTCTAACATTAAACAATGGGAGGAACAACATCAGCTTTTCTCACTGTGTTCTAGGATGCGGATGCCGATGATCGTATCCTTACTGGGCAGGTAATTTTTCTGCACTGTCGAGCAGGACTGGTGGGCACTGATGAGGCTGCGCTGATAGGCAGCACTGATGGGCACTAATAGGCAGCACTGAAGGGCACTGATGGGCACTAATAGGTGGCACTGATAGGCTGCACTGATAGGCAAAACTAATTTGCAGCATCAATTGGCATCACTGATGGGCACTGTTTGGCACTGATAGGCAGCACTGGTGGGCACTGTTGTGGCTGCACTGATTATCAGTGCCCTGATTATTAGTGTAGCTGTCCCCTTTCACACTAGCTGGTTACTGGCTTTCTCCTCTCCTCACGCTGTTACAGCATGAGGAAAGGAATGTCAATAAACGGCAAGTGTGTTTACATCATTATCAGCTGTAATTGGACACAGCTGATCAGGTTTTAAAAAAATCCACTGTGATTGGCTCTTTACCCCGATCCTCCGGACCCAGCGATCACAGAGCTCGCCACCCGTGATCAGGGAAGGATGTCATAAAATGCCCTCCCATAACTGGCTTACCACGCTGTAGCCATCATTTTGCTCTAGTGCAGTCGGCAAGTGGTTAAATAATACATAAACTACTTATTTATTCTTGTGCAGGTAACCCCATGCGGTAAAGATTAGGGGAGAAATGGAGACCATGGGCCATGTGGCACAGGAGTGGATGATGGACTGTCAAGAGAATAGGGTCATGGATCAGCAAGCATACCCACTGCTAAAAAGGTATGTAGCTGTGCCCCCGATTATGACAAAGGGTGCACCCGAAGGTCATAGATCAGAGAAGCAGTCATCTCACAACTACTTACAGGATCACATATGTTGTTGTGATCTGTTGGAGGATCTGTTGTTGGGGTTTCCAAGGGGGAAACTTGCAGGAATTTAATTAAGACTATACATACAACTGAACTATCATTTTTGGATTGACTGTTCCTTTCATTCAAAATTAAATTTTCTAAGTGAATTTTTTTTTTGCCATTACACTGCATGTATATTTTTATTTTTTATTACAGTGGGGCTCATTTATACAAGAGAGGAAATTATCTTAATGAGTTGCTATAAGAAATTACTCCATTTTCTATGCCAGCAAATGGAACATTGGGATCAGTTTGCTAAAGTAGTGGAGGCTGTTCACCTGCTAGTGAATGTTAGTTAATACGGTGAAGCTCTGTTCACTATGAATATCCAAACTAATGCAAGATAGAATTAAAAAAAAAAAACAACCGGATTAGCATGTTATAGGGACTAAACCAACCCAAGGCAGCTTAAAGTAATTGCAACCGCAGCATAAAAATACAGAAGGCCAACGGTGTAAAAAGCCAAAAAAGTTTTATTGGCTCTTTAGTAATATCACAATAAAACAATGAACATGTTTTGGGGGCTCACAGCGCACAATCATGCCATTAGATTCCAGTTGCCATTCCTAAAGTTCAGATAATAATACAACATTAAAAGCATGATTGGTTGCTATGGCCAAAAGTTGAATGTTTCTTCTGCTCCGGTAATTTAGAATATTTAAATAGCAGTAAGTCTGGCCATACACAAATAGATTTTTTTCATTCAGCCTGCATATTCACAGATGGACAAATCTCCCTCTGTGGCTATTTTATTTTAAAAGCCAGAGCCGGCAGCTGTCAGAACACCCAAACAGTGACTGCATCTAAACTTACTTGGCCAACAATTTTCTATCTTGATCCTGAGATTTTTCAAATGTCGGGGGGGGGGGAGTGCCTACGGGACCACACACCAAGCAAATTTCAGCCAGTTCATTAGTATATGTACATCCTACCTCTTACTGCTTTGAGAGATGGTGCTTGAAAAACAGTTATGTTTTATTTTTGCTGCTCTGCACAGTATTTTGTTTATTATCATCATGCATGTGTGTTCACTTACATTGGGTGAGTGATCATTTTCTTTACGAGCAGATTTGAAGTTTTCACAAAATAAACATAACTGTGGTTTCGCTGGAAGTAATTTATAAATTTCTATTTGACTTGTAAATTGCTGTTAATTTTGGCTGATAGTGAGATTCACTGGTTTTCTGGGATACTTATAAGGAAATGTCTTCAGCACACATGTCTCATATTCGTTGAACTATGGAAGATGCTAAAAGGGAAAATATTAATGTACACTGACATACCCTGCATAGAAACCACAGTGGTGAAGTCCTATAAATCTCCATTATATCCAGGGCTATTTTTTTCAGAGAATAGGTGCAGGAACTCCCCCCTTTTGACTCATCCCTAATCTCTGCTCCCTACCCATGTCTGAACACTGCTCCATGGTTCCACCCCCTACCCACCTGCCTGTACCACCCCTTTTAGTGAATACAAAACTAAGTATTATTTTGTGCTACTAAGTAATTTTTATGGAATTTTACAGACTCCATCCCAGCAACAATAGACCCCCCTCGCAACAAGTTACCACCCAAGCAACAATAGACCCCCAGAAGTAAAAAACAGATCTCCCAGCAGCAAGCATCAATAGACTAACCAGTAGCCAACAGCAATTGACCTCAATGGTAGATCCCTCCCAGCAACACTTGACCCCCCCAGCAACATGATACCCCCCGCCAGCAGTAATAGACCTACCCAGAAACAATAGACCACACAAAAATAGATCCCCACCAGCAACAATATATCTCCCAGAAGGCAGCATAAATAGACCCCCCAGCACTCCATGCCATAAAATACATTCAGTGCTGAAGGTAACAAAACTGAGTTCCCCCGCATTCCTGCTGGAAAAAAGCCCTGATTGTATTAATATATTAATAAAAGAGGGCAAAGAATTATCTCGGGGAAAGTTTTGTGCTTTTACTTATCTCTAAAATAGCATGCCTTTGCAACAAATGATGTGTTTGTCATTCAATTAAATATTCTAGGGGTACTTCCTCTGAAGTGCCATTGGCGCTGTCTGAGAGAGAGATCTGTCCACATATTTTTCAAGTAATTGATTTGATGTATGTCTCCGTTTGGCTTCGTTACATTTTGGGTGCAGTTATCATTCTCTCTCCTAGCCATTTAAAGGGCCTTAGTGGATGTCTTCTGGGGATCCTATGTCAATCCACAGATGTATGATTGTGGTACTTCCCTAATGAAGAACCGTTCGCCGAACACCCAAATTTGCAGGGTGTTTGCCGGGTGTTCACTTGTTTTGCCGGGTGTTGCATTCTGTGCCCTGATTGGGCAAAGCTTTGCCCAATCAGGGTGCAGTGTAAGTTGGTTGTTAAGGAGTGGGGCCGAGAACAACCAATGAGTCATCAGCTGTCAATGGGTTTCCCCGCTTCGGGTCTGGTATGTATTTGGAGGGTAACCCCACGCCAAAAAAAAAAAAAAAAAGTGGAGTAGGGTCCCCCCAAAACCCATACGAGACCCTTATCCGGGCATGCAGCCTGAGAAGTCAGGAAAGGGGGGGTCGAGCTAGCACCCATCCCCCTCCTGAAATATACCAGTCCACATGCCCTCAATATGGTGGGGTGGGTGCTTTGGGACAGGGGACGTCACGTAGTGGCGCATGTTGGGCATGTGATGTCAGAAGGGGGTGGTGCCACTGGGTGATGTGGCCAGGTGGCCCCCTCTCATACCTATATAAGAAATGTCAAAGCACAGAGGAGGCATTCAGCGGGAGGCCTCCCAAAAGGCGAGAATGTTTTTTATTTTTCGGATCTGACGGGCGGCGTGATTGAGGATAGATTTACATCGAGGGACACTATTTTTTAATTTTTTAATAAAGGATTAGACAAAAACTGTCTCTTGTGTTTATTACTTTTTGACACTTTTTGGGTGAATGGGTAGGGGGACTATGTATCCGATACCCATAGACTTTAGGGGGGGTGGGATCTGGGGACCCCCTTGTTAAATTCTGATAAGCCCCATGCCCGCAGGCCCTGACATCCATAGTTTAGGGTTGTCAGGGAGAGACCCTTATCCCCATCAATATGGGGACAAGGTGCTTTGGGGTGGGGGGGGCAGAGCTCGCTCTCTTGTCCACCCCCCCTTCCCTGACCTGCAGGGCTGCATGCCCATATAAGGGCCTGTATGGATTTTGGGGGGGACCCTACGCCGTTTTTATTTAAAATTTTGGCATGGAGTTCCCCTCCAAATCTATACCAGACCTAAAGAGTCTGGTATGGACTTGGGCGGGGCCACTCCGTTTTTTCTTTATTTTTTCAATAGCCTAGTGGGAATCAACACAGGAGAAATACACACTTTTTGCTGCATTCTTTTTGTGTTCAATCTAAATTCATTGCAAACAATTTTTAACATATAAAATAGTAATACAAAATTGGTACTCACGTACCAGCAAAGATGGCAAAAACAAACAAAAAAAAAAAAAACAATTAAAAAAAAACTATGGTAAGCTACCAAGTGTAAACGTGCATATGATAAATAAACACCCTACAGGGGACATAGCACGTATATAGTAGAGACCAGGCTAGTAAAAATAATGGGCCGGTACAGGAAAATAGCTATACATAAAAGTAGATAGTATACGAAAAAGCACCAAATATTAGGCTTGAGAGGGAAGTGGGAACCCACAACCTCCTAAAACAGGTAAAAGTTATGATCCATAATACATATGTCTTACACATTAAACAACAACTCCAGGGATGGTGTGGGTTGCGGGACAAAAAAAAATTGATTGGTAGTGGTAATGAAAAAAAAAAGTAAAAAGGAGGGGATAAGCGTATATTGATTGGTTTGCGCAAAAGTTATAACACCTACAACTAGGGGATATTTTTATTTATTTATTTATTCATTTTTTTTACTAGTAATGGCAGCGATTAGCGACTTATAGCAGGGCTGCAATATTGCGGCAGACATTTTGACACTGACAGGTACTTTTGAAACTTTTTGGGGACCAGTGACACTAACACAGTGATCAGTGCTAAAAAATATACAATGTCACTGTATTAATACCACTGGCTGGGAAGGGGTTAACATCAGGGGCGATAAAAGGGTCAACTGTATGCCTAGCCAGTGTTTCTGTGTACTGTTGGAGGTGCTTTTACTAGGGAAAGGCATGGATCCATGTCCCTGCTTTGCAGAGGCACAGGATCCATGCCTTCCCTCCTGACAAAATGGTGAC
The DNA here is from genome assembly GCF_965119305.1 of Pelophylax lessonae. Classification (NCBI taxonomy): domain Eukaryota; kingdom Metazoa; phylum Chordata; class Amphibia; order Anura; family Ranidae; genus Pelophylax; species Pelophylax lessonae. The sequence continues at coordinate 241,536,432 of NC_138769.1, forward strand.
CTATCTTATTTACTTAGGCAGATCGCCGTTCTACCTCTGTCCTGACAATCAACGGGTGCCGGCGGACATTGAGTCTGCGGGAACCCGCCGATCACCTCCCGCTCTGTATAATCACAGCACAAGCGAACTGCCGGCGGTGGGCAATCGTGGCTGCTTCTCGGCAGAGCCAGATCACGTATATACGGGATCTGTCGCAGACGGTGCTGTCCAGTAGCAGTAAAACTGTCATAGGGCAGACCTTAAAGTGGAGTTCCGCCCTCCCCTCCACCCCTTTCAAAAATTAAAAGTCAGCAGCTACACATACTGTGCATTCCTATTGGCTCGGTGGCGGGGGATGGAGGAGGGGGCCAAACTTCCGAGGGACAGCGCCGCCATATCCCGGAAGTGGTGAAGGGTACCTGTCAAAAACAGGTACCCGTTCCCCCATCCTCCCTGAAAGGTGCCAAATGTGGCACCAGAGGGGGGGAGGAAGGAAAAGAGCTTAAGTTCCACTCTTGGATGGAACTCCGCTTTAAGTGGTTTGTGCACTTAGCAAGACAGCTGGAATTTAATGGGTTAGAATGGATCAAAGACTCTAATTTATTTGGTTCATTTTTACACATGAAGAGCACTTTTTTGTAGCATTATACTGTTTAGAAGGATACCATTCAGGATCATGGCTTTTTTTTCATTGTTTTTGTACTAATTGTAATTTACACAAACTGAAAACAATGGCTTCTTTCAATAATGTGCCGAAGATTCTTCAAGCTAATAGTTAGATATCTTTATTTTATTTCAGTGACAGACAAAAATAGGATTAGGCCTATTAATCAGCCTAGCTCCTGCTTCTCTCATCTTCTCAGCTCTCTTAAAAAAAAAAAAAAAAAAGATGCCTTAGTAAATCCACCTCTATGTCTCTTGGCATGCTGAATTATGATGACCTGTTTTCTCCAGACAGTTATACACGGGGGGAATACATGTCAGTATGTCTGGAACTTGGGGCTTTCCCCAGACCTGTAAGTAGTAGTGTTCAAATCATTCAGAAAAGTGCCAAAGAATTATAGAATAGCATTGTGATTGCCAAAGTATGAGTAACATGGATTTTAGTAATATCACCTTCCAGTGGGCTTTTATTATGCAAATTATTTTACAGTAGTTTATTTGTAACAATGTCAGAAAATATTATCTATCTATCTATCTACACTATATTGCCAAAAGCAGGGCATTTTTCTTTTCTTAGAAAATCGGTGCAGGAACTCAATCACGACCCGAAAACCAACCTTCCCCCCAGACACACACTCTCAAAACTGCATCAAATTGTGGATGTGGGGAAATCTCATTAACTGTGCAAGGGTCTTGAAGAGGCTTTAAATACCATTACGTACAGAGTGCAGAGTTCAGGGGTGCGCTGCGTACACAGTGCAGAGTTCAGGGGTGCGCTGCGTACACAGTGCAGAGTTCAGGGGTGCGCTGCATACTGTCAGGGAGCTGGTAGCAAGCCTGACGTGCAGAGGGTGGCCTCACAGGATCCAGAGGAAGGAACACAGACAAGTTTCCTTGGCAGAAGACACAGGCTAGCCTGAGGTGCGGAATCTAAGTGCCAACCAGTTTTCACCAGAGCCTTTGATGGTGAGGATGTATTTTGCTGCGTGTATGACACCAGGTCATGGTCCTCAGTGCCGCCCCACCAGGAGGTGAGCAAGTCCATATTCGATGGAGGATAAGCAGATAAGGATAAGGCAGGTGAGTAGTCATAGGACTAGCTGAGGTCAGGGCGGGCAGCAGACAAGCGTAGTAAGAGACAAGCCAGGAGGTCAATAAGGAGATAATCGTGATACAGCAGGTTTCAGGATCAGGAATACAGGGGAAGCTGCAGACAAGCCAACAAAGAACAACTGTATCTGCTACCCTTAAATAGGCCACTTGGGCACCAAACATAATGGTTATTGCATGCGCATGGCCGTGTGGCCGTGGGCACGGGCTGTCGCGCATACACATGCGCACTGGCGAACGCTTGTTTGCCGCTAAATGGGCATAAGAGAGTTCACACCTGCGCACTCCAGTGTGCCTCTGCAATGTCATAGAAGAATGTCTAGTGCGTTCCTGACACATACAGAGTGCAGAAATTAGGGGTGTACTACACATAAAGTGCAGAGTTTAGCCTTCTTCCGCAGTTGCTTATTTGTGTATCCCCTATCCACATCTCACTTTTACCCCTCTTCAGCTCTGACTTCTGCATGCAACCCCTCTTCCTCTGCCACCATCTTCTCCCTACCTCCTTAAAAGCTCCACCATCTTCCACATATCTTAGAGAGAGTATGTGTTGAGGCATATATGGACATTCATGGTACCGAGCACAAGCTTCACACAAATATTGTATAAAAAGGTTTTTATTCAATATTATATTTAAAAAAAACGTATACATATTAGTCTAAAAACATCAGCACAAACATGTTTTCGTGTCTATTTGCTCAATGAAAGTTAGTTCACATAGGATGACCAAAAGTCATATCCATTAGCAATTGTGGTTGATACCATCTGGATGTTGGACACTCAACATGTTTCATGGAACAAGATTCACATCTTCTTCAGGAGCTTATATCACACATAAAGAGAGCACAGATTGACATCATAATGCTGCAATATAGAATTCTAGATGGTATCAACCACAATTGCTGATGGATATGACTTTTGGTCATCCCATATACCATCTAGAATTCTATATTGTATATCTATATATGTATGTGATAAGCTCCTGAAGAAGCGGTGAATCTTGTTCCGCAAAACATTTTTTACCGTTCAGCATCTAGATGGTATCAACCCCAATTGTTAACCTCTTGCCGACCGCCGCACGACTATTTACTTCGGCAGTCAGCCCCTCACAGGATAGCCTGTGAGGCTCTAGGGGGCGAGCGTGCGCTGCTGGAGGTGCGCTCCCGCCCCCGCTCGTTCACAGACCCCCCTGCGCGTGTAAGCGGCGGACCCGATGTCCACCGCTCACTAGCAATCGTCTGGTACAGCGGGAGAAAGGCAGGCGGCTAATGTAAACAAAGCCACCTGTCATTCTCCCCTGTGTAAGTGCAGAGATCATACGGTCCTGCTATGCAAAAGTGTCAAAAATGTCAGTCAAGGGTCCAATCTGTCCACCGCAATGTCGCAGTCCCGCTAAAAAAAAAAAAAAAATCGCAGATCGCCGCCATTACTCGTTAAAAAAAAAAACAACAAAAATGACAAAAATCTTTCCCTTAGTTAGTAAACGCAATAACTTTTGCGCAAACCAATAAAAATACGCTTTTTGCGATTTTTTTTTACCAAACATATCGAGAATATGTTTGTAATAAATCAAAAAAAGGAGAGAAGGTACCACATCCCTAGAATGTATACTATTGATTGTGGGAAATATTCCCAAAGTGTATCCAAAGCACAAGCCCAAGGTGTGAGGGCATGGGTTTGGATGGAAACAAGAATGTAGACGGAAAAATAGATGAGGAACAAGGAAAAAAGAAACTAGGAAAGAAAAAGGGGGAGGGGAGAGGGAAGGGGAACAAAAATGGGGGAGAGAGAGGGAAGGGAGAAAGGGGAGAGAAAGGGGAGAAGAAAAAGAGAGGGAGGAGGGGGGGGGGAAAGGGAAGGGAAGAGAGGGGAAAAAAATGAAAACTGGGAAAGAAGGAAAGAGAGAAGGGAAACAAGAGAAGTGGGAAAAAAGGTGTTGAGGGCTGATGGGATTTTTTAGGTACCAGATAGAACAAAAAGAAAAAATGTTTATAAAAACTAAAAAAGTTTATTATACACTTTGGGAATATTTCCCACAATCAATAGTTTACCAAACATATGTAGCAGAAAACAAATTGGCCTAAAATGTTAAAACATTTTGATTTTTACATTTTTTTTGGGGAATTTCATATAAAAAAAATGTGAAAAATATTGTTATTTTTGCAAAATTGTCGCTCTTTTTTTGTTTATAGCGCATGATGGCACAGGTAATCAAATACCACCAAAAGAAAGCTCTGTTTGTGGGAAAAAAAAGGACGTCAATTTCATTTGGGTACAGCGTCGCACGACCGCGCAATTGTCCGTTAAAGTCACGCAGTGCCGAATCGCAAAATAGGCCCTGGTCAGGAAGGGGGTAAAATCTTCCGGGGCTTAAGTGGTTAATGGATATGACTTTTGGTCATCCCATATGTGAATTAACTTTCATTGAGCAAATATACATGAAAAAATGTTAGTGCTGATGTTTTTAGACTAATATGTATATATTTTTTAAATATGTTTTTAAATAAAAACCTTTAATATAATATTTGTGAGAAGCATGAAAGTCCATATATGCCTCAACACTTTCTCTCTCTATATCCTGTAGGACGTAGGTACCCTGATTATGTATTCTTAAATAGGCAACTAAATTTCCTTATTCCACATATCTTACTTGTGTTGCTGTATTAAATTGAAGCATCCAGCCAGTTCTTGTACCTCCCCACACACTGTAGGTGACTCTGCCTCTCTTAATTGCGGGGGAGAGAGTCGCGATCTGCTCTGCACCTGCATCTCCCTTGTCCACTCAGGAGATCAGATCTGTGAGAGCCATTGGGAGACAAGCTGTCACTTGTAAACACAGAAGCCAGACTGCTGTGTTTACCATTATAATGGTGAGCAGGGAGCAGAGGGCCTGAGCCAGAGGTGGTGGAACAGAGCTCTACCAAGTTACATCTGAAAAAAAAGCACTGGTCAAAAGTATTGGGACACCTGCCTTCACACGCACATGACCCTTAATGGCATCCCAGTCTTGGTCCATATGGTTCAATATTGAGTTGGCCCACCCTTTGAAGCTATAACAGCTTCAACTCTTCTGGGATGCTTATCCACAAGGTTTAGGAGCGTGTCTATGGAAATGTTTGACCATCCTTCCAGAAACGCATTTGTGAGGTAAGGCCCTGATGTTGGACGAGAAGGCCTGGCTCACAGTCTCTGCTCTAATTCATCCCAAAGGTGTTCTATAGATTTGAGGTGCAGGCTAATCAACTTCCTTCACCTCAAACTCGCTCATCCTTGTCTTTATGGACCTTGTATTTGCACTGGTGCGCAGTCATGTTGGAACAGGAAGGGGCCATCCCCAAACTGTTTCCACAAAGTTGGGAGCATGAAATTGTTCAAAATGTCTTGGTATGCTGACGCCTTAAGAGTTCCCTTCACTGGAACTAAGGGGCCAAGCCCAGTCCCTGGGAACCCCCCCCCCCCCACCAAATTATTTGGACCAGTGCAAAAAGCAAGGTCCATGAAGACATGGCTGAGTGAGTTTGGGGTGGAGGAACTTGACTGGCCTGACCTCAACCCGATAGAACACCTTTGGGATGAATTAGAGCAGAGACTTCGAGCCAAGCCTTCACATCCACATCAATGCCTGACCTCAATAATGCCCTTCTGGAAGAATGGTCAAACATTCCCATAGACACACTCCTGAACCTTGTGGACAGCCTTCTCAGAAGAGATGAAGCTGTTATAGCTGCAAAGGGTGGGCCAACCTAATATTGAACCCTACGGACTAAGACTGGGATGCCATTAAATTTCATGTGCGTGTAATGGCAGGCTTCCCAATACTTTTTGTCTGTCTGTCTATCTGTCTGTCTATCTATCCACCTGTCTATCTAGCTTTTTTTTTTTTTTTTTCCCAGGGACTGGGCTTGGCCCCTTAGCTCCAGTGAAGGGAATTCTTAAGGCGTCAGCATACCAAGACATTTGGAACAATTTCATGCTCCCAACTTTCTATCTATCTATCTATCTATCTATCTATCTATCTATCTATCTATCTATCTATCTATCTATCTATCTATCTATCTATCTATCTATCTATCTATCTATCTATCTAGGAGGCAAAAGTGAAATGTTATTGTATTCAGTACAGAATATAATATGCGCATGTAGTTGACAGGTAAAGGAGAAAACAACTTATGTTTGGGCAACAGGTCCAACCCTTACAGCCTTGCACCTTGTTACAACCCTAGGAGGTTGATCCAAAGACTAATACCTCTAGGTAAACAAATTACCATCCATTGTTTTTTTTTTTTCATCCATTCAACATTGTTTTACCAACAACTTGCAATGACCAAACAGATAGCTAAATTCAATATTTTTACTAATTGGGTGTAGAAATTTTTATTTTTTGTATAGGATTGTGTTTATGAAGGTTTTCAATTTTTTTTTACATTTTAATGGTTAAATTTGATGAACTTGTGCCTTTTTTTCAACGAGGCTACCTAACTAATTATTATGCATTAGTCATTTATAGGTCACCAATAGGGATGATCGAACTTTTCAAAAGTTCGGTTCGACCAGAACACCCAAACTTCCCGAATGTTCGGCCGGGATTTCAGAACCCCATTGAAATCAATGGGACACGAACTTCGGTAATAAAAAAACACCATTTTGAAGCCCTAAAACCCAATAAATGCCCCTAAAAAGTGCCTAGAGTTCTGGGGCATGCCCCAGGGTCTATTAATCACACAAAAAAAAGTTCTTAAAATTTGTCATTTTTGATAGAGAGCCAATTATTAAAAAAAAATATTGAAAAAAAAGAGATTTCTTTGGATTTAGTGTCTGGGGGGGTCTAAAAAGTGTACCTGTGAAGTTTCAGCTCTGTAGCATGTCCAGAACCAGAAAAAAAAAGAGTTTGTTTGTATTAGAATTAATATAGAACAGGTTAGTAGCTTCGCTACTTTTACACCCGGCTTTTTGTTGCAGGCATTTTATTAGGCTTTTTTGAGGACATGTTTGGAGTCAGGCATGACATCAGAACTTCTGTGTAGGGGTATATATACACACACACATGTATGTATATATACACATACACATACACATATATAGGTGTGAAAGTAGCAGAAACCTATGCCTGCGCTAATGAAATAATTAACATGCATATGGCTTCTCTGCTATAATACCTATATGTGTGTATGTGTATAAATACATATAAGTGTGTGTGTATATATACCCCTATACAAAAGTTAAGATGTTATGCCTGCCTCCAAAGACCCCCAAAAAATGCCCAAAAAAAACGCCTGCTGCAAAAAACACACCTGGGCCTTTTTGTAGCAGGTGTTTTTTTTGGGCATTTTTTGGGCGTCTTTGGAGGCAGGCATAACATCAGAACTTCTGTGTAGGGGTATATATACACACACACATGTATGTATATATACACATACACATAAATAGGTGTGAAAGTAGCAGAAACCTATGCTTGCGCTAATGAAATAATTAACAGGCATATGTCTCCGCTCCTATCACACCTATATGTGTGTATGTGTATAAATACATATAAGTGTGTGTGTATATATACCCCTATACAGAAGTTCAGATGTTATGCCTGCCTCCAAAGACGCCCAAAAAAACGCCTGCGCCAAAAAGGTGTGTTTTTGCAGGTGTTTTTTTGGGCATTTTTTGGGGGTCTTTGGAGGCAGGCATAACATCTGAACTTCTGTATAGGGGTATATATACACACACACTTATATGTATACACATACACACATATAGGTGTTATAGCAGAGAAGCCATATGCCTGTTAATTATTTCATTAGCGCAAGCATAGGTTTCTGCTACTTTCACACCTATATATGTGTATGTGTATATATACATACATGTGTGTGTGTGTGTATATACCCCTACACAGAAGTTCTGATGTTATGCCTGCCTCCAAAGACGCCCAAAAAAAGCCCAAAAAAACGCCCAGGTGTGTTTTTGCAGCAGCCGGTTTTTTTTGGGCATTTTTGGGGGGTCTTTGGAGGCAGGCAAAACATCTGAAATTCTGTATAGGGGTATATATACACAAACACTTATATGTATTTATACACATACACATATATAGGTGTTATAGGAACGGAGACATATGCCTGTTAATTATTTCATTAGCGCAAGCATAGGTTTCTGATATTTTCACACCTATATATGTGTATGTGTATATATACATACATGTGTGTGTGTATATATACCCCTACACAGAAGTTCAGATGTCATGCCTGACTCCAAACATGTCCTCAAAAAAGCCCTATAAACGCCTGCAACAAAAAGTCGGGTGACAGGGGCGAAGCCACCATCCTGTTCTGTAAGTGTTCTAAGAGAAACAATCTTTTCTCTATAGCAGTCACCCTGACATGGAAGGGTTTTGTCACCCTGCCATAGCAGTCAGAGTCAGTTAACCCTACACTACACTACGGTCACCCTGGCACTTAACACTTTCCCTACAGAAACTAGATTATTAAATCTAACTATAGTGGAAAATAGTACCCTAACTACACTAGATATCCCTTTCCTCACACTAATAATTGCTAAATGACACTTTGAGAGCAGAAGTAACAGAACTGCTTCCACTCTCTTCCACAGCCCTGTATTAAAATGCTAGAGATTTGGAGGGGCTATCTTATATACTGGGGGGCGTATTCACTAATGATTGGCCTCTGGACCCCCTAGTCACTCCAATCCATTCCTAGCATTCTCCTGCCCCCTCAATTGGCTTTTACTGATGGTTCTGGTCCAATCACGGGCTTTTAAAGCCCAGTTCCTGTCCCATTGCATTTTGGTCGGTTCTGGTTGTTGAATTCCGAACTTTTTCCGCAAAAAGTTCGGAATTCGGCCGAATTTCGAACAGTCAATGTTCGGGTCGAACCGATGGTCGACCCGAACCGTTCGATCATCCCTAGTCACCAACACTCCAAAAAGCATGTTTTTTACAATTTGTTATAGAAGCATGTTGAAACGAAAGAAACAACCCTATCACTATCGTAAAGGCCTTGCATGGCCTAGAAAGACTTGTATTTTTTGCGACAGCGTGTTTTTCTATGATAAATTGTGAAGAATACCGTCGGTGGTGTCACTGACTTTTTTAATGACTAACAATTATTTCATCTCCTGGATTTTAATGCAACAGTTATATATGTTTAATGTCTCCGTTTTTTTTTTTACTGTTTGAATCATTGAGAAAAAGGGTATTCTTCCCACAAAAATAGCAGTAGACGACAAGTGGCTAACCCCTTCACTGGAGGAGCACTAGCACTCAATTATCTTTTTTGGGAAAAACTGTCCTTTTATTTTGATTGCTAATTTCTTGAGAAATCAAATTATTTTGTGGTTGATTTGAGGTAGCAGTCACTTTTAGTTGCTGTCCTGTCCATAGCAATATTATTTTGCTCTAGGTGTTTTAAAAAAATGGGTCTTTGTTTCAAGGGGTGGTATTTTGGGAGTATTTTAGGTGCTGCTTTCTTTTGTAGGCAAGCTTCCCTTAAAAAAGTGGACTTTTGTGGTTAGGTTATTTTTTTAGGGTATACTGTATTTTTTCTGCAATTATTTCCTATAAAAAGGTGTCAATTTTTTTTTTAAATTTATTTTAGGATCTCTTGATTTTTATTTCATGATGATAGGGCAACATTTACTTGTTCCTGATTTTCTTTTCTGGGATATGCATTGTTTGAAAGAAAAAAGTGCAAGATCAGTGTTCACCTAAAACACCTCAAATTATATTACTCACATTCATTGCACCCTATGTACCCTATGTACAAGGCAGTACGGAACGCATGGGCCCTGTGTTCCTGCAAAGCAGGAACATGAATCAATGCCTTCCCCTAGTAAAAGCACCTCCCACACAGTACATACCCCTTTGATCGCCCCTGATGTTAACCCCTTCCCAGCAATTGTCATTAGTACAGTGACAGTGCATATTTTTAGCACTGATCACTGTATTAGTGTCACTGGTCCCAAAAAGTGTCAAAAGTGTCAGTTAGTGTCCGATTCGTTCACCGCAATATCGCAGTACTGCTATAAGTCGCTGATCACTGCCATTACTAGTAAAATAAATAAATAATGAAAAATTCCATAAATATATCCTATAGTTTGTAGATGCTGTAAATTTTGCACAAACCAATCTATATATGCTTATTGGGATATGTAGTAGAATACATATTAGCCTAAATTGATTGAAAAAAGAAAAATAGGAGTTTTTACATTTTATTTGATATGTTTTAAAGCAGGAAGTACATTTTTTTTTTAAATTGCCTTAAAAACTTGTGGTTAAAAACCACAGAGGTAATCAACTACCACCAAAAGAAAACTCTGTGCTTTTGTGGGAAAAAAAGGACATGCATTTTATTGGGATACAGCGTCGTACAACTGCACAATTGTCAGTTAAAGTGATTGTAAAGTCTTGTTTTTTCTTTTTTTTTAAATAATAAATATGGTATACTTAACTGCTCTGTGCAGTTGGTTTTGCACAGAGCAGCTCTGATCCTCCTCTTATCAGGTCCCTCTTCGCTGCTCCTGGCCCCTCCCTCATGTAGAGTGCCCCCACAGCAAGCAACTTGCTATGGGGGCACCCGAGTCTTGCTGAAGCTCCATGTGTCCATTTAGACACGGATCTGCCATTTGGCTCCACCCCCTCTTTGCTGAATCGCTAACTGACTTTGATTGACATCAGCGGGTCCCAATAGTGTCTTAGCCTATCAAGAGGGTGAGCCCTGGACACCCAAGAGACTTGTGGACATTGCTAGATAGGGATGGGGCTCAGGTAAGTATTAGGGGTGCTGGGGTGGCTGCTAGGCAAAAACAGTAGGCTTTTTATCATGCATTCTTTGCACGAAGATCAAAACCTTCTGCCTTTACAACTCCTTTAAAGTAAAGCAGTGCCATATCGCAAATAATGGCTTGGTCATTAAAGGAGGGGGGGGGGAGTAGATCTTCCAGGGGTCAAGTGGTAAATTAACCCCCAACATGCTATTTGAAGAAATTGTGTATTTTCAATGTTATCCTCAAAGTCATGTCCCCCATGGTAGTGCCTTGCTCCCTATGCCTTTTAGATAGCAGTTTGTCTAATAGCCTTAAAAATGGACAGGATTCACCTACCATAGACATTGCTGAGTTTGGGTTCATGGAATGTCAAACAGTATTTGCTGAACTCTTTGTTAATCAAACCTAGACAGATTTGCTCGTTCCTAATAATAATGGTCAACAAGGAGTCTCTGGAACCATGAACTAGCTAGGTGATATAATTTAAAATGTATTTAGTATTTCATAAAATAGTTTATGGTCTTTATAAAGTGATAATGAAGGTTATTAGAAAGAAAGAGTTAATGGTTGCACATCTTGGAAATATGGATTAACCTTCTTGGCCATGTTTTCCATTACTGTGGTTAGTATAATGGTGTGGTTGCAGTCGTTTCCATTGCCAGTACACTGCAATCATATGATAGGACCATCAGATTTCCTTTCGTCATAAATTCCTGCTCATACTATATTAGGTTTGCCTTCATATTTTCCAAAAATCTACTAGTCAGAGATGACTTGTGCATGAGGAACCCTGGCTGGCACTGGTTCTAGGATTAAAAGAGAGTTTTGTAAACTCCAATTACAGTGTACTGCTAATTTGCTAAACACTTAACATGAATATGTGGCAAATTCCATAAGTGTATTGCACAACGCATAGAGATGCTTTAGTCACAAAGAGTACTGTCAAATTTCAGGTGGATTTACTGTATACTTTTAGTTAGAAAACTCATAAAATGTTTTTCTAAAACAAAGAGATGAAGATCTGTGTGATAATTGTATGGCAGTTATATAGTATTTTTTTAACCACTTTACGCCCGCCCACCGTCAAATGACGGCGGAGCGGTGTGACCATTGTTCTGGGCACCGGCAGGGGGGAAACAGCCAATGGGCATGGCTGTTTCCCACGTGATCGGCTGTGATCTAATCACACAGCCGATCACAATAGAGGAGCCCAGGAGGGGACCGCGCATGCGCGATCGGGAGCGCGCATCGCGGTCATGTCGGTGGTTCTGTGTTCCCTAGGAACATAGCTAGTCACCGGCGGTAGTAAACAGTCACTGACAGTGGCTGTTTACTATGTGATCGGCTGTGAATCAATTCACAGCCTATCACAAATGTAAACACAGAGCAGTAACTCACTGTTACTAGCTCTTCTCCCCTCACACAGTTTCAAGTGTGAGGAGAGCAGAGCCAGAAACAGTGAGTTAGTGCTCTGTACACCTGTAAAAGTAAAATCACAGCAATAAAGGTCCCCACACAGTCCTCAGCCCCCCCCAATTGCACCTGTCACCCAACAGTCACCTCATCAGTGCCCAGAAATTGCCACCCATAAGGCTACGTTCACATGTGAGCGTAGCAATCGCGGGCAGAATCACCGCGATTCTGCCCGCGATCCGGAAATCATTGCAAATCGCGGGGCGCCTGTGCGTTGCCCGTGATTTGCAATAGCATCCCAAACGCTGTGCGATGTTGCCGCGATTTCCACCTGCCGAATCGCGGTAACATCGCGCAAACAGCGCATGATGCCCAAAAAAGGTACAAGAGCTTCTTTGGGGCGTCATGCATTGTTTGCGCGATGTTACCGCGATTCGGCAGGCGGAAATCGCGGCAACATCGCACAGCGCTTGGGGTGCTATTGCAAATCATGGGCAACGCACAGGCGCCCCGCGATTTGCAATGATTTCCAGATCGCAGGCAGAATCACGGTGATTCTACCCATGATCGCTACGCTCACATGTGAACGTAGCCTAAAGTGCACCTGTCACCAGAGACTGCCATCAGTACCGCCGTGCACCATCGCCCGTCACCTGTCACCCATCGGTGACCATCGCCCGTCACCTGTCACCCCATCAATCACTGTCACCTGTCACCCCATCAGTCATCAACATCTGTCACCCTATCAATCACCGTCACTTGTCACCCCATCAGTGATCGTCATCTGTCACCCCATCAATCATCGTCACTTGTCACCCCATCAGTGATCGTCATCTGTCACCCCATCAATCATCGTCACCTGCCACCCCATCAGTGATCGTCACCTGTCACCCCATCAGTCATCGTCCTCTGTCACCCCATCAGTCATCGTCACCTGTCACCCCATCAGTCCTCGTCACCTGTCAACCCATCAGTCATCGTCATCTGTCAACCTATCAGTCATCGTCATCTGTCACCCCATCAGTGATCGTCACCTGTCACCCCATCAGTCATCGTCCTCTGTCACCCTATCAGTCTTTGTCCTCTGTCACCCCATCAGTCCTCGTCACCTGTCAACCCATCAGTCATCGTCACCTGTCAACCCATCAGTCATCGTCACCTGTCACCCTATCAGTGACCGTCACCTGCCACCTATCAGTCACCTGCCACCCATCAGTGATCATACGCAGTCAACCGTCACCCGTCGCACAGCCCATCACAACCAGCATGTCAAAAAGGATGTACAGCAGCGAGGAGGCCCTTCAGGTCCTCTCCATGACTAATGAGAGCACCGGGGAGCTTTCATCAGTATCCGAATCCAATTCTGAATCCGATTTCAGAATTTGAAATCGCTAATAGTAGCGGATCGGAGATGGACTCGGTAAAAGCTAAATACTGGGGTTATGGCAGCAGATAGCTGCCATAACCCCGGTATTTTTTTAAACGGCGGGCGGTCGGCTTTCAGATAAGGGTGGTTCCAGTGGCAGATTCGCCGCGGAATTACCCTTATGGTGCAGGGGAAGAGGTGCCGGCAGTGGGGAAAACTATCCGGTCCCGGATCCTCAGAGACAGGCAGTCGAGTGAGGGCAAGATGGCCCTCACTCGACTCTATGGTCTTGGAGGACTGGAGCTACGTCAAAAGTCGTTGCCTAGCAACCAGTTTAAAGGGCCGCTTTTTTTTTTTCTCTTTTTCAACATTTTTTTTTTCTTTTTTAGTGTAGTTGTGAGGTGTGAGGTCTTTTTGACCCCAGATCTCACAATAAAGAGGACCTGTCATGCCTATTTCTATTACAAGGGATGTTTACATTCCTTGTAATAGGAATAAAAATGATCAAAATATTTTTTTTTAAAAACTGTGTAAAAATAAAAAAATAATAAATAAAATAAATAGGAGGAAAAAAAAATTAAAGCGCCCTGTCCCCGTTAGCTCGCGCGCAGAAGCGAAGCATACGCAAGTCCCACCCACATATGTAAACGGTGTTCAAACCACACATGTGAGGTATCGCCGCGATCGTTAGAGCGAGAGCAATAATTTGAGTGCTAGACCTCCTCTGTAACTCTAAACTGGTAACCTGTAGACATTTTTAAAATGTTGTCTATGGGGATTTTTAAGTACCAATATTTGGCGCCATTCTGTGAGCGTGCGCAATTTTGAAGCATGACATGTTGGGTATCTAATTACTCGGCGTAACATTATCTTTCACATTCTGGAAAAATATTGGGCTAAATTTACTGTTTTCTTATTTTTTAATTAAAAAAAGTGTTTTTTTCCAAAAAAATTGCATTTTTGAAGACTGCTGCGCAAATATGGTGTGATAATAAAAATATTGCAACGATCTCCATTTTATTCCCTAGGGTCTCTGCTAAAAAAAAAACTATATTATGTTGGGGGGTTCTAGTTTTCTAGCAAAAAAAAAATGATTTTAGCTTGTAAACACCAAGTGTCAAAAATAGGCCCAGTCTTAAAGTGGATAAATGGACAACTTTGTGTAAAGTGCTACTTGGATGTTGGGCCTCTGTATGTGGCTAAGCTGTGTAAAAGTGTTACACATGTGGTATCGCCATACTCAGGAGGAATAGCAGAATGTATTTTGGGGTGCAATTTTTTGTACATGCTATGTTTTAGAAATATTGCATACATTTCCATTGTCCTGGTGCTCCAGGGCCTTCAAAAGTGCGATAGGTTGTCAGGAAATTATATGTGTAATTTGTGCTCCTAGAATGCCGGACAGTGCTACTTGGATGTTAGGCCTCTGTATGTGGCCAGGCTGTGAAAAAGTGTCACACATGTGGTATTGACATAATCAAGAGAAGTAGCAGAATGCATTTGGGGTGCAATTTTTGCTATGTACATGCTATGTGTTGGAAATATATTTCATAAATGGACAACTTTGTGTAAAGAAAATGCATTTTAATTTTCTTTCCATGGTTTCCAAAAACTTGTGGAAAAAAATGACCCTTTCACAATGCCTCAAAAATTAAAGGTTGGGGTGTTTGCTTTCCAAAATGGGGTAATTTTATGGGAGTTTCCATTGTCCTGGTGCTCCAGGGCCTTCAAAATTGCGATAGGTTGTCAGGAAATTATATGTGTAATTTATGCTCCTAGAATGCTGCATGGTGATTTTTGGATATTAGGTCTCTGTATGTGGCTAGGCTGTGAAAAAGTCTCACAAAATGAGGTATCGCTATACTCAGGAGGAGTAGTAGAATGTGTTTTGGGGTGTAGTTGCAAGTATACATATGCTGTGTGAGAGAAATAACCTGTTAATACGTCAATTTGTAAAAAAAAAAAAAAAAAAAAAAAAATCTTCATTTTGCAAAGAATTGTGGGAAAAAATTACAACTTCAAAAAACTCACCATGCCCCTTATTAAATACCTTGGAATGTCTACTTTCCAAAAAGGGGTCATTTGGGAGGTATTTGTACTTTCCTGACTTTTTAATGTCTCAAGAAATGAGATAGGCCTTCAGTACATCAGGTGTGGTCAAGTGTGATCAATTTTCAATGATTAGTGCCATAACTTGTGGACTCTATAACTTTCACAAAGACCAAATAATATATACTTATTTGGTTTTTTGAAAAAGCCTGTTATAAATAGAACAGTATTGGTATCAACTTCCAGATGTTAGACTATATCAAGAAATGGGGAAAAGGGGGTAAGAGAGACCTCAAACTCCCCAGTACGAGGTACTCAATGGGAAGGGGAAAAGGGATAAAGGGATTTTGCTCTGGATTTAGGATACCCGGTTATATTGGTTACGAATAAACATCAAATATAAGTAAAATAGTTTTTATTCCATAAAAAATTAATTACATGAACAAAACACCATGCACAAAACAGACAAATACAGTAAACATTACGACAAATTGACTGGGATACATTTAACGTGATTGAAACTGTGGAATGTAGTTGGCGTATTTCCACAGTGGAGTCTCTACATGTTTCGCGGACTATGCCGCTTCTTCAGGAGAAACAATACAAGGTAAAAACCGATTCTATATAAATAGAACAAAAGAACATGAGTCATGATAAAACAACAAAACAAAAATATTGTGATTTTTAAGACAGAAAATATGTTGAACAAAATATATTGGGGAGCATAGAATTTTACCTGCGGTCACCATGGGGCGAGATAAACCAATGGGGGCGGCAGGATCATCAACAATGTCTCACCGGCGGATATGGGAGACTTAAACATGTGTATGAAAAACATTTCCCCCCCCCTCCCCCCTCAGTTTTTGTCTTCTCTTCGTACATTACCTATTGTCCTTCTCCCTCCCCCTTTCCCCTTTCCCTTTCCCTCCTTTTTCCCTCTCCCCCCCTTCTCCTTCCCCCCTTCCCCCCCCCCCTTCTTCTTTCCCCCTCCCTCTCCCCCCTCCCCTTTTTCTCCCCTCCCCCCTTTTTTCCCCCCAGTTTTTCCTTTCCCTTCCCCCTTTCCCTACCCCTCTTCCCTTCAGCTCTGCACCAAGAATTTGATTATATTTTTCCTTCTTCCTGAAAATATATATATATAATATTTGCCGCCCCCATTGGTTTATCTCGCCCCATGGTGACCGCAGGTAGAATTCTATGCTCCCCAATATATTTTGTTCAACATATTTTCTGTCTTAAAAATCACAATATTTTTGTTTTGTTGTTTTATCATGACTCATGTTCTTTTGTTCTATTTATATAGAATCGGTTTTTACCTTGTATTGTTTCTCCTGAAGAAGCGGCATAGTCCGCGAAACATGTAGAGACTCCACTGTGGAAATACGCCAACTACATTCCACAGTTTCAATCACGTTAAATGTATCCCAGTCAATTTGTCGTAATGTTTACTGTATTTGTCTGTTTTGTGCATGGTGTTTTGTTCATGTAATTAATTTTTTATGGAATAAAAACTATTTTACTTATATTTGATGTTTATTCGTAACCAATATATCCGGGTATCCTAAATCCAGAGCAAAATCCCTTTATCTCTTTTCCCCTTCCCATTGAGTACCTCGTACTGGGAAGTTTGAGATATACTAATTTGGGTTATTTTTACCAAAGATAAGTAGCAGTATAAATTTTGGCCAAAATTTGTGAAGAAAAATTACTAATTTGCAAAATTTTATGACAGAAACAAAGAAAAAATTTTTTTCATAATATTTTCAGTCTTTTTTTATTTATAGCACAAAAAAAACCCCAGTAGTGATTAAATACTATCAAAAGAAAGCTCTATTTGTGTGAAGAAAAGGACACAAATTTTTTTATGGGTACAGTGTTGCATGACTGAGTACTTGTCATTCAAAGTGTGAGAGCGCTGAAAGCTGAAAATCGGTCTGGGCAGGAAGGGGGTGAAAGTGCACTGTAGGCAAGTGGTTAAGTAAATCAGAAACAGTGCAGCACATAAAATAAAGAGCATTAAGAACTGAGGACGTGCATGCGTATGAAATGTGTTGGGTGGAGCCTTATGTGCTGACATCATGCTGCTGTTTCTGGGTCCCAGATTGGCGGTCATTTTATAAAGTCTGGCCGCATTTCTTTGTCTGTTCCATGAGGAAGTTAATGCTTGTTTTTCAGCTGATCCTTTGAGCAAATAAATACTACACTATGTACCTAATCCTTGGGCTCCATGTGGTGAGCATTCTTTACACAGGACTCCGCTTTGGATTCATATTTTCTATATTGAGGATCAAGCCTGGAGACTCTGTGAGGTTGATGTGACATGATATGCTAACGCTCATTAGTAGAGTTGAGCGGACACCTGGATGTCCGTGTTCGGTGGGTCCGGCCGAACTTGAAAAAAAAGTCCGGGTCCGTGATCCGGACTTTTTCCGAACTTGACCCGGACATCGAACCCCATTGAAGTCAATGGGGACCCGAACTTTCAGTCACTAAAATGGCTCTAAAAAACCAATGGAAAGGGCTAGAGTGCTGCAAATGGCAGCAAAATGTAGTTAAGAGCATGGCAAGTGCTCTGCAAACAAATGTGGATAGGGAAATAACTTAAAACAACAAAAAAAACTGAAAAATAAAACAATTTTCTTACATCTGTGAAGGACGAGGCCCATATGGAGTAGGAGGGAGGTTGAGGTGGCGGTGGATGTGGCGGTGTAGGTGGAAGTGGCGGTGGAGGGGGACGAGGTAGCCAACACTGCTTTTTTTTAGTCATTTTAAATTAGGGTACACCCCAAAAGAGTGAGAAAGATCAAAAATATAACAATGGCTGGGTAAGGCCGGTATCCATCTCTATTCTGCACAAGGTACGGACAAGTCCTGTGGGATCCATGCCTGGTTCATTTTAATGAATGTGAGCTTGTCCACATTGGCTCTGGACAGGCGGCTGCGCTTGTCTGTGATAACGCCCCCAGCCGTGCTAAATACACGTTCAAATAATAAACTGGCTGCAGGGCACGCCAGCACCTCCAAGGCGTAAAGGGCAAGCTCAGGCCATGTGCCCAATTTGGAGACCCAGAAGTTGAAGGGGGCAGACCCGTCATTCACTACATGTAGGCGTGTGCACACATACTGCTCCACCATGTTGGTGAAATGCTGCCTCCTGCTAAGACATTCCATATGAGCTGCTGGTGCTGCTGTTTGTTGTGGCGTGCTGACAAAGCTTTTCCACATTTCGGCCATGCTAACCCTGCCTTCTGAGGTACTGGCGGTGCCCTGGTTGCGTTGGCGACCTCTTCCTCCTCCTCCTCCTCCTCTGCCTTGGCCTTGTGCTTCCACTGTGGCCCTGCTGTTAGGTGGGAATGCCAGCAGCATCGCGTCTACCAGCGTGCGCTTGTACTCACGCATCTTGCGATCACGCTCCTGTGAGTGAATTAAGGACGGTACGTTGTCCTTGTAACGGGGATCCAGCAGCGTGGCCACCCAGTAATCAGCACAAGTTAGAATGTGGGCAACTCGGCGGTCGTTGTGGAGACACTGCAGCATGTAATCGCTCATGTGTGCCAGGCTGCCCAGAGGCAATGAAAGGCTGTCCTCTGTGGGAGGTGTATTGTCTGTGTCCTCTGTATCCCCCCAGCCACGCACCAGTGATGGCCATGAGCTGGCCTGGGTGCCACCCTGCTGTGAACATGGTTCCATCTCCTCCTCCATCTCCTCCTCCTCATCCTCCAGAACTGTGCCCCTGCTGGACAATTGTGTACCTGGCGTTTGTGGGTGCAGGAACCCACCCTCGGAGCCACTTGTGAATGACTGCCCTGAAAGCCTTGGAAATGATCCCTCTTCCTCCTCCTCCTCCTGTGCCACATCCTCTTCCATCATCGCCCGAATCGTTTTTTCAAGGAGGCATAGAAGTGGGATAGTTAAGCTGACAACGGCGTCATCGGCACTGGCCATGTTGGTGGAGCACTCAAAACAGCGCAACAAGGCACACAGGTCTCGCATGGAGGCCCAGTTATTGGTGGTGAAGTGGTGCTGTTCCGCAGAGCGACTCACGCGTGCGTGCTGCACCTGAAACTCCACTATGGCCTGCTGCTGCTCGCACAGTCTTTCCAGCATGTGCAAGGTGGAGTTTCACCTTGTGGGCACGTCACATATGAGGCGGTGAGCGGGAAGGCCGAAGTTACGCTGCAGCGCTGACAGGCGAGCAGCAGCAGGGTGAAAACGCTTAAATTGCGCACAGACGGCCCGCACTTTCTGCAGCAGCACTGACATATCGGGGTAATTTTTAAGGAACCTCTGCACCACCAAATTCAGCACATGTGCCAGGCAAGGGATGTGCGTCAAACCGGCTAGGCCCAGAGCTGCTATGAGATTTCGCCCGTTATCGCACACCACCAGGCCGGGCTTGAGGCTCGCTGGTAGCAACCACTCATCGGTCTGCTGTTTCATGCTCCTCCACAACTCCTGCGCGTTGTGTGTTTTTTTCCCCCAAACAGTCAAGTTTTAAAACTGCCTGCTGTCGTTTACCCCTGGCTGTGCTGAAGTTGGTGGTGAAGGTGTTACGCTGACCGGATGAGGAGGCGGTAGAGGATGAGGAAGCGGAGTAGGAGGAGTTAGGAACAGGAGGCAAACTGAAGCGCCCTGCAATCCTCGGTGGTGGAAGGACATGCGCCAAATTGCTATCCGCCTCAGGCCCAGCCACCCACTGCATTTACCCAGTGTGCCGTTAGGGAGATATAACGCCCCTGACCGTGCTTACTGGTCCACGTATCGGTAGTTAGGTGGACCTTGCCAGAGATGGCGTTGCGCAGTGCACACCTGATTTTTTCCCCCACTTGGTTGTGCAGGGAAGGGATGGCTTGCCTGGAAAAGTAGTGGCGGCTGGGCACGACGTACTGTGGGACAGCCACCGACACAAGGCTTTTAAAACTGTGCGTCTCCACCAGACGTAATGACAGCATTTCAAAGGCCAAGAATTTTGAAATGCTGTCATTCAGGGCCAGGGATCGCGGGTGGGTAGGGGGGTACTTCTCTGAAGTGTTTGGGAGACGGAAAGCTGAACGCTTCCACGGGACATTGTGGAGATTGTTGGTGACCCAGGTGGTGGTGTTGCTGACAGATCCTCTGTTTGGCGGGGTGGCAGGTGCTGGTATCACTACAGAGGTGGATGAAAGAGGCAGAGACTGCAGCAGAAGTGGAAGCAGGAAGAGCCAGAGACCTTTCTTGGTTTTGAAGGTGTCTACTCCACTACAGCTCGTGCTTTGCACTGAGATGCCTGATCATGCAGGTTGTGCTCAGGTTGAGAAGGTCTTTGCCTCGCTTCAGGCTCTGATTGCACAGCGTGCAAACCACTCGTGTCCTGTCATCAGCACATTGTCTGAAGAACTTCAACGCTAGAGAACTCCTTTGACCTGGCTTTGGTGCGCTCGGTCCCTTGCTGCATTGGGCAGTAGCAGGCGTAGTGTCTAGGGCACGGCCGCTCCGCTTCTGCACCCTGCTCCCTCTTCTGCTGTGCTGGTGGCCCTGTGCGACCACCGCCTCTTCCTCCAAACTACTCAGGTAACCTGCATGACCTTCATTTCATGTGGGGTCGAGGACCTCATCGTCCTCCACATCATCTTCCACCCAGTCTTCACCCCTGCCCTCCTTGTCGGTCTCCACAATTCTGAGTGCTGCTGCAGTTGGCACCTGCGTTTCGTCATCATCGGAGACGTGCTGCGATGGTCCTTCCATGTACTCATCTTGAGAAATAAGTGGTTGGGCATCACTGCACTCAATCTCTTCCACTTCTGGGGCAGGGCTAGGTGGATGGCCCTGGGAAACCCTGCTGACAGAGTCATCAAAAAGAAGAAGAGACTGCTGCATGACTTGGGGCTCAGACTGCTTGCCTGATTTGCAAGGGGGTGAGATGAAAGACGGTTGGACATCGGCTGCAGGTGCCAACTCTGACCTTTCTGCAGTAGACTGGGTGGGAGACAATGTGAAGGAACTGGAGGCACTGTCAGCAACCCAATCTACTATAGCCTGTACTTGTTCTTGGCTCAACACTTGTAGAGGCGCATGATGCCCTACCAAATACTGCTGCAGGTCCTGTCGCCTACTCACACTTGAGGAAGGTGTTTCACTTGTGCGAGTAGCTGGCACAGATCGACCACATCCTCTCCTTGCAACAGGAGCTCTACCAGCAGCACCATGACCCAGGCCACGGCCCCCTATTTGACGTTCTCCTCATATTTCTGTAATTTATGATCTTGCCCTAGAAAGGTGTTAATTGAATAGCAGAACAAAACAACAACAGTATCCCACGGGGGTATCTCACAGTCAAATATGCAAAGTATGCCGCAATTAAATTTTTTTCACCCCCAAAAGGGTGTATATTGAATAGCAGAATAGAAAAAAGTATATAAAATGGTGTATCTCACACGTACAAACACAGACTAGGCCCCGATTACAATTTTTTGTACCCTAAAGGGAGGATGAGGATGAGGATGAGGAAGAGGAGTAAAAGTAGGAGGAGTTCGTAACAGGAGGCAAACTGAAGCGCCCTGCAATCCTCAGCGGTGGAAGGAGATGCGCCAAACAAATTTAAAAGGTGTATCTCACACGTACCGATACAGACTATGCCGCAATTTAATTTTTTTCACCCCAAAAGGGTGTATATTGAATAGCGGAATAGAAAAAAGTATATAAAACGGTGTATCTCACACGTACAAACACAGACTAGGCCCCGATTACAATTTTTAGTACCCTAAAGGGAGGATGAGGATAAGGAAGAGGAGTAAAAGTAGGAGGAGTTCGGAACAGGAGGCAAACTGAAGCGCCCTGCAATCCTCGGCGGTGGAAGGAGATGCGCCAAACAAATTTAAAAGGTGTATCTCACACGTACCGATACAGACTATGCCGAAATTTAATTTTTTTCACCCCAAAAGGGTGTATATTGAATAGCGGAATAGAAAAAAGTATATAAAACGGTGTATCTCACACGTACAAACACAGACTAGGCCCCGATTACAATTTTTTGTACCCTAAAGGGAGGATGAGGATAAGGAAGAGGAGTAAAAGTAGGAGGAGTTCGGAACAGGAGGCAAACTGAAGCGCCCTGCAATCCTCGGCGGTGGAAGGAGATGCGCCTAACAAATTTAAAAGGTTTATCTCACACGTACCGATACAGACTATGCCGCAATTTAATTTTTTTTACCCCCAAAAGGGTGTTTATTAAATAGCGGAATAGAACAACAGTATACAACCGGTGTATCTCACAGGAACGTATGAATTAAATATTTTTTATTTTTCACTTAAATTGTTGATTTTTGAATAGCAGATGTGAACACAGCAGTGTCTTATGTTTTATCTCACGGTCAGCAGGCTATGAAGGAAAAAATGTAAAAAAAAAAAAAAAAAAAATTCCCCTTTAAATTTGTAATTTTTAAATAGCAGATTAGAACAGCACTGTGTGTAAAGGCTGTATGTCACAGTAACGTATGAATGAAAAAATGAATAAATATTTTTCACTTTAATTGGTGATTTTTCAATAGCAGATGTGAACACAGCAGTGTCTTATGTTTTATGTTACGGTCAGCAGCAGGCTATGAAGGAAAAAAAAAATTCCCCTTTAAATTTGTAATTTTTAAATAGCAGATTAGAACAGCACTGTGTAGTAAAATATCGCTGAATGCTGCACACAACAGACTGATAAAAATATTTTTTTTTCTCCCTCCTCCTCCTCAGTGGGCTCAAGTGAGGGCAAAAAGATTGTTCACTGCACCACCCCCCACACAGCAAAATCAATGTAGATCGCTAACGGACGATTGTTCTGTCCTGTGTCTCCTAATCTCTCCCTGCCTACTCTCTCCAGCCTGTCCCTAAAATGCTTTTCTATCTTTCCCTGCCTACACTCCGACCTGTCCCTACATTCTTTTCTAACAGCCACAATTGTTTTTTTTCCTGTCTCTGTCCCTAATCAGCAGCAGCCAGCACCGTTGTGTGTGCTCTCTTCCTACACTAGAACAGACTGACACGCACCGCGCTGTGTCTCTAGCTTATAAAGACCTGGGTCACATGCTTCAGCTGGCCAATCACAGCCATGCCATTAGTAGGCACGGCTGTGATGGCTTCTATGGCACACCAGTTAAACGCTTGTTGATTGGCTGTTGAAACCGCGCCATTAAAACCGCGCCATTACATAAAAAACAGGAAATAAAATTACCGAACACGGATTTTAAACCCGAATATACAGTAAAGTTTTCGGGTCCATGTCCAGGTAACAAAAATCCAATTATCCGGTACGGACCCGAATAATACAGTCCGTGTTCGCTCAACCCTACTCATTAGCTTTCTGGTGAGTGCATAGTGGGGGAGGTTTTACACACTAGATGCATTACATATCATCTACTGCACTGGAATCACCATTATTGGAGGTCCTAAAGTGGTAGTAAACCTCTGGGGTTTTTTACTACCATAAAAGGTAATGTCATAATGCGCACGGTAGCCATCGTTCCTTCAGAACGCATGCGCCTGTGATGTCACCACCTGCATGTACAGTAAATATCTCCTAAATGGTTCACGTTTAGGAGATATTTACAGTACCTATAGATAAGCCTTATTATAGGCTGACCTATGGGTAAAAGTCCGTGATGGTCATAGATGGGAGTTTAGTCCCACTTTAAGTGGATGCAGCTTGTTTTTTGACGAGAGAGAGAGAGAGAGAGAGAGAGAGAGAGAGAGAGAAAGAGAGAGACTTATGCACTTTTGATTGTATAGATTTTGGATGCATTTTATGTTTAACAATTGATGAATTT